>NC_135724.1:57392379-57695711 GCF_964656455.1 Halichoerus grypus
AGAACTTTCTGTGATTAGTAGTAATTCTCCTTAAACAAGAAGAAGATAGCACACAGAAGAGGATTCCCCGGACTTGAAAGAATAGATGCTTGGAATCATTATTTTAGTCATGTTCAGATTATTAAGAGTTATCACCAGTTTCTTTTAGTGAAGAACTGAAGACTGGTGTCAGAATCCTTTCTACCGCTTCTAATAATTTGTTGTGTGCACCTGGGCAAGTGGATGTGAGTATAAGTGTGTGTAATTCAAGAGAAGGCTTGCTGCTTAGACTAATCACAGAAAGTTCCTAGTCTTTTCTAATGCAGATATGCCAACAAAAGGCATTTCATCATCCAGCAACATGATATGATCTCATTTGAGAAGTATATCTATGTAGAAGATGTGGAAGGAGAGAGGAAATGAGGAGGGGGGAAGAAAAGGAATAAGGAAGGAAGGGAAAGCGGAAGGCAGAGGGAGAGAAGGCAGGCAGGTGGAGAGGAAAGACAGACAAAGACATAGCAAATGGCCAATAAGGATATACACAAAGGTAGCAGTTATTCTCTGAAAGATTTTGTTTGGTATTTTTCTACAATGAACAAAATATATACATATATGTATTTTACAAAAAAATCAATATAATCTTAATTTGAGGCTATTTGTCCTCTAATGTGTTTTACAAAATTCTGGCTATTTTTCTAATTCACAAGGCATCAGTTCTCATTATAGAGTTAGTTTTATCATTCTTCTTTACTCATCATAATTCCCAAATTTAAAAATCTCTCTAGGCATTATATCATAACTCAACCAAATAAAGCCAAAAGGTAATTCTTAAAAGTATCTGCAATTACTTCTGTATCGTCTCTTCACAGCTAAATCGCTTCAAGCTTCTATATTTATCATTTATAAATTATATTCAATTCCAAATAATTTTAATCTCATATTTTCAAAACCATTATATTTATATCTCAAGCCCAAATGAAATGGAGTAAGTTATAATTACGACTATGGTGTATAGGTGTGTAAGTTTGCGTAGCTGGAATCCCTGGTTTTGGCTAATACTATAGATCTTCTATTGTATACAGTAGAGTGGTGTTTGGGTTAAGAATGAATAATAAATTTAATTCAAAGGAGTTTATAATTTCAGACTTCATTTAAAAGACTCCTATTAAAACACTTTCCTTTAAGGGAAAGGAAGCTTACATGGAGACAGTAGTTGGCCTACACCTCAGGGTAGCAAGCAGGTCTGCAAGCCAATTTTTGTAATGGACACCTGAAATATTAACGCATTACATTAGAAAGTGGAAAAGCCCTTCCCAGTTGTCTTAGTTCAAGCTAGTATAACAAAATACTAGACACTGGATGGCTTACAAACAACGGAAATCTGTTTCTCACGGCTCTTGGGGCTGGGAAGTCCAAGGCCATGGGTGCCAGCCTACTCAGTGCCTGGTGCAGCCCACCTCCTCATGGACAGAGGCTTCTCCCTGTAACCTCCTATGGCAGAGGAGAGCACGGGCGCTCTCCTCAGCCCCTTTTATACAAGAAGATGATATACCAGCAAATTCTGGGAAAATACTGGCTTTTAACTACACGGGAGATACACAAAGATGAATGTAGATTCTTCCAATACAAATGGCCACTCTAGCAACATAACTTAGGCCTCCTCTTAACCTACTGCTTCTAGCAATTGTTTCCTCTTCCTTATTCCTCCCCTTCTCTATCATTCCCACCTCTACAGGCAAGAGATGAAATAGTCAACTGTGTGAAAACAGGGTCAAGTGCACGGTAGCTGTTTGAAAAATGACAAAAAAAAGTGCTGCAGACACTTTCAGGAATCACCTATGGCTTTATTCTGTTGAGTTATGATAGAATATGATGCAATATGATGCCCAGAGAGATTTGGAACGTGGAGTGAAAAGGATACCCTATTTGGCTCCATTCTTTTTTTTTAAGTTTTTATTTTAATTCCAGTTAGTTAACATACAGTGTTGCATTACTTTTAGGTGTATGTGTAGTGATTCAACAATTCCATACATCACCGGGTGCTCATCACAACAAGTTGCACTCCTTAATCCCCATAACCTTGGTTGGTTCCATTCTTTAGATTTTTTTTAAACCAATTTCCAATGGATGGACTAGCAACCAGTTAAGAGTAAGGCTGGCAACAGAAAGACACAGCCAAATCTTGCTGCTCTGGGAATCTGGGGCCAATACACTTCCTTCCTCCTCACTCTCCTCCCTACCCACCTACCCCAACCCCCACAGCGCCCATCTACCCTATACTTCCAAGACCCCTTCTTCTCTAGCCCCACTTACTGTGCTGCCCCAACACCCCTCCAGTCAGATGGCATCAGAGTAGGGAATAGGGAGGAGAAGAAAGAAAAAGGAAGACAAGTAAAAGGAAAGCCCCAGGTTAAACCATAATCCCACTCTTTTGGCTCTTAAATTTGCGGTATTAGCCTGTTTTTGTTTGTTTGTTTGTTTTAAGATTATTTATTTCGGGGTGGGAGGGAGAGAATCTTTAGCAGACTCCTCACAGAGCACGAGCCCAATGCGGGGCTCTATCTCACGACCCTGAAATCATGACCTGAGCCAAAACCAAGAGTCGGATGCTTAACCACCTGAGCCACCCAGGCGCCACTGTTTCATTTTGCTTTTAACCACTCTCTTCCTGAGAGGTCTAATTCTGTTCTTCTATCCCCTCATTTCCCGTCTCCTATGCTCTGAGCTCTTGCTCTGACAGGGGACGCTGTGGAATAGCTCAAGAACTGGGTAATTTCCAATCCTTTTGCTTTAGCTCTAACATATTGGAAATAAATATATTTTCCCAAAAATATATTATCATAAATATTATTTGTTTCTATAGTACTACTGGCACTATACTCCAAGTACATTTTATGGATTCATTTATAGGTTAATTTTAAAGGATTAGCTTGGAAACTTAAATATCATTTAAAAAATATTTTCTTGGGGATATCTGTTCTAAATTCTCATAACTATAGGGATACTTTTATGGATGAAAAATTTAAAAAGAAACCAAAGAAATAATTTACCAAAGCCACAGAATTAGTAAGTGGTAAGAGCCAAAACCTAAAGAGAGGTCTGTTCGAACGTGAGGCACTGAAGACTATACAATTTCCATTATACCATGGAACCTCCAAAAACACATCTACGTTTTTTCATTAAGTAAATGAAAATTCTGAAAAGCTAAAAATTTTACTCAATCATTAGATATTTTAAACTCAGTATCATTTATTCAAACATTTACCAGGTACTCTTTTACTCAAACCATCTCCAGCAATAATCACCAATGCTAATAAACTATGACTGACATCATCAGGGAAAAAAAAATGTATCTACATTATTTCAAGAATTCACCACTAATGTTAGAACTTTATCATATTATTTCTCTTACTTATGAATATTTGATTTGCTGAGACTTCTGTTAAGGTAACAGATTCTTACACCCAAGAGTGATTTTTTGTTGCTCAAAACAGAAATGCTTTATTAAAATCTTCTGTGAATTGTCATTTCCAAAACAAAAACATTTTCATTTCTCCTAAATACTTAAGAAGAATTATTTATAAGAATTATTCTTCTGTTAATAAAATAAATACAAGTGTAGAACTTGGAACAAATGACTTCTTATGCATGACATAGCTATTAACTACTATTAAATTCTAGCTACATTGTATCTTACAGATTCAATAAAAAATAAATACAACTATATAGTGCCAACTTGATTTAGGTGAAAAGTGCTAACATAAGTTAAAATTGTTTTAGTAAAAAAAAAAAGATAAGCATAATTATGGTTTATCCTTTATTGTAACTGCAAACTGCCATCTTGATTCACAGAGGCTCCAACATCCAGTGGAACCTGAGAACTACTAGAACAAGCCTACTGGCATGTTAACAGTGTAAACTCTTCACTGACTTAGTAACATGTCATCACTTCTTGAACTTCGACATCAATAAAAATAAATAAAATATTTACATTTAGAAAACCACCCAAAAATGCATTTTTATTCTTGAAAATAAAACTGCAAAGACAACTGACCACTTCTAATGTGATTGTGTGCCACGAAGTCTGTAAGAAGTTGCATTTTAAGTTGATAGTATTTCTCCAAACAATATTTCTCTTTGCTTTCTACTAAAAAACAACAAACATTTATATTAGATATAAAATGTTTGAGCAATTTCTTTATTGAGGCACAGTATTTCAAAGGCTGATAGGCAAAAAGTGAAAACAGATTTGCCACAACTTCCATCCATAGATGGAGTATATTCACCACATGGGCAGACTAATTCTCTACCTCCCCCAAAAAGAAAGTCAGATTACAGTCATTTGACTTGATAATAAGCTCTGCATTGTCAGACACAGTGATTTACAAAATTTTGAACCTATGTTTTCTCACCTTTTCAACTTACTTTGAGGAAAGCAACAGTCCTGAGGATCTCTACCTTTATCTTTGCATAGGACAGATTTTGCATTCTTGGTAAGCTCCCTAGTTAGTTGCCATTTATGAAAGTACCTCAGTTCACCTGCATATATCTTCTGAGGAATGTTGGTTTCCCAAGCCCATGTCAATTTTTATCAACAAGTTAATTAACTTGTAATTAATACCTTTTAAGAATGACAATGAATTTAGGAAGCCAAAGACCTAAGATTTTTCTATTTACTACCTCTTCTATATTTATCAATCCTCTTCCACTTAAACAGTATGTTCAAGGCTTTTAAAAGGAACTTCAATTTCCTCATAATTATCTAACATGATCTCTATCAGACAAATAGGTTTAACAATCTAGCTATCTCTGTTGACATTCTGGACTGCATTTTAGACCATTTCTCTTCTCTTTCCTATTTCCCCAACTTGTTAATCTCTCCTGCTTGTGCAACCTTCTTTTACTCACTTAAACTTTCCCATAGTCTAGTCTCTCTTGCCTAAAAAAAAATAAACTAAGAAGGAATCCAAAAGAAAACCTTACTCCTATAACAACTTGCCC
This sequence comes from Halichoerus grypus, assembly GCF_964656455.1. NCBI lineage: Eukaryota > Metazoa > Chordata > Mammalia > Carnivora > Phocidae > Halichoerus > Halichoerus grypus. The sequence continues at coordinate 57,397,360 of NC_135724.1, forward strand.
TTTCTCCGCTCAAACTTTGAGTTTATTATACTCATTCCGCTTCCTCAGCTCACACCTTTTTTGCATTTATTAAAAAAAAATTTTCCTAACTTTCCTCAAAAAATAATTGACAAAATTAATTGTATATATTTAAAGTGAACATCATGTCACATTTCTCAATCTACTATCCCAATTCAGCAACAAAAATTTCTCTAGCTGGTTACCACTGACAACCAGGTTGCTAGAGCAAATGAGCATTTTTAGCCCTTACCTTAATGAATATATTTACAGCATTAACACTAAAGATAATGCCCTCATTCTTGAAATCCTCCATTTTAATTAATTTTCTTTCCTAGTTTACAGACAATAATCACTACTCATAACTCTACTTCTGCTAAAGTAATAATCACTGAGCAAGGTGCTCACCTGTATTAGCTCAGTGTTTTTTCACACTGCTGGTAGTTCAAAGCAGCTTTTTAAATAAAACAAATTAGAATAAAAAATATCCAAATGTATTCCATGTAGTAAGGTTAAGTATTATTCTGGAAAATTTATGTGTGTGTGTGTGTGTAGTTCTTATTTTGGGTCATATTCAAAAAAGTTTGAAAGACACTGTGCTAATTTAATCACCAGAAGCCAACCTATGAGGTCCATATAATAATTTATACTTTTTAATAAAGAAAAAACTAAGCATACAGAAGTTGTATAATTTGTCTGTACTCAACCAATTGGTGTGACAATCAAGCATAGCCTCTATTTATGTCCTAATCTCCAAATACCCAAGTGATATACATTTATATCTCTTAATGTGAGTGTCTTAAATGCACTTCAATCTCAGTAATTGCAAAACCTGTACTCAATTTCCATACATTTTCTAATTTGCTAATTTTCTAATTTCCAGTGTTTTTCTCTTCTTCATCCAAGCATCAATACTCATATCTCATATAGATCCACTCTTTACTATGTTTATTATTTATTATTACCATAATAACCTTCAGTCACGCCCCCACCATTTTCTTCCAGGATAACTGCAACAGTATCCTCCCATTAACTGCCATTATGCCCCCTACAAGCCCCCAATTCACTCTCTGCTTTGCTGGATGGAAGAAATCTCTTCAAAATACAAACCTCATTAGGGCAAACTCTCCTAATCCTGAAGTAAAACTTTTAAAGTTCAAATGCTATATATAATTTTCTAGACTGGATTTCTGTGTAGTTTTAGGCAGTACTTTAAAAAATAGAACCTAATTGATATTTAAAGGGCTTTTGTTAAAATCAATAATTGTCGAAAGACCCAGATCAAAAGTTCTTTACTTGCTGTTAAAGTCACTTCAAAGATACTAGGTTCCGTTTACATTAGGAGATTCAAGGACAATCACAAATGTCTTTCACTCAAAAATGCAGACAGCCAATGAATAGTGTCATTTCATTTTCTTAAAAACAAAATACATCCATTATCTTGAGACTAATGAAACAGTTTATTATTTGTACCTTCACAGAGACTTGACCAGAATTCATCCATGGCAGGCATCAATACTATTTCTAAATAATGTTTTAAACACAACAATCAACTTTAATTTGCACTAGATTCTAAATAAAAATACGTTTTTCAATGTTTATAGCAGATTAAGTTATGTCTCCTGTGAATCAGTCATACACAGTCCATAGATTATCTGCTATGACAACAAGTCTGAGCCTTTCAATCTACATGTTTAAACAAACTGTTGGATTTGTTGCTGCCTTTGCAAAGGCAGGTGGAAAGAATTTCTAGCTAGGTACTCACCAGGATGGGATCAAAGCTGTCATGATATGCTTTATGATACTATTTTAAATTAAATTATTAAAGAAAAGTGAAACAATTATTTCACTTTTCTAAACTATGTGTTCTCCATACACAGATACCTAATGTTGAAATAAAACCAATAAATAAATTGTTTAAAAGTATAGCATGTTTCATTGTTTTTTGTTAGCAGGATTATGTGTATTAGTTTTGGCATGCTGTTTGTGTTGTTGTTGATTCTCTCCTTTGCTTTTCAGTTAAAAAAATGAAAGAGCTAATGGTTCAAAAGAGACTCATTTCTTCTCTCCACATGACTGTTGGAAAGATCCTAATAAAGCCTGAATCAACAACTATAATAAATCCTTGACTTAAAAAAAAAAAAAAGTTGCTTTACCCATAAGTATACATTTAGAAGTTAAAAAAAAAATGTGCTTTAAAGGTATGCATGAGAAGAAATATTCTACCAAATTTTCAACTATGATTTCTGCTTCATAGTGACAGACATGCTCTAAGACGAAGTTATGACAACAACATACAAAATAATAACATGATTGAACAATGGAAGCAGAATCATTATGAAGAATGCCCACTGGGGGGTTGTACAGAAAGACTTCGTTCAAAATATCTTCAAAATATTGTACCCCAGTTCTTAACAGAATCCACAGCATATGTTGGTATCAACAGACACCTGAATGGATGGATGGCCAGCTGGCTAAGAACTAGAACTCTCTTCACGTTCCTCAACCCAAGCCTCTGAAGTTTTCTTAGAATTCTATCTGAATGTAAGCCTTATTTCTGATGTACAGATTGAAAATCAAGATCACTGTGTATGAGAAAATGCATGTGAAAAGAAAACTGTACCTATTAAAAAATAACAAAAGAACTACTCAAAAGTAAGATGTTTTCATTACACATTTTAATAGCCATGATTTTAATACTAAGAACACTGCATTACTTTTTAAGTAAATTCATACTGTAACCATCACATCCTATATGTCACTTTTAGAAAATACTTATAGAACTACTTCCTCAAGTTCCTACTCTAAATAAATAAAATTGGCACATTTCCTCTCTATTGAAAGGGGGTCTCATTTCCCTTTTTCCCACTTACAGGTTAGGATAAAAACACAAGCTTATTAATTTCTAACATAAAATGATTCCCTTATCCTCTCTTCTCAAAGGAAATTAGTATAAATGGAAACCTAGGGACAATATCATTTGATATTTACCTATTTTAAGCAATTAGAATTAAAATTGTTAATAAATGGAAAAAATATGACCTCACATATCTGTATATTAAACTGAGTTTTAAGAATAAAATATTTTAATGCAATTAGACTCGCTAACTGCTATGTACAATGTTGTTTGTTCATTCCAAACACAGGCCAGAGTTCAGACAAACATGTAACATTGTTTTGTTTGATTGTAGTACTTTATAAATGGTTTTATTTTACCATTTGCCAAACCTCTTTTGTTGAGTTATTCAAACTAACTTCTGCCAAGAACACTAGGAATTTGGTGATAGTGCTTCTTTTAGGAGAAAACAAGCCCTTTCCTCAGAAAACTGAAAATGTTTATCTTGGCACTAAAACCTTGTATTGAGCCTTCTGGAAAGTATTTTAAAATGTTGTTTTTAACCTAGACTTTGTGACTGAAACAGGAAAAGGCTTCATAGCTCTACACCAAAATACATATTTATAGGGCTGATTTTCTTTCTACACCAAAAATACTACGTTGATGGCAGCAGTTTTCAAAGTATGATTTCTGAGGACCAAGCTAAAACTTGGGCATTATCACGATATTCAACATACAATTTGTTTTTTAAACCTCAAAAACTGGCGACTAAGAAATGCTAACTGTTGATCAAATACACTGTCTTTAAGTGTCAGACTGGAAGGACTGTTGCATTTAACTATCTGCTTTTGGGAATTTTCACAAAAAGAAAATTTACTTGATATTGTATTTTCCTCCTGTACATGTCAACAGAAGATAGGTTTCTAAGTTTTTCTCTTTTTTATATTTTCCCCACTAGGTAAGCTTTACCTTCAGACTAGATAGACATAAAGATCAACCATGTGAACTTTTTACATATTGTCCTAATAATGTATCTGAATACAATATACAATTTTTGGAAATTGATGAAATGATATAGTCAATGTCCCTAACTCCTATACCTGACCCCTAAATTGTTAAAATATAAGAAAGAGACCATATGGTAGCTCAAACAATTTCACAAAGACCCCCGGAGAGCTGCAATGATTTTTCAGTCATTAATAACTGACAAAAAATATTATGCACCCATTACCAATCCTTTACAAATCAAGTTCTCCCTACCTTGAAATCTGATCCATTTTTCCCTTCTAATGGCCTGGCTGTCCCTTGACAAGAATAACAGCAGCAGCATCACTTTAAATGTGCATGTAAAATTTTGGATAAAGTCATAGTAAGTTAAAATCCTATCATTGTGCTTATCAAATATTTATTAGGATGTTCTGGCAGGAAATTGTTTTAAAATTCTGGTATGGTTGAATTGTCTGATTTAGGTAAAAAGAAAAAAATTAAGATATCTATCAAATATATCTTATTAAAATCTGTAACTGCTTTGGTCAATCAAGTACAAATTTTAATTTTAAAAGTTTGGTCCTTCCTATTGTGATTGAATTCTGCCTATATCCAGAAAAATCAAGAAAAGTCTATTCAAATTAGTGTAATAAGACTGAAATAAATGGGAATTACTGGTATCACTGACAATAAAGGTTAGGAAGGAATGGACTCTTCCCAATCCAAAATCCTCTTCCTGTACTGCTATGGCTATAGAACGATGGTATCCTTTTCATTGGCCTTGAAATCTTGAGCCATCCTAACACTGCTCCACAGGCCTCACAGTTTCAATGTCAATGAGAAATACAACTCTGACATTATGGACTAATTTAATATTTTAAAGACAATTATTAATGTGCTACGTTACCTTGGCAGAAGATTTAGATTAAGCCCTACCATCACTTTTTTCTTATTTAAATTTATTTAAATTTCTTATTTAAATTTAAAATGTTGACTTAAATTGATTTAAAATGTTGGAGAGTGGAGAATATCTAAAATCAGGTCCACAAAAAACAAAAACTCACTTATCAGTATTTAAGATTATTAATTTATATATTCAGCTTTCCAAGATGAACCTGTAAGGAGAATATGAGAAACAAACAAACAAACAAAACAAATCTTTTTTCCCTCTCTTCTATCCACTAAGAAGCAGTGATTTATCTCTAACAATCCTAGAGGAAGGAAACAAAAACAAAACAAAACCTCGTGCTACTTGTGAGAAATAATTATTTAGGGAACAACATTAGTTACATGGCTGATTTAAAAAACACAAAGGAACCCTATTTTTTCTATTAAAATAAATAGGTATAACAGGACATACCTGAAAAAGAACATGTACATGGCAGCTGTGATGCAGAACAAAAGGACCTACAACAAGGAGAAAATATATTACTTGCAAAAGAACACTGACATCATTTGTGTATCTTTCTTTTTCTAAATTTTAATTCCAGTATAGTTACCATACAGTGTTATATTAGTTTCAAGAGTAGAAGATAATGATTCACCAATTCCATACATCGTGGGGTACTTATCAGGACAAGTGTACTCTTTAATCCACATCCCCCCACGCACCTCCCCTCTGGTAACCATCAGTTTGTTTTCTATAGTTAAGAGTCTGTTTCTTGGTTTGTCTCTCCTCTCTTTTTTTTTCCCTTTTCTTGTTTTGTTTCTTAAATCCCACATGTGAGTGAAATCATATGGTATTTGTCTTTCTCTGACTGACTTATTTCACTTAGCATTATACTCTCTAGCTCCACCCATGTTGTTGCATCATTGTGTCTTATAAAAGCAAAATACCCACTATTAAATCTTGTGCCTGATTTAAAGATGTGAAAACTAGCCATACACGTGTCATATTCTCTACCTTTCATATAAACCATATTAAGGCAATAATGAGTCTGTACACACACATATAAATAAAATTACATACATTTTACATTATGTAGTATAAAATATGTATATATATTACTATATGTATATATGTATACAGATTAGGTAGAAGGATAACATGGTTCAAAAAGGATCGATTTTTTAAATAATCTAAAAATGCCTGAAAAAGCAAGTAACTTAAGAACAAAGACAATGGCTCTTATATAATGAAGTCAGCAAATAAATCATAAGCATATTAACTGTTATACCAAGATGACCAGATTTTTTTCAAACCTAAAATACAGTTCAGTTGTCAACCAATTCTAATCAATAAGAAAAACTCCTAAAAATATAATCATCCTTTGTGGGATATGGACTAGCTATAAAAAAATCCTCTAAAAACAGGCATCTGAATATAGTAAACCTAACTTTAAAAGCTCCCCTCAAACGTATCACACTAAATACAACAAAATAAAATGTATATGGAGGGGTGCCTAGGTGGCTCAGTCAGTTAAGCATCTGACTTGATTTTGGCTCAGGTCATGATCTCAGTGTTGCGAGATCAAGCCCCACGTCCAGCTCCACACTGGGTATGGAGCCCGCCTAACATTCTCCCTCTCCCTCTGCCCCTTCCCCGCTACTCTCCTAAAAAAAAAAAAAAAAAAAAAAAGGTATATATGGAAAGAATCCAGAATCCAAGTCCTGACCAAAAGCTTAGTTGTGCCAACAAAGAGGATCTCCATAAGTTGTTTTAAATCACTGAAAAACAAGTTGTAAAATGTGTTCTTATGTTAACAACAGTGTAAACTAAACATGACTGTCAATGGCCTCACATCATAGACAAATGACAAATGGACAATCTTTAACTGTAAATGGCTGACCACAAAGCGCACCAAAAATGAATATTGTGCAAAACAGTGTTTTGTTACTTCCAACACAAATAATTTCTAGTCAACTTAAGGGAAGTCTAATAGTTTTGCTATTACAAATTAAGTTTGACAAGTTTGCCACCTTGGCTTAAGATAAGCACTATAAACATAACCTGAATGGCTTAGAAATCTATAAACCTACAAACCAAAAGAAAGTATCAGTTACTACAAAACAAATATTTTTATTACTTATTATACAGAAAATATATAAAATCTTTTTCTATATGTAAAGTATATAAAATTTTTTCTAATAAGCACACACACACAATCTTCTGTCCTCCTCGCTCCTTCCTTTCCTCTCTCCTTTCCATTACCTTTAAAAATACCCTATCAATGATGTGTAAGGTTCATATCACTGCTTTTGACAACATAAAGCATATGGAATAATTTTCAATTATTGATTAACCAATTAAAAATTAGAGTCCAATTGAGTTTATTTACTGGTTATAATTTGCCAGCCAATGACCCAGATCACGAACCTCAATTTGTATTTCCCTATCATTTTATCCCTTTGGGCAAAGCCATCCTTCCTAGATGTTCAATGTTTCATTCCTTCCCTGACCTAGTCATTTTCCCCTTTGCAGACCTATTCACAAACCTCTCTAGAAGTGTCCCACAAATCTTTCCCACACCCTCTAACTTCTCTAAGGAAAATTTCCTTAGTCTCTTTCCCTCAAAATGTTGCTATGCTCTAACCTAATATGCTAAACCTATCGATACTCATGTTAAACTAACATTTATCTCTGCAAATAATACATCTGAAACTGGGAAAAAGTACAATGTTTAAGATCTCAATCTTTAGAGTATGGCAGATCTGGGTTTGAATCTAGTTGTATGTGACTTTCAAAGCCTTACTTAATTTCCTAAGCCTTAGATCCCTTGTCTGTAAAGTGAGAATTTCATCTCACTTTGAACTGCTGGGAAGATTCAATGAGACGATAATTGTTAGAGGTGTTCAGCAAACTGTTTTAACTTTGTTTTGTTACTTATAGAAGTGATCTAGATACGAAAAACGTCACCCAGACACCTAAGTCTGGAAAGTTTCTATTAAACAGACAGACCTTTCAAAATCTCTCAAATTCAAGAGATGAAAATCTGTACAAATGGGGTGGGGGGGAGGAGAATCTAAAGGATATTAATGTATAATTGATCATTTCATTTAACAGGTATTTACTGAATGCCTATTATGTGCTGGGCACTGTTCGAGAACTTACAACAGTACACAAAATGCACAAACTCCTTGCCCTAAAGAAAGCTATCTTTTAGTTAGGTAAAAGAAGATATTAAAGGAAAAGATAGTGGTTGCAGTTTTGGAGAAAAACAAAGCAGGATAAGGAAATAAATGCAGGAGAATAGGGGTTGTTGTTTTATACAAAGTAGTCAAGGATGCAGAGACTTGGTACAGACATTGAGGAAATGAGAGATAAGTGAGGGGACTATATCAACAGAACCATGGGAAGGTTCTGATTCTTATTATGAAAGGTATTCAGTATTGTGTTAAAGATGCTAAAGAAAGGATTGAAATTTGAGTGACCTAGTGTTTCAAATTTTTTTTAATTGTGCTAATTTACTATACATCTTGACTTTCAAAAACATGTTTTTTCAAATAAATGTAAATCTGTAGGTAAATAAAGAAGAGTATTTTCTCTGTGTTTCAAATTACAAAATTTTAAAGCTAAAAAGAATTTAGGTCCACCTAAGTTTCACTTTTGGTTTCATTAATGTTCTCTATCGTTTTTCTGTTTTCTATTTCATTGATTTCAACTTGATCTTTATTAGTTCCTTTTTCTGTTTGCTTTGGATTTCATTTGCTTTTGTTTTCCTATTTTTTTAAAGACAAAAATTTAGGCCATTGATCTAGATTTTTTTTTTTAAATATAGGTATATAATGCTATTAATATCTTCCTAAGATCTGCTGTACCTGTATCCTGATAATTTTGATAAGTTCGTTATTCATTTTTATTCATTCAAAATACTTTCAAATTTTGCTTTTGCTTACCTCTGTGATACATGACTTACTTAGAAGTATGTTTAGTTTCCAAATATTTGGGGATTTTAAGTGACCTTTCTGTTGTTACTGACTTCTTATTTGATTCCATTATGGTCAGAAAATACTTTATATGAGTTGATTATTTCTAAATTTATCAGGACTTATTTTGTGTCCCAAAACATATCAGAATATGTTCCATATATTTGGTAAATATCCATGTGTATTCTTTTTTTTTATGTAACCTCTACACTCAACATGGGGCTCAAACTCACAATGCTAAGATCAAGAGTTGCATGCTCCTCAGACTGAGCCAGCCAGGCAACCCTCCACCCCAATGTGCATTTTATTTTTTTAAGATTTTATTTATTTATTTGAGAGAGCACAAAAGTGAGAGAGATTACAGAGGAAGAGGGAGAAGCAGACTCCCTGCCGAGCAGAGCCAGATGTGGGATCATGACCTGAGCCGAAGGCAGACACTTAACCGACTGAGCCACACAAGCGCCCCCCAATGCGCATTTTAAAAGAATGTGCCTTCTACTGTTGCTGAGAGAGATATCTATCGATTAGGTTGTTCAAATCTTCTGTATCCCTAATTGTCTACTTGTTCAATCAATTATTGAGAAAAGTTATCAAAATGTCCTGCTATAATTGTGGAGTTGTCTCCACAATCTCTCCTTGCAGTTCTATCAGTTTTTCCTTGGTGTATTCTGAAGCTCTGTTTTTAGGAACATAAATATTTAGAATTATGTCCACTTTATCATGATTAAATTACCTTATCTCTGATAATATCCCTTGTTCTGAAATCTATTTTGTCTGTAACTCCAGATTTCTTTTGATACTATTAGTTGTCCATTCTTTTACTTTTAACTGATTGGGTCTTTATATTAGAAGTTCATGTGTGTAGGCATTCTTGTTGTTTCTTGTTTTACATGCTATCTGAAAACCTCCATCTCTTCATTGGCATTGAGTGTTCATATTTAACATGACTACTGGTAAGTTCAAAATTAAATCTATCATCTTGGTATTTATTTTTCTATTGTTTCTCATTTGTGTTCTTTTTCTGCCTTTTCTGGATTAACTATTTTTTATGATTCCATTTTCTCTCCTTTGTTGGCTTATTTTAGTGTTTGCTTTAGGGTTTATAGTATAGATTTTTAAATTGATAGTCTCCATTCAAGGGATATTATACTACTTAATATATAATATGGAACTTTACAATAGGATACTTCCATTCCTCCTCTTCTGCCCTTTGTGCTATTATTGTCATCTATCATACTTTAACCTATATTACAAAATGACTACATTTTAATATTTTTTCTTTAAAAACATAGATCTAAAATAATTTCCTTTATTTTTAAAGACTTTTGCAGGGTGTAGATTTCTAGGTTGATGGATTTTATTTCAGTAGTTAGCTCAACAAATGTCACTCCAATATCTTCGTACAATTTGATTATGATGTGCCTTGGAGTAGTCTTCTTCTTGTTTCTTCTACTATGGTTTCATTAAATTTCTTGGACCTGTGGGTTTACAATTTTCACCAAATTTGAAAAATTTTTCAGTCATAATTACATTAATTTTTTTCTTTCCCCCTTTTCTTCTTTAGGAACTCAAATTAATATACAATAGGCCCCCTGAAGTTGTCCCACAACTAATGTTCTGTTTACTTTGTAAAAAAAAAAAAAATCTCTTTACTCTCTCTGTTTTATTTTGGGTTGCTTCTATTATTATGTCTTCAAGTTCACCAATATTTTCTTCTGCAATGTGTGTCATTAATGCCATTCAGTAGATTTTCCATCTTACACTGTGTAATTATCATCTCTAGAAGTTTGATTTAGATTTTTTCCCTATTTTCCATATCTCTAACTTTTTGAAACTATGGAATTCAGTTATAATAACTCTTTTTAATGTCCTTGCCTACTAACTCTAACAGCTTTGTCAGTTTGGGTTTGGTATTGACATATTTATTGTCTCATTATGGGTCAAATTTTCTTGTTTCTTACTGCATGCCTGGTAATTTTGATTGGCTATCAGACATTCTGAATTTTACCTTGGTGAGTGCTCGATATTTCTGTATTCTCATAGATCTTGAGCTTTGTTCAGGGACACAGTTATTTGGAAACAGTTTGATCACTTAAGGACTTGCTCTTAAGATATTTTAGGAGGGAGCAGAGTAGTGCTCAATTTAGAGCCAATTACTCCCCATTAACTGAGATAAGACCCTTATGTGTACTTTACCCAAAGCCACATGAATCTTGAGATTTTTCCAGTCTGGCTAGTAGAAACAAGACACTATTCCTGCTGCTATCTGAAAGGCAAGCACTCAAGTAAGGACCTCAAATCCTTTCAGGTTGTTCTTTCCTTGACCTGGGGCATTTCCCGCAGGTACTTGTCCTAATCATTAGGCAAGCAGCTAAGCACTTTTCTCTCTAGTCTTCTGTTCTATGAACTCTATCCAGCATTGTCTTCTCTCACTCTCCACTCTGTTTCTTCAACTCAGAAAGTCCTTGACCTTGTCTGAATGCCTCCTCTTTGATCCAAGCCTTGAAACTCCCGCAAGCGGGAAGCTAGCATACTCTACTGTAGGGTTCATTTCATTTGTTTCCCTGCTCTCAGGGACCTCTCTGCCCTTTGGTGTCTTATAACCAAGACCTTGAAACCACTGTTTCATCTGTTGCACAGGGTTTTTGACTGTTACAGCTGTAGGAGTAAGGATTACTGTGATCAACCGGTAACTGTTACTACATCAAGGACAGAAGCAGAGTGTAGTTAAATTTAAATTATTTACAATTATATAACATTAAAATTTAGTTCCTCACTCACACTAGTCCTATTTCACGTAACCAACAGCCACATGTAGTTGTGGATACTATAACAGAAGAGATACAGAATAGATCTATAATTGCAAAAAATTCTATTAGAACTATCTGGCTAATGAGTGGTATTTCCACTGTGCATTGTGGTGTTATGTAGCACGTAAAATATTCTAACTTTGGCTGTAGATATCTGCATACATCTATTTTTATACTTTATGCTTTTATGTGTAAATTGACACAAAACTTATAATCATACCACTTAATTTACTCATTTGTAGAAACAATACAATACCATCTATTACATATATTGTAAGGATTAAATAAGATAACATACATAAAGCCTAAAAGAATTACTAGTACATCAAAGATGCTCAATAAATAGTAACTCTGACAACAAATACTTTCTCTGTAATTCTCTTCCATTTCACAACCATTACACAACATACTTAAAAAGGATAATTTTCCAATTGCTTTTTTTACTTTAATTTTAACATTTTTTAACTCAAAAAGTAATATAGGGCATGCTACAACATGGATGAACCTCAAAAATATTATTTAACTGAAAGAAGCTAGTTATAAATGACCACATGTTGTATGATACCATTTATATGAATTCCAGAAGAGACAAATCTATTTACAGAAAGTAGAGTAATGGATGTCTAGAGCTAGGGAAGTGAGGTGTGATAGCAACTGTTTGCTAATGGTACAAAGTTTCTTCTGAGGATGATGAAAAGTTTCTAAAATTAGATTGTATGGATAGATGCAGAACTCTATAAATACACTAAAACTCACATAATTAACTTTCAACTGGCAAATTTTACAGCATGTAAATTACATGTCAAAAACTATTCAAGCTGATTTTTACAAAGTAATGCATATACACAATAAAAACAAAACTGCAAACTGAATAACAAAAATACAGTGAAAAGAAAGTCCCCTCCTATTCCAGGTCTCTGATATCCTGTCTGTGCACACATTTGTATATATATACCTAATAAAGGCACTGTTTTATACTTTCCTTTCTAATTTTACACACACACACACACACACACACACACCCCATATGGAAATGCTGACATTTTTAAAAACAGTATATGAATAGATATTTAGAGTGGGTGGAGCCAGAAAATACTGAATACCAAAGTATATTTTGCAAACATGTGCACTTATATCTCTTGAGATAAATTCTTAGACCTGAATTCACTGCATTTAGGGCTAGGTGCATTTTTAATTTTGATTTATTCCCATCATCCACATATGAAAGCACTTATTTCCTTACACTACCTATTTTCCCATACCCAGTTTGTGTTTTATCAAACTATTCTTGCCAATCTGGATGCATGAAAGAAGCGATAGCTCATATTATAGTTGCATTTTTCTTGTAAGTGAAACTGAGCCTCCCAGATTTATAAACATTTTTGTTTGTTTTTAGGTCATTTGGTTTAACTCTTTTTCATATCCTTTGCCTATTTTTGGATTGTTGATCTGTTAGAAACCATTTATATTTTTTGAAACTGCATATACTTACATGAAAACATAGAATTTATTTCATTATTATCGATTTGCACCAAGAATATGAATAACCGGTTAAATAAAAGTAATCATGGAAAGGAAATCTCATAATGTCCAATGCCAAAAGAACATTTTAAGCCAAGACTATACACAAAGTATAACAAATAATGTAAAAGTAAAGTTCATTCAGCTGAAAAGTAGTTTCTTCCAGAATGCCTTTTTAGGAAGTGATAGATTCACAATACACCATTTCCTGCTATCGAGCTTTACAAAACTTGCAGAAAAAAAATTGTACTATTACTCTTTTCACTATGTCATGTGGAATTATATGAAAACTATCCCTCTCAAGGCTCTAACAAAGAAAAAACAGTACCACAATATATGAATACTTTAAAATCCTAAAAATAACCAGGAATATTAAAAATGTGAATATAGCCCAATGTGAACATGTCCCGGAAAAGAAACCTCAAAATGGTTAAAACACATATCCTGAAGTCATTTTAGAGCCTACTAGAGACCTAAACAGATGGCACATTTAACTACTTCCTACCACAGAGCTCTCCTGCTTTTCTTTAACATACTCGATTAAATGTTCTTTGTCCCTGATCACTCCTTCTTGAGTGTGTCCAAAGACAATGACGCCCTTTGCTGCCTGGCCTTCATTACTCATCAAGCCCATTTCCCCCATATTCATTGAGCCCTCTTCTTCCATGACACAAATAAATACTGAAATCTCACTTCTGTTTCTGTAAAAGAAGCAACAAACTCCCCTTGCCCATGTGTGCTTTAGTCATACTTCAGCCAAGCAGCCCATTCACAAAAGTTGATCTGGTGTGTCTATGTGTTTCTGAACACTTTGTGACTTAGCAAGTCTGTAAGAGAGAGCTATACAGAGGTAAGCTCCAGACGATCAGGAGCCCACATGATCTTTGGGTGAAAAAGAACAGATAAAGAAGCACACAGGTTCTCACCTTTATTTATATATTTATTCAGTACTTGCTATATTGCCAGCATATTATGGAAACAAAACTACATAATTATGGATACCTGTTGCCCTTATGAGGCCAGTCTAGTGGAAATGCAGGCACATTAACAAATCATTCCAATATGATACGTGAGGACAGAATATTTACACTTCACCCTTCAAGAGGTGCTCACCAAAACATCTGATTATGTTATTATTGTAATTATTCGACATATTTAGGTAATGCTCTTTGGCCATCTATATACCTTTTTTATGTCTCCACCAGAACCTACTTAGAACACAAAGTCCCAAAGGACAGTCTCTATTTCACCTAATTCCATACATGGATAGATTTTTGATATATAAGGCTTTTGATAATGATATTAGTTTCTATTTATAGAATCCATCTTTCAAAAAACTAAATAGTACTTCTATTCATACACTTTTTAAAAGGCTGAACTTTAGACTCTAAGCATTTTTTCACTTTTCTGCAAACACAGATCACTGCATGGCCTCTTGGGAGAAACCACTCTTACTGGATGATTGAGTGTTATCATAACTTGCAGTGTATACATTTTGACTTTGAACACACAACTTATCATTATCACAATATTGATTGGCTTTAGACAATGCATAGTTTTAAACAGTGCTATTCTCAAGTTAAATAGCTATGTATTGCTTCATAATTTTTAAAAATCCTTATGTAATTAAAATCTCCCTTAACACACAGTCCACCTTTTTAATCTGTCCCTTTGTTTTACATTGGCAGTTTTACTTAATGATTTTTTTAAAATTTCCCTTCCTTGATAAAACAAATACAGGAACAGTATAAAACACCCTATGGGGAGTTTTAGAGTCACAAATGCCAGAGTAGAGGTAAGAAAAAAGTCTTGGTTCTCCAGATTAAGACTAAAAACTTGATCAAATCACTTCAATTTTTTAAACCTTAACTTTTTCATCTTTAAAAGAAGTTAATCTCTAGGATTCTTCAGAACTCCAAAATTCCATGACTCCCTACGTCAATTTTTTTCACCGTACAAGAAATTATTTCAAAGCAAACCATCACTAATATACTAGGAGACAAATCCCAGAATATTTATATATATTGGGCAATTTAAAGTATTTGCACTGAGTATAAGAAATTACACTAAATATGACCAAAATTTGGGCCTAGTCTCTTCCTTGCATTGCTGACTATTCTTGATTTATACCTTCAAGGTCAGCAAACAAAGTCTGTCAACACATTAACCTTGAAATTTTTCAGTTGTGAACGAATTATGTTAGATAGTGGCTGGGAAGTATAGCCTATATGATATCCTCCTGTCCTTTTATGGCTAAGTGAGTAAACTGTACTTTGTTTTCCATAAAAATGAAACAATGTAAAGTATACAACTATGAAAAATTTCAGTACACGGTAATTACACAACTTGCAAGTTAATTCCTTATAACAACAAAATGTTAATTCTCCTAAAGTAAATAGCTTTAAACAACTATTTAAAAGACCAAAGATAAGATTTATACATAGAAACATTCAGTGCTTATTTAAAAAATTTTTTGGGCGCCTGGGTGGCTCAGTTGGTTAGGCGACTGCCTTTGGCTCAGGTCATGATCCTGGAGTCCCGGGATCGAGTCCCGCATCAGGCTCCCTGCTCAGTGGGGAGTCTGCTTCTCCCTCTGACCCTCCTCCCTCTCATGCTCTCTGTCTCTCATTCTCTCTCTCGCAAATAAATAAAAAATCTTAAAAAAAAAAAATTATAAAAAATTTTTTAAATGTAATGGTCAGGTAAAAGCCAAGATGTGAATTCATTCACTGAACAAAATATTCGTTGAAAGCATACTCTCTGGTCTATAAATACCAGTTAGACATTATCGTTCATACACCCACAACACTTTATTCGCATCCCAATTATGATCAGGTAAAGGAAATGCAGTTTATTGGAAGTAAAGTTTGGCCACTGACTTACATTTAAAAGTTATCAAGATACTCAGCTGCTTCTTTTTTTCCCCATACCCATTTCTCTATTGTATGGTCATTTCACTAGTCACTAACATTCATTAAAAATGCAATTCAAAACAAACAGGAAAAGAACTAAGTGTGAAAAGGAAGCCAAAAGAAATCATGGTTGAGCTTAAAGATGCAAAGTTAGTAAAGGTAACTCAAGACAATCAAAAGGACCAGAAAACAAGGAGAAAGAAGAAAGGAGAGGAATAAAACAGATAATAAACTGCTATTGATTAACAGTGCCAGGTACTATAAAAGGTATTTTTAAAATATTATCTTTAATCCTAACAACAGCTCTTCAAGGTAGGTTTTTTATTACTCCCCTTTTAAGTGG
This sequence comes from Halichoerus grypus, assembly GCF_964656455.1. Lineage (NCBI taxonomy): Eukaryota > Metazoa > Chordata > Mammalia > Carnivora > Phocidae > Halichoerus > Halichoerus grypus. The sequence goes on from NC_135724.1 coordinate 57,413,632, forward strand.
GCTCACTTATTTCATCATGGAAACACAACAGATCAAGGCCTCTCAGTTATGTTGGGTTAACTAACTTTAAGAAAACTTCATTTTCTGTGTTGTTTTTTTCCTCCCCAGTCAGCAAGACAGATTCAGTACCTAGTTTATCACTAAGAGACACAATAATATGGGAATGTATGCTTTAAAAATACCTACAAAAGCATCTTAACAGTTTGAACAGAAAAGAGAATGATAAATGAATTAAAAAAAAATCACTACCAATATCTTCTGAAATCCAAAGTCAACTTTGTTCAGTATTTATGGGTCTAGGGCAATGAGAAGAAACTTAAATGCTTATCTGCTCTTGTTCCAACAGTAAAAATGGATTAAGATTAAAGAGATAAAAATCTAGTACAAAATGAAGTTTACATCCAGTATTAGCTATTAGTTATGGATTGCAAAATGATTTTAAAAACAGAGATTTAAGAGAGAGAGGGGCAGAAGGTATACTGGAGCAAATTATAGCAGAGAACTTCCATAATTTGGGGAAGGAAACAGGCATCAAAATCCAGGAGGCACAGAGAACCCCTCTCAAAATCAATAAAAATAGGTCAACACCCCAACATCTAATAGTAAAACTTATGAGTCTCAGAGACAAAGAAAAAGTCCTGAAAGCAGCTCGGGAGAAGAGATCTGTAACCTACAATGGTAGAAACATTAGATTGGCAACAGACCTATCCACAGAGACCTGGCAGGCCACAAAGGACTGGCATGATATATTCAGAGCACTAAATGAGAAAAATATGCAGCCAAGACTACTATATCCAGCTAGGCTGTCATTGAAAATAGAAGGAGAGATAAAAAGCTTCCAGGACAAACAAAAACTAAAGAAATTTGCAAACACGAAACCAGCCCTACAAGAAATCTTGAAAGGGGTCCTCTAAGCAAAGAGAGAGCCTAAAAACAACATAGACCAGAAAGGAACACAGACAATATACAGTAACAGTCACCTTACAGGCAATACAATGGCACTAAATTCCTATCTTTCAATAGTTACCCTGAATGTAAATGAGCTAAATGCCCCAATCAAAAGACACAGGCTATCAGATTGGATTAAAAAACAAGACCCATCGATATGCTGTCTGCAAGAGACTCATTTTAGACCCAATGACACCCCCAGATTGAAAGTGAGGGGGTGGAAAACCATTTACCATGCTAATGGACACCAAAAGAAAGCTGGGGTATTAGAAGTCCTAGCCACAGCAATCAGACAACAAAAAGAAATCAAAGGCATCCGAATCGGCAAAGAAGTCAAACCCTCACTCTTTGCAGATGATATGATACTTTATGTGGAAAACCCAAAAGACTCCACCCCAAAACTGCTAGAACTCATACAGGAATTCAGTCAAGTGGCAGGATATAAAATCAATGCACAGAAATCAGTGGCATTCCTATACACCATCAACAAGAAGGAAGGAGAAATTAAGGAGTCGATCCCATTTACAATTGCACCCAAAACCATAAGATACCTAGGAATAAATCTAACCAAAGAGGCAAAGGATCTGTACTCAGAAAACTATAAAATACTCATGAAAGAAACTGAGGAAGACACAAAGAAATGGAAAAATGTTCCATGCTCATGGATTGGAAGAACAAATATTGTGAAGATGTCAATGCTACCTAGAGCAATCTACACATTCAATGCAATCCCCATCAAAATACCATCCACTTTTTTCAAAGAAATGGAACAAATAATCCTAAAATTTGTATGGAACCAGAAAAGACCCCGAATAGCCAGAGGAATGTTGAAAAAGAAAAGCAAAGCTGGTGCATCACAATTCCGGACTTCTAGCTCTATTACAAAGCTGTCATCATCAAGACAGTACGGTACTGGCACAAAAACAGACACATAGATCAATGGAACAGAATAGAGAGTCCAGAAATGGACCCTCAACTCTATGGTCAACTAATCTTTGACAAAGCAGGAAAGAATGTCCAATGGCAAAAAGGCAGTCTCTTCAACAAATGGTGTTGGGAAAATTGGACAGCCACATGCAGAAGAATGAAACTGGACCATTTCCTTACACCACACACAAAAATAGACTCCAAATGGTTGAAAGACCTAAATGTGAGACAGGAGTCCATCAAAATGCTAAAGGAGAATACAGGCAGCAAACTCTTCGACCTCAGCTGCCACAACTTCTTCCTAGAAACATCGCCAAAGGCAAGGGAAGCAAGGGCAAAAATGAACTATTGGGACTTCATCATGAAACTGGACCACTTCCTTACACCACACACAAAAATAGACTCCAAATGGTTGAAAGACCTCAATGTGAGACAGGAGTCCATCAGAATGCTAATGGAGAACACAGGCAGCAACCTCTTCGACCTCAGCCGCAGCAACTTCTTCCTAGAAACATCGCCAAAGGCAAGGGAAGCAAGGGCAAAAATGAGCTTTGGGACTTCATCAAGATGAAAACCTTTTGCACAGCAAAAGAAACAGTCAACAAAACCAAAAGACAACCGACAGAATGGGAGAAGATATTTGCAAATGACATATCAGATCAAGGGCTAGTATCCAAAATCTATAAAGAACTTATCAAACTCAACACCCAAAGAACAAAGAATCCAATCAAGAAATGGGCAGAAGACATGAACAGACATTTTTCCAAAGAAGACATCCAAATGGCCAACAGACACATGAAAAAGTGCTCAACATCGCTCGGCATCAGGGAAATCCAAATCAAAACCTCAATGAGATACCACCTCACACCAGTCAGAATGGCTAAAATTAACAAGTCAGGAAACGACAGATGTTGGCGGGGATGCGGAGAAAGCGGAACCCTCCTACACTGTTGGTGGGAATGCAAGCTGGTGCAACCACTCTGGAAAACAGTATGGAGGTTCCTCAGAAAGTTGAAAATAGAGCTACCATACGATCCAGCAATTGCACTACTGGGTATTTACCCCAAAGATACAAATGTAGGGATCCAAAGGGGTACGTGCACTCTGATGTTTACAGCAGCAATGTCCACAATAGCCAAACTGTGGAAAGAGCCAAGATGTCCATCGACAGATGAATGGATAAAGAAGATGTGGTATAATATAAAATGGAATATTATGCAGCCATCAAAAGGAATGAGATCTTGCCATTTCCAACGACGTGGATGGAACTGGAGGGTGTTATGCTGAGCGAAATAAGTCAATCAGAGAAAGATATGTATCATATGACCTCAATGATATGAGGAATTCTTAATCTCAGGAAACAAACTGAGGGTTGCTGGAGTGGGGGGTGGGGTGGGAGGGATGGCGTGACTGGGTGATGGACACTGGGGAGGGTATGTGTTCTGGTAAGCGCTGTGAATTGTGCAAGACTGTTGAATCTCAGATCTGTACCTCTGAATCAAATAATGCAATATATGTTAAGAAAGAAAAAAAGAAGAAGAAGAATGTACAGGAGGGGAAGAATGAAGGGGGAGAAATCGGAGGGGGAGAAGAACCATGAGAGACGATGGACTCTGAAAAACAAACTGAGGGTTCTAGAGGGGAGGGGGGTGGGAGGATGGCTTAGCCTGGTGATGGGTATTGAGGAGGGCACGTTCTGCATGGAGCACTGGGTGTTATGCACAAACAATGAATCATGGAACACTATATCTAAAACTACCGATGTAATGTATGGGGATTAACATAACAATAAAAAAATTTAATAAAAAAAAAAAAGAACGCTTGCTATTAGACTTCCATGCAAAAGTGGGGCCGCAGTGCTAGCCTCAGGAAACAAGTGGGGAGTCGTGTTCTGCCTTCTGCCGGGGCCTGAGTCCCACACGGAAAATGGTTCTGGACTCACTTGCAGTGCGCTCACGCATGCACACAGCAAAATGCGTCCACCCTCCGGCATGGCTACTTTAGCCGAAGCAGGAATTCTCTACAGAGTTGTTCCTTTGAGTTAGGTGGTTGGCTTTAGGCCTGCAGGCACACCCGGGGCAAGGGTACCAGCCTCATCAACAAGAGGTGAGTTGAGAGCTGCCTTCCACTCCGGCCTGTTTCTCACTCCATTTCACGTATGGGACCCTTTCCCCGGGCTCTCATACACGAGCACTGTCAAATTCCCCTGGCTTCAGGAACGGCAATGTTAACTAAAGCGCAGTAACTCTATAGCATTGATTCTTGGTGTTAGTAGCCTGGTAACTAGGCATCCAGGCACAGAGGGTACAGCAGTGCTAATCTCCTCAAACAAGAGGTGAGTCCACAGCAGCCTTCCTTAGAGGCCTGCTTCTCACTCCGAGTTACGTTTAGGTTCCATTTCTCATGCTTTCACAAAAACACACAATAGATGAAGTGCACGCTCAGGAAGGGCGATCTTTGCTGAGGCACGGGTCCTCTGCACTTTTGTTCCTTTGCGTTGGGGGGATGGCATTTAGGACTACACGCACACAAGGGGGAGCCGATCTAGTTTCCCGAAACAAGAGTTGAGTCGATAGCTGCCTCCTGCCCATGCTTATTTCTCCCTCGGAATTCTGCTGGGACTCATTACCCAGGTTTGCACTCAAGCAGAGTTGAAACTGCTGCCACCCTGTGGAGAGGCGAATGAGCTGAAGCTGGGATTCTTGACCGGCTTCTTTGTGCCAAATCAGTGTGGAGCACTTGGCATTCCTATGCACACAGGGTGCGTTAGTGTTAGCTTCAGGTAACAAGAGCTGTGTCGAGAGGTGCCTTCTGGCCCGGACTTCTTCTCCCTCGGTCTCACGTAAGGAACTCGTTCCCGAGGCTCTCACCCACGGTAGCCTGGAAACTGCTTCCTCCCTAAGAGACGTGGATGGTAGCTAAAGCACGATTTCTCTACCGTGTTGTTTCTTCGAGTTAGAACGCTAGCGATTAGACTTCCTTGCGAAAGTGGGGCCGCAAGCTAGCTTGATGAAACACATGGCGAGTCGTGTTCAGCCTTCTGCTGGGGCCTGAGTCTCACTCGCAAAAAGCTTTGGACTCCCTTGCAGTGCTCTCACGCACGCACACAACAAAATGCTTCCACCCTCAGGAGCAGCTATTTTACCTGGAGCACAGGCTCTCAACCGAGTTTTTCCTTCGAGTTAGGTGGCTGTGTTTAAGCCTGCACACACACCCTGGGCAACGGTACTAGCCCCATAACCATGATGTGGGTTGAGAGCTGCCTTCTGTACCAGCCTGTCTCTCCCCCGATATTACGATATTGAAACCGTCCCCAGGCTCTCAGCCACAGTACACCCTAAACTGCTTCGCCCACAGAGAGGTCGACGGTAGCTAAAGCACGGTTTCTCTACTGTGTAGTTTCTTCGAGTTAGAACGCTAGCTATTAGACTTCCATGCAAATGTGGGGCTGCCGTGCTAGCTTGGTCAAACACATGGGGAGTCGTGTTCTGCCTTTCGCTGGGGCCTGAGTCTCACTCGCAAAAAGCTTTGGACTCCCTTGCAGTGCTCTCACGCACGCACACAACAAAATGCTGCCACCCTCAGGAGCAGCTCTTTTACCTGCAGCACAGGCTCTCAACCGAGTTCTTCCTTCGAGTTAGGTGGCTTCATTTAAGGCTGCACACACACCCTGGGCAACGGTACTAGCCCCATAACCATGATGTGGGTTGAGAGCTGCCTTCTGTACCAGCCTGTCTCTCCCCCGATATTACGATATTGAAACCGTCCCCAGGCTCTCAGCCACAGTACACCCTAAACTGCTTCGCCCACAGAGAGGTCGACGGTAGCTAAAGCAGGGTTTCTCTACTGTGGTGTTTCTTCGAGTTTGAAAGCTAGCTATTAGACTTCCATTCAAATGTGGGGCTGCAGTACTACTGTCACGGAGCAAGTGGGGAGTCGTGTTCTGGCTTCTTCCGGGGCCTGGGTCTCACAAGGAAAGTGGTTTTGGACTCACTTGCTGTGCACTCACGCATGCACACCACACAATGCGTCCACCCTGAGGCATGGCTCTTTTAGCCGAAGCAGGAATTCCCTACAGAGTTGTTCCTTTGAGTTAGGTGGTTGGCTTATGGCCTGCAGGCACACCCAGGGCAAGGGTACTAGCCTCATAAACAAGAGGTGAGTTGAGAGCTGCCTTCCGCACCGGCCTGTTTCTCACTCCATTTCACGTATGGGACCCTTTCCCCGGTCTCTCCTACACGAGCACTATACAACTCCTGCGGCTTCAGGAACGGCAATGTTAGCTAAAGCGCAGTAACGCTACAGCATTGATTCTTGGTGTTAGTAGCCTGGGAGGCGAAGGAGCTGCAGCTGGGATTCTTGACAGGCTTGTTTCTTCGCAGTCAGTGTCGAGCACATAGCATTCCAAGCACACATGGAGCAGTCGTGTTAGCTTCAGGTAGCAAGAGCTGAGTCCAGAGGTGCCTTCTGCCCAGACCTATTTCTCTCTTGGTTTCACGTATGGAACCCGTTCCCCAGGCTCTCAGCCACGGTACTCCGTGTAATGCTTCCTCCGTCTAGAGGTCGACGGTAGCTAAAGCACGGTTTCTCTACAGTGTTGTTTCTTCGAGTTAGAACACTAGCTGTTAGACTTCCATGCAAAAGTGGGGCTGCCGTGCTAGCGTGATGAAACACATGGGGAGTCGTGTTCTGCCTTCTGCTGGGGCCTGAGGCTCACTCACAAAAAGCTTTGGACTCCCTTGCAGGGCTCTCATGCACGCACACAACAAAATGCTTCCACCCTCAGGAGCGGCTCTTTTAGCTGAAGCATGGATTCTCCAGCGAGTTTTTCCTTCGAGTTAGGCGGTTTTCATGAAGCCTGCACACACACCCGGGGCAACGGTACTAGCCCCATAACCATGGTGTGAGTTGAGAGCTACCTTCTCTCCGGCCTGTGTCTCCCTCGATTTTCCGAAACGGAACCCGTCCCCAGGCTCTCAACCACCGTACACCCTAAACTGCTTCCTCCCACACAGAGGTCGTCGGTAGCTAAAGCACGGTTTCTCTTCAGTGTTGTTTCTCCGAGTTAGAACGCTTGCTATGAATGTCCACAATAGCCAAACTGTGGAAAGAGCCAAGATGTCCACCAACAGATGAATGGATAAAGAAGAGGGGGTATATATATATACAATGGAATATTATGCAGCCATCAAAAGGAATGAGATCTTGCCATCTGCAACGACGTGGATGGAACTGGAGGGTATCCTGCTGAGCGAAATAAGTCAAACAGAGAAAGACATGTATCATATGACCTCACTGATAGGAGGAATTCTTAATCTCAGGAAACAAACTGAGGGTTGCTGGAGTGGGGGCTGGGGTGGGAGGGATGGGCTCACTGGGTGTTGGACACTGGGGAGGGTATGTGTTCTGGTAAGCGCTGTGAATTGTGCAAGACTGTTGAATCTCAGATCTGTACCTCTGAAACAAATAATGCAATATATGTTAAGAAAGAAAAAAAGAAGAAGAAGAATGTAGCAGGAGGGGAAGAATGAAGGGGGGAAAATCGGAGGGGGAGAAGAACCATGAGAGACGATGGACTCTGAAAAAGAAACTGAGGGTTCTAGAGGGGAGGGGGGTGGGAGGATGGCTTAGCCTGGTGATGGGTATTGAGCAGGGCACGTTCTGCATGGAGCACTGGGTGTTATGCACAAACAATGAATCATGGAACACTATATCTAAAACTAATGATGTAATGTATGGGGATTAACATAACAATAAAAACATTTAAGAATAATAAAGAAAAAGAAAGCTTGCTATTAGACTTCCATGCAAAAGTGGGGCCGCAGTGCTAACTTCATGAAACAAGTGGGGAGGCGTGTCCTCCCTTCTCCCGGGGCCTGAGTCTCACACGGAAAATGGTTTGGGACTCCATTGCACTTCTCTCACGCAGGCACACAGCAAAATGCTTCCAGCCTCAGGAATGCCTATGTTCGAGGAAGCAGGAATTCTCTACAGAGTTGTTCCTTCGACTTAGGTGCTTGGCTTTAGGCCTGCAGGCACACCCGGGGCAACTGCACTAGCCTCGTAAACAAGAGGTGAGTTGACAGCTGCCTGTCTCTCCCTCGATTTTACCTATGGAACCTGTCCCCAGGCCCTCACCCACAGTGCAGCGTAAACTGCTTTCTCACACAGAGAGGTCGACGGTAGCTAAAGCACGGTTTCTCTACTGTGTAGTTTCTTCGAGTTAGAACGCTAGCTATTAGACTTCCATGCAAATGTGGGGCTGCCGTGCTAGCTTGGTCAAACACATGGGGAGTCGTGTTCTGCCTTTCGCTGGGGCCTGAGTCTCACTCGCAAAAAGCTTTGGACTCCCTTGCAGTGCTCTCACGCACGCACACAACAAAATGCTGCCACCCTCAGGAGCAGCTCTTTTACCTGCAGCACAGGCTCTCAACCGAGTTCTTCCTTCGAGTTAGGTGGCTTCATTTAAGCCTGCACACACACCCTGGGCAACGGTACTAGCCCCATAACCATGATGTGGGTTGAGAGCTGCCTTCTGTACCAGCCTGTCTCTCCCCCGATATTACGATATTGAAACCGTCCCCAGGCTCTCAGCCACAGTACACCCTAAACTGCTTCGCCCACAGAGAGGTCGACGGTAGCTAAAGCAGGGTTTCTCTACTGTGTTGTTTCTTCGAGTTTGAAAGCTAGCTATTAGACTTCCATTCAAATGTGGGGCTGCAGTACTAGTGTCACGGAGCAAGTGGGGAGTCGTGTTCTGGCTTCTTCCGGGGCCTGGGTCTCACAAGGAAAGTGGTTTTGGACTCACTTGCTGTGCACTCACGCATGCACACCACACAATGCATCCACCCTGAGGCATGGCTCTTTTAGCCGAAGCAGGAATTCCCTACAGAGTTGTTCCTTTGAGTTAGGTGGTTGGCTTATGGCCTGCAGGCACACCCAGGGCAAGGGTACTAGCCTCATAAACAAGAGGTGAGTTGAGAGCTGCCTTCCGCACCGGCCTGTTCCTCACTCCATTTCACGTATGGGACCCTTTCCCCGGTCTCTCCTACACGAGCACTATACCACTCCTGCGGCTTCAGGAACGGCAATGTTAGCTAAAGCGCAGTAACGCTACAGCATTGATTCTTGGTGTTAGTAGCCTGGGAGGCGAAGGAGCTGCAGCTGGGATTCTTGACAGGCTTGTTTCTTCGCAGTCAGTGTCGAGCACATAGCATTCCAAGCACACATGGAGCAGTCGTGTTAGCTTCAGGTAGCAAGAGCTGAGTCCAGAGGTGCCTTCTGCCCAGACCTATTTCTCTCTTGGTTTCACGTATGGAACCCGTTCCCCAGGCTCTCAGCCACGGTGCTCCGTGTAATGCTTCCTCCGTCTAGAGGTCGACGGTAGCTAAAGCATGGTTTCCCTACAGTGTTGTTTCTTCGAGTTAGAACACTAGCTGTTAGACTTCCATGCAAAAGTGGGGCTGCCGTGCTAGCGTGATGAAACACATGGGGAGTCGTGTTCTGCCTTCTGCTGGGGCCTGAGGCTCACTCACAAAAAGCTTTGGACTCCCTTGCAGGGCTCTCATGCACGCACACAACAAAATGCTTCCACCCTCAGGAGCGGCTCTTTTAGCTGAAGCATGGATTCTCCAGCGAGTTTTTCCTTCGAGTTAGGCGGTTTTCATGAAGCCTGCACACACACCCGGGGCAACGGTACTAGCCCCATAACCATGGTGTGAGTTGAGAGCTACCTTCTCTCGGGCCTGTGTCTCACTCGATTTTCCGAAACGGAACCCGTCCCCAGGCTCTCAACCACCGTACACCCTAAACTGCTTCCTCCCACACAGAAGTCGTCGGTAGCTAAAGCACGGTTTCTCTTCAGTGTTGTTTCTCCGAGTTAGAACTCTTGCTATGAATGTCCACAATAGCCAAACTGTGGAAAGAGCCAAGATGTCCACCAACAGATGAATGGATAAAGAAGAGGGGGTATATATATATACAATGGAATATTATGCAGCCATCAAAAGGAATGAGATCTTGCCATCTGCAACGACGTGGATGGAACTGGAGGGTATCCTGCTGAGCAAAATAAGTCAAACAGAGAAAGACATGTATCATATGACCTCACTGATAGGAGGAATTCTTAATCTCAGGAAACAAACTGAGGGTTGCTGGAGTGGGGCCTGGGGTGGGAGGGATGGGCTCACTGGGTGTTGGACACTGGGGAGGGTATGTGTTCTGGTAAGCGCTGTGAATTGTGCAAGACTGTTGAATGTCAGATCTGTACCTCTGAAACAAATAATGCAATATATGTTAAGAAAGAAAAAAAGAAGAAGAAGAATGTAGCAGGAGGGGAAGAATGAAGGGGGGAAAATCGGAGGGGGAGAAGAACCATGAGAGACGATGGACTCTGAAAAACAAACTGAGGGTTCTAGAGGGGAGGGGGGTGGGAGGATGGCTTAGCCTGGTGATGGGTATTGAGCAGGGCACGTTCTGCATGGAGCACTGGGTGTTATGCACAAACAATGAATCATGGAACACTATATCTAAAACTAATGATGTAATGTATGGGGATTAACATAACAATAAAAACATTTAAGAATAATAAAGAAAAAGAAAGCTTGCTATTAGACTTCCATGCAAAAGTGGGGCCGCAGTGCTAACTTCATGAAACAAGTGGGGAGGCGTGTCCTCCCTTCTCCCGGGGCCTGAGTCTCACACGGAAAATGGTTTGGGACTCCATTGCACTTCTCTCACGCAGGCACACAGCAAAATGCTTCCAGCCTCAGGAATGCCTATGTTCGCGGAAGCAGGAATTCTCTACAGAGTTGTTCCTTCGACTTAGGTGCTTGGCTTTAGGCCTGCAGGCACACCCGGGGCAACTGCACTAGCCTCGTAAACAAGAGGTGAGTTGACAGCTGCCTGTCTCTCCCTCGATTTTACCTATGGAACCTGTCCCCAGGCCCTCACCCACAGTGCAGCGTAAACTGCTTTCTCACACAGAGAGGTCGACGGTAGCTAAAGCACGGTTTCTCTACTGTGTAGTTTCTTCGAGTTAGAACGCTAGCTATTAGACTTCCATGCAAATGTGGGGCTGCCGTGCTAGCTTGGTCAAACACATGGGGAGTCGTGTTCTGCCTTTCGCTGGGGCCTGAGTCTCACTCGCAAAAAGCTTTGGACTCCCTTGCAGTGCTCTCACGCACGCACACAACAAAATGCTGCCACCCTCAGGAGCAGCTCTTTTACCTGAAGCTCAGGCTCTCAACCGAGTTTTTCCTTTGAGTTAGGTGGATTCATTTAAGCCTGCACACACACCCTGGGCACCGGTACTAGCCCCATAACCATGATGTGGGTTGAGAGCTGCCTTCTGTACTGGCCTGTCTCTCCCCGATATTACGATATTGAAACCGTCCCCAGGCTCTCAGCCACAGTACACCCTAAACTGCTTCGCCCACAGAGAGGTCGACGGTAGCTAAAGCACGGTTTCTCTACTGTGTAGTTTCTTCGAGTTAGAACGCTAGCTATTAGACTTCCATGCAAATGTGGGGCTGCCGTGCTAGCTTGGTCAAACACATGGGGAGTCGTGTTCTGCCTTTCGCTGGGGCCTGAGTCTCACTCGCAAAAAGCTTTGGACTCCCTTGCAGTGCTCTCACGCACGCACACAACAAAATGCTGCCACCCTCAGGAGCAGCTCTTTTACCTGCAGCACAGGCTCTCAACCGAGTTCTTCCTTCGAGTTAGGTGGCTTCATTTAAGCCTGCACACACACCCTGGGCAACGGTACTAGCCCCATAACCATGATGTGGGTTGAGAGCTGCCTTCTGTACCAGCCTGTCTCTCCCCCGATATTACGATATTGAAACCGTCCCCAGGCTCTCAGCCACAGTACACCCTAAACTGCTTCGCCCACAGAGAGGTCGACGGTAGCTAAAGCACGGTTTCTCTACTGTGTTGTTTCTTCGAGTTTGAAAGCTAGCTATTAGACTTCCATTCAAATGTGGGGCTGCAGTACTACTGTCACGGAGCAAGTGGGGAGTCGTGTTCTGGCTTCTTCCGGGGCCTGGGTCTCACAAGGAAAGTGGTTTTGGACTCACTTGCTGTGCACTCACGCATGCACACCACACAATGCGTCCACCCTGAGGCATGGCTCTTTTAGCCGAAGCAGGAATTCCCTACAGAGTTGTTCCTTTGAGTTAGGTGGTTGGCTTATGGCCTGCAGGCACACCCAGGGCAAGGGTACTAGCCTCATAAACAAGAGGTGAGTTGAGAGCTGCCTTCCGCACCGGCCTGTTTCTCACTCCATTTCACGTATGGGACCCTTTCCCCGGTCTCTCCTACACGAGCACTATACCACTCCTGCGGCTTCAGGAACGGCAATGTTAGCTAAAGCGCAGTAACGCTACAGCATTGATTCTTGGTGTTAGTAGCCTGGGAGGCGAATGAGCTGCAGCTGGGATTCTTGACAGGCTTGTTTCTTCGCAGTCAGTGTCGAGCACATAGCATTCCAAGCACACATGGAGCAGTAGTGTTAGCTTCAGGTAGCAAGAGCTGAGTCCAGAGGTGCCTTCTGCCCAGACCTATTTCTCTCTTGGTTTCACGTATGGAACCCGTTCCCCAGGCTCTCAGCCACGGTACTCCGTGTAATGCTTCCTCCGTCTAGAGGTCGACGGTAGCTAAAGCACGGTTTCTCTACAGTGTTGTTTCTTCGAGTTAGAACACTAGCTGTTAGACTTCCATGCAAAAGTGGGGCTGCCGTGCTAGCGTGATGAAACACATGGGGAGTCGTGTTCTGCCTTCTGCTGGGGCCTGAGGCTCACTCACAAAAAGCTTTGGACTCCCTTGCAGGGCTCTCATGCACGCACACAATAAAATGCTTCCACCCTCAGGAGCGGCTCTTTTAGCTGAAGCATGGATTCTCCAGCGAGTTTTTCCTTCGAGTTAGGCGGTTTTCATGAAGCCTGCACACACACCCGGGGCAACGGTACTAGCCCCATAACCATGGTGTGAGTTGAGAGCTACCTTCTCTCCGGCCTGTGTCTCCCTCGATTTTCCGAAACGGAACCCGTCCCCAGGCTCTCAACCACCGTACACCCTAAACTGCTTCCTCCCACACAGAGGTCGTCGGTAGCTAAAGCACGGTTTCTCTTCAGTGTTGTTTCTCCGAGTTAGAACGCTTGCTAGGAATGTCCACAATAGCCAAACTGTGGAAAGAGCCAAGATGTCCACCAACAGATGAATGGATAAAGAAGAGGGGGTATATATATATACAATGGAATATTATGCAGCCATCAAAACGAATGAGATCTTGCCATCTGCAACGACGTGGATGGAACTGGAGGGTATCATGCTGAGCGAAATAAGTCAAACAGAGAAAGACATGTATCATATGACCTCACTGATAGGAGGAATTCTTAATCTCAGGAAACAAACTGAGGGTTGCTGGAGTGGGGGCTGGGGTGGGAGGGATGGGGTCACTGGGTGTTGGACACTGGGGAGGGTATGTGTTCTGGTAAGCGCTGTGAATTGTGCAAGACTGTTGAATCTCAGATCTGTACCTCTGAAACAAATAATGCAATATATGTTAAGAAAGAAAAAAAGAAGAAGAAGAATGTAGCAGGAGGGGAAGAATGAAGGGGGGAAAATCGGAGGGGGAGAAGAACCATGAGAGACGATGGACTCTGAAAAAGAAACTGAGGGTTCTAGAGGGGAGGGGGGTGGGAGGATGGCTTAGCCTGGTGATGGGTATTGAGCAGGGCACGTTCTGCATGGAGCACTGGGTGTTATGCACAAACAATGAATCATGGAACACTATATCTAAAACTAATGATGTAATGTATGGGGATTAACATAACAATAAAAACATTTAAGAGTAATAAAGAAAAAGAAAGCTTGCTATTAGACTTCCATGCAAAAGTGGGGCCGCAGTGCTAACTTCATGAAACAAGTGGGGAGGCGTGTCCTCCCTTCTCCCGGGGCCTGAGTCTCACACGGAAAATGGTTTGGGACTCCATTGCACTTCTCTCACGCAGGCACACAGCAAAATGCTTCCAGCCTCAGGAATGCCTATGTTCGCGGAAGCAGGAATTCTCTACAGAGTTGTTCCTTCGACTTAGGTGCTTGGCTTTAGGCCTGCAGGCACACCCGGGGCAACTGCACTAGCCTCGTAAACAAGAGGTGAGTTGACAGCTGCCTGTCTCTCCCTCGATTTTACCTATGGAACCTGTCCCCAGGCCCTCACCCACAGTGCAGCGTAAACTGCTTTCTCACACAGAGAGGTCGACGGTAGCTAAAGCACGGTTTCTCTACTGTGTAGTTTCTTCGAGTTAGAACGCTAGCTATTAGACTTCCATGCAAATGTGGGGCTGCCGTGCTAGCTTGGTCAAACACATGGGGAGTCGTGTTCTGCCTTTCGCTGGGGCCTGAGTCTCACTCGCAAAAAGCTTTGGACTCCCTTGCAGTGCTCTCACGCACGCACACAACAAAATGCTGCCACCCTCAGGAGCAGCTCTTTTACCTGCAGCACAGGCTCTCAACCGAGTTCTTCCTTCGAGTTAGGTGGCTTCATTTAAGGCTGCACACACACCCTGGGCAACGGTACTAGCCCCATAACCATGATGTGGGTTGAGAGCTGCCTTCTGTACCAGCCTGTCTCTCCCCCGATATTACGATATTGAAACCGTCCCCAGGCTCTCAGCCACAGTACACCCTAAACTGCTTCGCCCACAGAGAGGTCGACGGTAGCTAAAGCACGGTTTCTCTACTGTGTTGTTTCTTCGAGTTTGAAAGCTAGCTATTAGACTTCCATTCAAATGTGGGGCTGCAGTACTACTGTCACGGAGCAAGTGGGGAGTCGTGTTCTGGCTTCTTCCGGGGCCTGGGTCTCACAAGGAAAGTGGTTTTGGACTCACTTGCTGTGCACTCACGCATGCACACCACACAATGCGTCCACCCTGAGGCATGGCTCTTTTAGCCGAAGCAGGAATTCCCTACAGAGTTGTTCCTTTGAGTTAGGTGGTTGGCTTATGGCCTGCAGGCACACCCAGGGCAAGGGTACTAGCCTCATAAACAAGAGGTGAGTTGAGAGCTGCCTTCCGCACCGGCCTGTTTCTCACTCCATTTCACGTATGGGACCCTTTCCCCGGTCTCTCCTACACGAGCACTATACCACTCCTGCGGCTTCAGGAACGGCAATGTTAGCTAAAGCGCAGTAACGCTACAGCATTGATTCTTGGTGTTAGTAGCCTGGGAGGCGAATGAGCTGCAGCTGGGATTCTTGACAGGCTTGTTTCTTCGCAGTCAGTGTCGAGCACATAGCATTCCAAGCACACATGGAGCAGTCGTGTTAGCTTCAGGTAGCAAGAGCTGAGTCCAGAGGTGCCTTCTGCCCAGACCTATTTCTCTCTTGGTTTCACGTATGGAACCCGTTCCCCAGGCTCTCAGCCACGGTACTCCGTGTAATGCTTCCTCCGTCTAGAGGTCGACGGTAGCTAAAGCACGGTTTCTCTACAGTGTTGTTTCTTCGAGTTAGAACACTAGCTGTTAGACTTCCATGCAAAAGTGGGGCTGCCGTGCTAGCGTGATGAAACACATGGGGAGTCGTGTTCTGCCTTCTGCTGGGGCCTGAGGCTCACTCACAAAAAGCTTTGGACTCCCTTGCAGGGCTCTCATGCACGCACACAACAAAATGCTTCCACCCTCAGGAGCGGCTCTTTTAGCTGAAGCATGGATTCTCCAGCGAGTTTTTCCTTCGAGTTAGGCGGTTTTCATGAAGCCTGCACACACACCCGGGGCAACGGTACTAGCCCCATAACCATGGTGTGAGTTGAGAGCTACCTTCTCTCCGGCCTGTGTCTCCCTCGATTTTCCGAAACGGAACCCGTCCCCAGGCTCTCAACCACCGTACACCCTAAACTGCTTCCTCCCACACAGAGGTCGTCGGTAGCTAAAGCACGGTTTCTCTTCAGTGTTGTTTCTCCGAGTTAGAACGCTTGCTATGAATGTCCACAATAGCCAAACTGTGGAAAGAGCCAAGATGTCCACCAACAGATGAATGGATAAAGAAGAGGGGGTATATATATATACAATGGAATATTATGCAGCCATCAAAACGAATGAGATCTTGCCATCTGCAACGACGTGGATGGAACTGGAGGGTATCATGCTGAGCGAAATAAGTCAAACAGAGAAAGACATGTATCATATGACCTCACTGATAGGAGGAATTCTTAATCTCAGGAAACAAACTGAGGGTTGCTGGAGTGGGGGCTGGGGTGGGAGGGATGGGGTCACTGGGTGTTGGACACTGGGGAGGGTATGTGTTCTGGTAAGCGCTGTGAATTGTGCAAGACTGTTGAATCTCAGATCTGTACCTCTGAAACAAATAATGCAATATATGTTAAGAAAGAAAAAAAGAAGAAGAAGAATGTAGCAGGAGGGGAAGAATGAAGGGGGGAAAATCGGAGGGGGAGAAGAACCATGAGAGACGATGGACTCTGAAAAAGAAACTGAGGGTTCTAGAGGGGAGGGGGGTGGGAGGATGGCTTAGCCTGGTGATGGGTATTGAGCAGGGCACGTTCTGCATGGAGCACTGGGTGTTATGCACAAACAATGAATCATGGAACACTATATCTAAAACTAATGATGTAATGTATGGGGATTAACATAACAATAAAAACATTTAAGAATAATAAAGAAAAAGAAAGCTTGCTATTAGACTTCCATGCAAAAGTGGGGCCGCAGTGCTAACTTCATGAAACAAGTGGGGAGGCGTGTCCTCCCTTCTCCCGGGGCCTGAGTCTCACACGGAAAATGGTTTGGGACTCCATTGCACTTCTCTCACGCAGGCACACAGCAAAATGCTTCCAGCCTCAGGAATGCCTATGTTCGCGGAAGCAGGAATTCTCTACAGAGTTGTTCCTTCGACTTAGGTGCTTGGCTTTAGGCCTGCAGGCACACCCGGGGCAACTGCACTAGCCTCGTAAACAAGAGGTGAGTTGACAGCTGCCTGTCTCTCCCTCGATTTTACCTATGGAACCTGTCCCCAGGCCCTCACCCACAGTGCAGCGTAAACTGCTTTCTCACACAGAGAGGTCGACGGTAGCTAAAGCACGGTTTCTCTACTGTGTAGTTTCTTCGAGTTAGAACGCTAGCTATTAGACTTCCATGCAAATGTGGGGCTGCCGTGCTAGCTTGGTCAAACACATGGGGAGTCGTGTTCTGCCTTTCGCTGGGGCCTGAGTCTCACTCGCAAAAAGCTTTGGACTCCCTTGCAGTGCTCTCACGCACGCACACAACAAAATGCTGCCACCCTCAGGAGCAGCTCTTTTACCTGAAGCTCAGGCTCTCAACCGAGTTTTTCCTTTGAGTTAGGTGGATTCATTTAAGCCTGCACACACACCCTGGGCACCGGTACTAGCCCCATAACCATGATGTGGGTTGAGAGCTGCCTTCTGTACTGGCCTGTCTCTCCCCGATATTACGATATTGAAACCGTCCCCAGGCTCTCAGCCACAGTACACCCTAAACTGCTTCGCCCACAGAGAGGTCGACGGTAGCTAAAGCACGGTTTCTCTACTGTGTAGTTTCTTCGAGTTAGAACGCTAGCTATTAGACTTCCATGCAAATGTGGGGCTGCCGTGCTAGCTTGGTCAAACACATGGGGAGTCGTGTTCTGCCTTTCGCTGGGGCCTGAGTCTCACTCGCAAAAAGCTTTGGACTCCCTTGCAGTGCTCTCACGCACGCACACAACAAAATGCTGCCACCCTCAGGAGCAGCTCTTTTACCTGCAGCACAGGCTCTCAACCGAGTTCTTCCTTCGAGTTAGGTGGCTTCATTTAAGCCTGCACACACACCCTGGGCAACGGTACTAGCCCCATAACCATGATGTGGGTTGAGAGCTGCCTTCTGTACCAGCCTGTCTCTCCCCCGATATTACGATATTGAAACCGTCCCCAGGCTCTCAGCCACAGTACACCCTAAACTGCTTCGCCCACAGAGAGGTCGACGGTAGCTAAAGCACGGTTTCTCTACTGTGTTGTTTCTTCGAGTTTGAAAGCTAGCTATTAGACTTCCATTCAAATGTGGGGCTGCAGTACTACTGTCACGGAGCAAGTGGGGAGTCGTGTTCTGGCTTCTTCCGGGGCCTGGGTCTCACAAGGAAAGTGGTTTTGGACTCACTTGCTGTGCACTCACGCATGCACACCACACAATGCGTCCACCCTGAGGCATGGCTCTTTTAGCCGAAGCAGGAATTCCCTACAGAGTTGTTCCTTTGAGTTAGGTGGTTGGCTTATGGCCTGCAGGCACACCCAGGGCAAGGGTACTAGCCTCATAAACAAGAGGTGAGTTGAGAGCTGCCTTCCGCACCGGCCTGTTTCTCACTCCATTTCACGTATGGGACCCTTTCCCCGGTCTCTCCTACACGAGCACTATACCACTCCTGCGGCTTCAGGAACGGCAATGTTAGCTAAAGCGCAGTAACGCTACAGCATTGATTCTTGGTGTTAGTAGCCTGGGAGGCGAATGAGCTGCAGCTGGGATTCTTGACAGGCTTGTTTCTTCGCAGTCAGTGTCGAGCACATAGCATTCCAAGCACACATGGAGCAGTAGTGTTAGCTTCAGGTAGCAAGAGCTGAGTCCAGAGGTGCCTTCTGCCCAGACCTATTTCTCTCTTGGTTTCACGTATGGAACCCGTTCCCCAGGCTCTCAGCCACGGTACTCCGTGTAATGCTTCCTCCGTCTAGAGGTCGACGGTAGCTAAAGCACGGTTTCTCTACAGTGTTGTTTCTTCGAGTTAGAACACTAGCTGTTAGACTTCCATGCAAAAGTGGGGCTGCCGTGCTAGCGTGATGAAACACATGGGGAGTCGTGTTCTGCCTTCTGCTGGGGCCTGAGGCTCACTCACAAAAAGCTTTGGACTCCCTTGCAGGGCTCTCATGCACGCACACAATAAAATGCTTCCACCCTCAGGAGCGGCTCTTTTAGCTGAAGCATGGATTCTCCAGCGAGTTTTTCCTTCGAGTTAGGCGGTTTTCATGAAGCCTGCACACACACCCGGGGCAACGGTACTAGCCCCATAACCATGGTGTGAGTTGAGAGCTACCTTCTCTCCGGCCTGTGTCTCCCTCGATTTTCCGAAACGGAACCCGTCCCCAGGCTCTCAACCACCGTACACCCTAAACTGCTTCCTCCCACACAGAGGTCGTCGGTAGCTAAAGCACGGTTTCTCTTCAGTGTTGTTTCTCCGAGTTAGAACGCTTGCTAGGAATGTCCACAATAGCCAAACTGTGGAAAGAGCCAAGATGTCCACCAACAGATGAATGGATAAAGAAGAGGGGGTATATATATATACAATGGAATATTATGCAGCCATCAAAACGAATGAGATCTTGCCATCTGCAACGACGTGGATGGAACTGGAGGGTATCATGCTGAGCGAAATAAGTCAAACAGAGAAAGACATGTATCATATGACCTCACTGATAGGAGGAATTCTTAATCTCAGGAAACAAACTGAGGGTTGCTGGAGTGGGGGCTGGGGTGGGAGGGATGGGGTCACTGGGTGTTGGACACTGGGGAGGGTATGTGTTCTGGTAAGCGCTGTGAATTGTGCAAGACTGTTGAATCTCAGATCTGTACCTCTGAAACAAATAATGCAATATATGTTAAGAAAGAAAAAAAGAAGAAGAAGAATGTAGCAGGAGGGGAAGAATGAAGGGGGGAAAATCGGAGGGGGAGAAGAACCATGAGAGACGATGGACTCTGAAAAAGAAACTGAGGGTTCTAGAGGGGAGGGGGGTGGGAGGATGGCTTAGCCTGGTGATGGGTATTGAGCAGGGCACGTTCTGCATGGAGCACTGGGTGTTATGCACAAACAATGAATCATGGAACACTATATCTAAAACTAATGATGTAATGTATGGGGATTAACATAACAATAAAAACATTTAAGAGTAATAAAGAAAAAGAAAGCTTGCTATTAGACTTCCATGCAAAAGTGGGGCCGCAGTGCTAACTTCATGAAACAAGTGGGGAGGCGTGTCCTCCCTTCTCCCGGGGCCTGAGTCTCACACGGAAAATGGTTTGGGACTCCATTGCACTTCTCTCACGCAGGCACACAGCAAAATGCTTCCAGCCTCAGGAATGCCTATGTTCGCGGAAGCAGGAATTCTCTACAGAGTTGTTCCTTCGACTTAGGTGCTTGGCTTTAGGCCTGCAGGCACACCCGGGGCAACTGCACTAGCCTCGTAAACAAGAGGTGAGTTGACAGCTGCCTGTCTCTCCCTCGATTTTACCTATGGAACCTGTCCCCAGGCCCTCACCCACAGTGCAGCGTAAACTGCTTTCTCACACAGAGAGGTCGACGGTAGCTAAAGCACGGTTTCTCTACTGTGTAGTTTCTTCGAGTTAGAACGCTAGCTATTAGACTTCCATGCAAATGTGGGGCTGCCGTGCTAGCTTGGTCAAACACATGGGGAGTCGTGTTCTGCCTTTCGCTGGGGCCTGAGTCTCACTCGCAAAAAGCTTTGGACTCCCTTGCAGTGCTCTCACGCACGCACACAACAAAATGCTGCCACCCTCAGGAGCAGCTCTTTTACCTGCAGCACAGGCTCTCAACCGAGTTCTTCCTTCGAGTTAGGTGGCTTCATTTAAGGCTGCACACACACCCTGGGCAACGGTACTAGCCCCATAACCATGATGTGGGTTGAGAGCTGCCTTCTGTACCAGCCTGTCTCTCCCCCGATATTACGATATTGAAACCGTCCCCAGGCTCTCAGCCACAGTACACCCTAAACTGCTTCGCCCACAGAGAGGTCGACGGTAGCTAAAGCACGGTTTCTCTACTGTGTTGTTTCTTCGAGTTTGAAAGCTAGCTATTAGACTTCCATTCAAATGTGGGGCTGCAGTACTACTGTCACGGAGCAAGTGGGGAGTCGTGTTCTGGCTTCTTCCGGGGCCTGGGTCTCACAAGGAAAGTGGTTTTGGACTCACTTGCTGTGCACTCACGCATGCACACCACACAATGCGTCCACCCTGAGGCATGGCTCTTTTAGCCGAAGCAGGAATTCCCTACAGAGTTGTTCCTTTGAGTTAGGTGGTTGGCTTATGGCCTGCAGGCACACCCAGGGCAAGGGTACTAGCCTCATAAACAAGAGGTGAGTTGAGAGCTGCCTTCCGCACCGGCCTGTTTCTCACTCCATTTCACGTATGGGACCCTTTCCCCGGTCTCTCCTACACGAGCACTATACCACTCCTGCGGCTTCAGGAACGGCAATGTTAGCTAAAGCGCAGTAACGCTACAGCATTGATTCTTGGTGTTAGTAGCCTGGGAGGCGAATGAGCTGCAGCTGGGATTCTTGACAGGCTTGTTTCTTCGCAGTCAGTGTCGAGCACATAGCATTCCAAGCACACATGGAGCAGTCGTGTTAGCTTCAGGTAGCAAGAGCTGAGTCCAGAGGTGCCTTCTGCCCAGACCTATTTCTCTCTTGGTTTCACGTATGGAACCCGTTCCCCAGGCTCTCAGCCACGGTACTCCGTGTAATGCTTCCTCCGTCTAGAGGTCGACGGTAGCTAAAGCACGGTTTCTCTACAGTGTTGTTTCTTCGAGTTAGAACACTAGCTGTTAGACTTCCATGCAAAAGTGGGGCTGCCGTGCTAGCGTGATGAAACACATGGGGAGTCGTGTTCTGCCTTCTGCTGGGGCCTGAGGCTCACTCACAAAAAGCTTTGGACTCCCTTGCAGGGCTCTCATGCACGCACACAACAAAATGCTTCCACCCTCAGGAGCGGCTCTTTTAGCTGAAGCATGGATTCTCCAGCGAGTTTTTCCTTCGAGTTAGGCGGTTTTCATGAAGCCTGCACACACACCCGGGGCAACGGTACTAGCCCCATAACCATGGTGTGAGTTGAGAGCTACCTTCTCTCCGGCCTGTGTCTCCCTCGATTTTCCGAAACGGAACCCGTCCCCAGGCTCTCAACCACCGTACACCCTAAACTGCTTCCTCCCACACAGAGGTCGTCGGTAGCTAAAGCACGGTTTCTCTTCAGTGTTGTTTCTCCGAGTTAGAACGCTTGCTATGAATGTCCACAATAGCCAAACTGTGGAAAGAGCCAAGATGTCCACCAACAGATGAATGGATAAAGAAGAGGGGGTATATATATATACAATGGAATATTATGCAGCCATCAAAACGAATGAGATCTTGCCATCTGCAACGACGTGGATGGAACTGGAGGGTATCATGCTGAGCGAAATAAGTCAAACAGAGAAAGACATGTATCATATGACCTCACTGATAGGAGGAATTCTTAATCTCAGGAAACAAACTGAGGGTTGCTGGAGTGGGGGCTGGGGTGGGAGGGATGGGGTCACTGGGTGTTGGACACTGGGGAGGGTATGTGTTCTGGTAAGCGCTGTGAATTGTGCAAGACTGTTGAATCTCAGATCTGTACCTCTGAAACAAATAATGCAATATATGTTAAGAAAGAAAAAAAGAAGAAGAAGAATGTAGCAGGAGGGGAAGAATGAAGGGGGGAAAATCGGAGGGGGAGAAGAACCATGAGAGACGATGGACTCTGAAAAAGAAACTGAGGGTTCTAGAGGGGAGGGGGGTGGGAGGATGGCTTAGCCTGGTGATGGGTATTGAGCAGGGCACGTTCTGCATGGAGCACTGGGTGTTATGCACAAACAATGAATCATGGAACACTATATCTAAAACTAATGATGTAATGTATGGGGATTAACATAACAATAAAAACATTTAAGAATAATAAAGAAAAAGAAAGCTTGCTATTAGACTTCCATGCAAAAGTGGGGCCGCAGTGCTAACTTCATGAAACAAGTGGGGAGGCGTGTCCTCCCTTCTCCCGGGGCCTGAGTCTCACACGGAAAATGGTTTGGGACTCCATTGCACTTCTCTCACGCAGGCACACAGCAAAATGCTTCCAGCCTCAGGAATGCCTATGTTCGCGGAAGCAGGAATTCTCTACAGAGTTGTTCCTTCGACTCAGGTGCTTGGCTTTAGGCCTGCAGGCACACCCGGGGCAACTGCACTAGCCTCGTAAACAAGAGGTGAGTTGACAGCTGCCTGTCTCTCCCTCGATTTTACCTATGGAACCTGTCCCCAGGCCCTCACCCACAGTGCAGCGTAAACTGCTTTCTCACACAGAGAGGTCGACGGTAGCTAAAGCACGGTTTCTCTACTGTGTAGTTTCTTCGAGTTAGAACGCTAGCTATTAGACTTCCATGCAAATGTGGGGCTGCCGTGCTAGCTTGGTCAAACACATGGGGAGTCGTGTTCTGCCTTTCGCTGGGGCCTGAGTCTCACTCGCAAAAAGCTTTGGACTCCCTTGCAGTGCTCTCACGCACGCACACAACAAAATGCTGCCACCCTCAGGAGCAGCTCTTTTACCTGCAGCACAGGCTCTCAACCGAGTTCTTCCTTCGAGTTAGGTGGCTTCATTTAAGCCTGCACACACACCCTGGGCAACGGTACTAGCCCCATAACCATGATGTGGGTTGAGAGCTGCCTTCTGTACCAGCCTGTCTCTCCCCCGATATTACGATATTGAAACCGTCCCCAGGCTCTCAGCCACAGTACACCCTAAACTGCTTCGCCCACAGAGAGGTCGACGGTAGCTAAAGCAGGGTTTCTCTACTGTGGTGTTTCTTCGAGTTTGAAAGATAGCTATTAGACTTCCATTCAAATGTGGGGCTGCAGTACTAGTGTCACGGAGCAAGTGGGGAGTCGTGTTCTGGCTTCTTCCGGGGCCTGGGTCTCACAAGGAAAGTGGTTTTGGACTCACTTGCTGTGCACTCACGCATGCACACCACACAATGCGTCCACCCTGAGGCATGGCTCTTTTAGCCGAAGCAGGAATTCCCTACAGAGTTGTTCCTTTGAGTTAGGTGGTTGGCTTATGGCCTGCAGGCACACCCAGGGCAAGGGTACTAGCCTCATAAACAAGAGATGAGTTGAGAGCTGCCTTCCGCACCGGCCTGTTTCTCACTCCATTTCACGTATGGGACCCTTTCCCCGGTCTCTCCTACACGAGCACTATACAACTCCTGCGGCTTCAGGAACGGCAATGTTAGCTAAAGCGCAGTAACGCTACAGCATTGATTCTTGGTGTTAGTAGCCTGGGAGGCGAAGGAGCTGCAGCTGGGATTCTTGACAGGCTTGTTTCTTCGCAGTCAGTGTCGAGCACATAGCATTCCAAGCACACATGGAGCAGTCGTGTTAGCTTCAGGTAGCAAGAGCTGAGTCCAGAGGTGCCTTCTGCCCAGACCTATTTCTCTCTTGGTTTCACGTATGGAACCCGTTCCCCAGGCTCTCAGCCACGGTGCTCCGTGTAATGCTTCCTCCGTCTAGAGGTCGACGGTAGCTAAAGCACGGTTTCTCTACAGTGTTGTTTCTTCGAGTTAGAACACTAGCTGTTAGACTTCCATGCAAAAGTGGGGCTGCCGTGCTAGCGTGATGAAACACATGGGGAGTCGTGTTCTGCCTTCTGCTGGGGCCTGAGGCTCACTCACAAAAAGCTTTGGACTCCCTTGCAGGGCTCTCATGCACGCACACAACAAAATGCTTCCACCCTCAGGAGCGGCTCTTTTAGCTGAAGCATGGATTCTCCAGCGAGTTTTTCCTTCGAGTTAGGCGGTTTTCATGAAGCCTGCACACACACCCGGGGCAACGGTAGTAGCCCCATAACCATGGTGTTTGTTGAGAGCTACCTTCTCTCCGGCCTGTGTCTCCCTCGATTTTCCGAAACGGAACCCGTCCCCAGGCTCTCAACCACCGTACACCCTAAACTGCTTCCTCCCACACAGAGGTCGTCGGTAGCTAAAGCACGGTTTCTCTTCAGTGTTGTTTCTCCGAGTTAGAAGGCTTGCTATGAATGTCCACAATAGCCAAACTGTGGAAAGAGCCAAGATGTCCACCAACAGATGAATGGATAAAGAAGAGGGGGTATATATATATACAATGGAATATTATGCAGCCATCAAAAGGAATGAGATCTTGCCATCTGCAACGACGTGGATGGAACTGGAGGGTAATCTGCTGAGCGAAATAAGTCAAACAGAGAAAGACATGTATCATATGACCTCACTGATAGGAGGAATTCTTAATCTCAGGAAACAAACTGAGGGTTGCTGGAGTGGGGGCTGGGGTGGGAGGGATGGGCTCACTGGGTGTTGGACATTGGGGAGGGTATGTGTTCTGGTAAGCGCTGTGAATTGTGCAAGACTGTTGAATCTCAGATCTGTACCTCTGAAACAAATAATGCAATATATGTTAAGAAAGAAAAAAAGAAGAAGAAGAATGTAGCAGGAGTGGAAGAATGAAGGGGGGAAAATCGGAGGGGGAGAAGAACCATGAGAGACGATGGACTCTGAAAAAGAAACTGAGGGTTCTAGAGGGGAGGGGGGTGGGAGGATGGCTTAGCCTGGTGATGGGTATTGAGCAGGGCACGTTCTGCATGGAGCACTGGGTGTTATGCACAAACAATGAATCATGGAACACTATATCTAAAACTAATGATGTAATGTATGGGGATTAACATAACAATAAAAACATTTAAGAATAATAAAGAAAAAGAAAGCTTGCTATTAGACTTCCATGCAAAAGTGGGGCCGCAGTGCTAACTTCATGAAACAAGTGGGGAGGCGTGTCCTCCCTTCTCCCGGGGACTGAGTCTCACACGGAAAATGGTTTGGGACTCCATTGCACTTCTCTCACGCAGGCACACAGCAAAATGCTTCCAGCCTCAGGAATGACTATGTTCGCGGAAGCAGGAATTCTCTACAGAGTTGTTCCTTCGACTTAGGTGCTTGGCTTTAGGCCTGCAGGCACACCCGGGGCAACTGCACTAGCCTCGTAAACAAGAGGTGAGTTGACAGCTGCCTGTCTCTCCCTCGATTTTACCTATGGAACCTGTCCCCAGGCCCTCACCCACAGTGCAGCGTAAACTGCTTTCTCACACAGAGAGGTCGACGGTAGCTAAAGCACGGTTTCTCTACTGTGTAGTTTCTTCGAGTTAGAACGCTAGCTATTAGACTTCCATGCAAATGTGGGGCTGCCGTGCTAGCTTGGTCAAACACATGGGGAGTCGTGTTCTGCCTTTCGCTGGGGCCTGAGTCTCACTCGCAAAAAGCTTTGGACTCCCTTGCAGTGCTCTCACGCACGCACACAACAAAATGCTGCCACCCTCAGGAGCAGCTCTTTTACCTGCAGCACAGGCTCTCAACCGAGTTCTTCCTTCGAGTTAGGTGGCTTCATTTAAGGCTGCACACACACCCTGGGCAACGGTACTAGCCCCATAACCATGATGTGGGTTGAGAGCTGCCTTCTGTACCAGCCTGTCTCTCCCCCGATATTACGATATTGAAACCGTCCCCAGGCTCTCAGCCACAGTACACCCTAAACTGCTTCGCCCACAGAGAGGTCGACGGTAGCTAAAGCAGGGTTTCTCTACTGTGGTGTTTCTTCGAGTTTGAAAGATAGCTATTAGACTTCCATTCAAATGTGGGGCTGCAGTACTAGTGTCACGGAGCAAGTGGGGAGTCGTGTTCTGGCTTCTTCCGGGGCCTGGGTCTCACAAGGAAAGTGGTTTTGGACTCACTTGCTGTGCACTCACGCATGCACACCACACAATGCGTCCACCCTGAGGCATGGCTCTTTTAGCCGAAGCAGGAATTCCCTACAGAGTTGTTCCTTTGAGTTAGGTGGTTGGCTTATGGCCTGCAGGCACACCCAGGGCAAGGGTACTAGCCTCATAAACAAGAGGTGAGTTGAGAGCTGCCTTCCGCACCGGCCTGTTTCTCACTCCATTTCACGTATGGGACCCTTTCCCCGGTCTCTCCTACACGAGCACTATACAACTCCTGCGGCTTCAGGAACGGCAATGTTAGCTAAAGCGCAGTAACGCTACAGCATTGATTCTTGGTGTTAGTAGCCTGGGAGGCGAATGAGCTGCAGCTGGGATTCTTGACAGGCTTGTTTCTTCGCAGTCAGTGTCGAGCACATAGCATTCCAAGCACACATGGAGCAGTCGTGTTAGCTTCAGGTAGCAAGAGCTGAGTCCAGAGGTGCCTTCTGCCCAGACCTATTTCTCTCTTGGTTTCACGTATGGAACCCGTTCCCCAGGCTCTCAGCCACGGTACTCCGTGTAATGCTTCCTCCGTCTAGAGGTCGACGGTAGCTAAAGCACGGTTTCTCTACAGTGTTGTTTCTTCGAGTTAGAACACTAGCTGTTAGACTTCCATGCAAAAGTGGGGCTGCCGTGCTAGCGTGATGAAACACATGGGGAGTCGTGTTCTGCCTTCTGCTGGGGCCTGAGGCTCACTCACAAAAAGCTTTGGACTCCCTTGCAGGGCTCTCATGCACGCACACAACAAAATGCTTCCACCCTCAGGAGCGGCTCTTTTAGCTGAAGCATGGATTCTCCAGCGAGTTTTTCCTTCGAGTTAGGCGGTTTTCATGAAGCCTGCACACACACCCGGGGCAACGGTACTAGCCCCATAACCATGGTGTGAGTTGAGAGCTGCCTTCTCTCCGGCCTGTGTCTCCCTCGATTTTCCGAAACGGAACCCGTCCCCAGGCTCTCAACCACCGTACACCCTAAACTGCTTCCTCCCACATAGAGGTCGTATGTAGCTAAAGCACGGTTTCTCTTCAGTGTTGTTTCTCCGAGTTAGAACGCTTGCTATGAATGTCCACAATAGCCAAACTGTGGAAAGAGCCAAGATGTCCACCAACAGATGAATGGATAAAGAAGAGGGGGTATATATATATACAATGGAATATTATGCAGCCATCAAAAGGAATGAGATCTTGCCATCTGCAACGACGTGGATGGAACTGGAGGGTATCCTGCTGAGCGAAATAAGTCAAACAGAGAAAGACATATATCATATGACCTCACTGATAGGAGGAATTCTTAATCTCAGGAAACAAACTGAGGGTTGCTGGAGTGGGGGCTGGGGTGGGAGGGATGGGCTCACTGGGTGTTGGACACTGGGGAGGGTATGTGTTCTGGTAAGCGCTGTGAATTGTGCAAGACTGTTGAATCTCAGATCTGTACCTCTGAAACAAATAATGCAATATATGTTAAGAAAGAAAAAAAGAAGAAGAAGAATGTAGCAGGAGGGGAAGAATGAAGGGGGGAAAATCGGAGGGGGAGAAGAACCATGAGAGACGATGGACTCTGAAAAAGAAACTGAGGGTTCTAGAGGGGGGGGGTGGGAGGATGGCTTAGCCTGGTGATGGGTATTGAGCAGGGCACGTTCTGCATGGAGCACTGGGTGTTATGCACAAACAATGAATCATGGAACACTATATCTAAAACTAATGATGTAATGTATGGGGATTAACATAACAATAAAAACATTTAAGAATAATAAAGAAAAAGAAAGCTTGCTATTAGACTTCCATGCAAAAGTGGGGCCGCAGTGCTAACTTCATGAAACAAGTGGGGAGGCGTGTCCTCCCTTCTCCCGGGGCCTGAGTCTCACACGGAAAATGGTTTGGGACTCCATCGCACTTCTCTCACGCAGGCACACAGCAAAATGCTTCCAGCCTCAGGAATGCCTATGTTCGCGGAAGCAGGAATTCTCTACAGAGTTGTTCCTTCGACTTAGGTGCTTGGCTTTAGGCCTGCAGGCACACCCGGGGCAACTGCACTAGCCTCGTAAACAGGAGGTGAGTTGACAGCTGCCTGTCCCTCCCTCGATTTTACCTATGGAACCTGTCCCCAGGCCCTCACCCACAGTGCAGCGTAAACTGCTTTCTCACACAGAGAGGTCGACGGTAGCTAAAGCACGGTTTCTCTACTGTGTAGTTTCTTCGAGTTAGAACGCTAGCTCTTAGACTACCATGCAAATGTGGGGCTGCCGTGCTAGCTTGGTCAAACACATGGGGAGTCGTGTTCTGCCTTTCGCTGGGGCCTGAGTCTCACTCGCAAAAAGCTTTGGACT
The DNA here is from genome assembly GCF_964656455.1 of Halichoerus grypus. NCBI lineage: Eukaryota > Metazoa > Chordata > Mammalia > Carnivora > Phocidae > Halichoerus > Halichoerus grypus. Next base: position 57,442,460 of record NC_135724.1, read on the forward strand.
CCCTTGCAGTGCTCTCACGCACGCACACAACAAAATGCTGCCACCCTCAGGAGCAGCTCTTTTACCTGAAGCACAGGCTCTCAACTGAGTTTTTCCTTTGAGTTAGGTGGATTCATTTAAGCCTGCACACACACCCTGGGCACCGGTACTAGCCCCATAACCATGATGTGGGTTGAGAGCTGCCTTCTGTACCAGCCTGTCTCTCCCCCGATATTACGATATTGAAACCGTCCCCAGGCTCTCAGCCACAGTACACCCTAAACTGCTTCGCCCACAGAGAGGTCGACGGTAGCTAAAGCACGGTTTCTCTACTGTGTAGTTTCTTCGAGTTAGAACGCTAGCTATTAGACTTCCATGCAAATGTGGGGCTGCCGTGCTAGCTTGGTCAAACACATGGGGAGTCGTGTTCTGCCTTTCGCTGGGGCCTGAGTCTCACTCGCAAAAAGCTTTGGACTCCCTTGCAGTGCTCTCACGCACGCACACAACAAAATGCTGCCACCCTCAGGAGCAGCTCTTTTACCTGCAGCACAGGCTCTCAACCGAGTTCTTCCTTCGAGTTAGGTGGCTTCATTTAAGCCTGCACACACACCCTGGGCAACGGTACTAGCCCCATAACCATGATGTGGGTTGAGAGCTGCCTTCTGTACCAGCCTGTCTCTCCCCCGATATTACGATATTGAAACCGTCCCCAGGCTCTCAGCCACAGTACACCCTAAACTGCTTCGCCCACAGAGAGGTCGACGGTAGCTAAAGCACGGTTTCTCTACTGTGTTGTTTCTTCGAGTTTGAAAGCTAGCTATTAGACTTCCATTCAAATGTGGGGCTGCAGTACTAGTGTCACGGAGCAAGTGGGGAGTCGTGTTCTGGCTTCTTCCGGGGCCTGGGTCTCACAAGGAAAGTGGTTTTGGACTCACTTGCTGTGCACTCACGCATGCACACCACACAATGCGTCCACCCTGAGGCATGGCTCTTTTAGCCGAAGCAGGAATTCCCTACAGAGTTGTTCCTTTGAGTTAGGTGGTTGGCTTATGGCCTGCAGGCACACCCAGGGCAAGGGTACTAGCCTCATAAACAAGAGGTGAGTTGAGAGCTGCCTTCCGCACCGGCCTGTTTCTCACTCCATTTCACGTATGGGACCCTTTCCCCGGTCTCTCCTACACGAGCACTATACCACTCCTGCGGCTTCAGGAACGGCAATGTTAGCTAAAGCGCAGTAACGCTACAGCATTGATTCTTGGTGTTAGTAGCCTGGGAGGCGAATGAGCTGCAGCTGGGATTCTTGACAGGCTTGTTTCTTCGCAGTCAGTGTCGAGCACATAGCATTCCAAGCACACATGGAGCAGTCGTGTTAGCTTCAGGTAGCAAGAGCTGAGTCCAGAGGTGCCTTCTGCCCAGACCTATTTCTCTCTTGGTTTCACGTATGGAACCCGTTCCCCAGGCTCTCAGCCACGGTACTCCGTGTAATGCTTCCTCCGTCTAGAGGTCGACGGTAGCTAAAGCACGGTTTCTCTACAGTGTTGTTTCTTCGAGTTAGAACACTAGCTGTTAGACTTCCATGCAAAAGTGGGGCTGCCGTGCTAGCGTGATGAAACACATGGGGAGTCGTGTTCTGCCTTCTGCTGGGGCCTGAGGCTCACTCACAAAAAGCTTTGGACTCCCTTGCAGGGCTCTCATGCACGCACACAACAAAATGCTTCCACCCTCAGGAGCGGCTCTTTTAGCTGAAGCATGGATTCTCCAGCGAGTTTTTCCTTCGAGTTAGGCGGTTTTCATGAAGCCTGCACACACACCCGGGGCAACGGTACTAGCCCCATAACCATGGTGTGAGTTGAGAGCTACCTTCTCTCCGGCCTGTCTCTCCCTCGATTTTCCGAAACGGAACCCGTCCCCAGGCTCTCAACCACCGTACACCCTAAACTGCTTCCTCCCACACAGAGGTCGTCGGTAGCTAAAGCACGGTTTCTCTTCAGTGTTGTTTCTCCGAGTTAGAACGCTTGCTATGAATGTCCACAATAGCCAAACTGTGGAAAGAGCCAAGATGTCCACCAACAGATGAATGGATAAAGAAGAGGGGGTATATATATATACAATGGAATATTATGCAGCCATCAAAAGGAATGAGATCTTGCCATCTGCAACGACGTGGATGGAACTGGAGGGTATCCTGCTGAGCGAAATAAGTCAAACAGAGAAAGACATGTATCATATGACCTCACTGATAGGAGGAATTCTTAATCTCAGGAAACAAACTGAGGGTTGCTGGAGTGGGGGCTGGGGTGGGAGGGATGGGGTCACTGGGTATTGGACACTGGGGAGGGTATGTGTTCTGGTAAGCGCTGTGAATTGTGCAAGACTGTTGAATCTCAGATCTGTACCTCTGAAACAAATAATGCAATATATGTTAAGAAAGAAAAAAAGAAGAAGAAGAATGTAGCAGGAGGGGAAGAATGAAGGGGGGAAAATCGGAGGGGGAGAAGAACCATGAGAGACGATGGACTCTGAAAAAGAAACTGAGGGTTCTAGAGGGGAGGGGGGTGGGAGGATGGCTTAGCCTGGTGATGGGTATTGAGCAGGGCACGTTCTGCATGGAGCACTGGGTGTTATGCACAAACAATGAATCATGGAACACTATATCTAAAACTAATGATGTAATGTATGGGGATTAACATAACAATAAAAACATTTAAGAATAATAAAGAAAAAGAAAGCTTGCTATTAGACTTCCATGCAAAAGTGGGGCCGCAGTGCTAACTTCATGAAACAAGTGGGGAGGCGTGTCCTCCCTTCTCCCGGGGCCTGAGTCTCACACGGAAAATGGTTTGGGACTCCATTGCACTTCTCTCACGCAGGCACACAGCAAAATGCTTCCAGCCTCAGGAATGCCTATGTTCGCGGAAGCAGGAATTCTCTACAGAGTTGTTCCTTCGACTTAGGTGCTTGGCTTTAGGCCTGCAGGCACACCCGGGGCAACTGCACTAGCCTCGTAAACAAGAGGTGAGTTGACAGCTGCCTGTCTCTCCCTCGATTTTACCTATGGAACCTGTCCCCAGGCCCTCACCCACAGTGCAGCGTAAACTGCTTTCTCACACAGAGAGGTCGACGGTAGCTAAAGCACGGTTTCTCTACTGTGTAGTTTCTTCGAGTTAGAACGCTAGCTATTAGACTTCCATGCAAATGTGGGGCTGCCGTGCTAGCTTGGTCAAACACATGGGGAGTCGTGTTCTGCCTTTCGCTGGGGCCTGAGTCTCACTCGCAAAAAGCTTTGGACTCCCTTGCAGTGCTCTCACGCACGCACACAACAAAATGCTGCCACCCTCAGGAGCAGCTCTTTTACCTGCAGCACAGGCTCTCAACCGAGTTCTTCCTTCGAGTTAGGTGGCTTCATTTAAGGCTGCACACACACCCTGGGCAACGGTACTAGCCCCATAACCATGATGTGGGTTGAGAGCTGCCTTCTGTACCAGCCTGTCTCTCCCCCGATATTACGATATTGAAACCGTCCCCAGGCTCTCAGCCACAGTACACCCTAAACTGCTTCGCCCACAGAGAGGTCGACGGTAGCTAAAGCAGGGTTTCTCTACTGTGGTGTTTCTTCGAGTTGGAAAGATAGCTATTAGACTTCCATTCAAATGTGGGGCTGCAGTACTAGTGTCACGGAGCAAGTGGGGAGTCGTGTTCTGGCTTCTTCCGGGGCCTGGGTCTCACAAGGAAAGTGGTTTTGGACTCACTTGCTGTGCACTCACGCATGCACACCACACAATGCGTCCACCCTGAGGCATGGCTCTTTTAGCCGAAGCAGGAATTCCCTACAGAGTTGTTCCTTTGAGTTAGGTGGTTGGCTTATGGCCTGCAGGCACACCCAGGGCAAGGGTACTAGCCTCATAAACAAGAGATGAGTTGAGAGCTGCCTTCCGCACCGGCCTGTTTCTCACTCCATTTCACGTATGGGACCCTTTCCCCGGTCTCTCCTACACGAGCACTATACAACTCCTGCGGCTTCAGGAACGGCAATGTTAGCTAAAGCGCAGTAACGCTACAGCATTGATTCTTGGTGTTAGTAGCCTGGGAGGCGAAGGAGCTGCAGCTGGGATTCTTGACAGGCTTGTTTCTTCGCAGTCAGTGTCGAGCACATAGCATTCCAAGCACACATGGAGCAGTCGTGTTAGCTTCAGGTAGCAAGAGCTGAGTCCAGAGGTGCCTTCTGCCCAGACCTATTTCTCTCTTGGTTTCACGTATGGAACCCGTTCCCCAGGCTCTCAGCCACGGTGCTCCGTGTAATGCTTCCTCCGTCTAGAGGTCGACGGTAGCTAAAGCACGGTTTCTCTACAGTGTTGTTTCTTCGAGTTAGAACACTAGCTGTTAGACTTCCATGCAAAAGTGGGGCTGCCGTGCTAGCGTGATGAAACACATGGGGAGTCGTGTTCTGCCTTCTGCTGGGGCCTGAGGCTCACTCACAAAAAGCTTTGGACTCCCTTGCAGGGCTCTCATGCACGCACACAACAAAATGCTTCCACCCTCAGGAGCGGCTCTTTTAGCTGAAGCATGGATTCTCCAGCGAGTTTTTCCTTCGAGTTAGGCGGTTTTCATGAAGCCTGCACACACACCCGGGGCAACGGTAGTAGCCCCATAACCATGGTGTTTGTTGAGAGCTACCTTCTCTCCGGCCTGTGTCTCCCTCGATTTTCCGAAACGGAACCCGTCCCCAGGCTCTCAACCACCGTACACCCTAAACTGCTTCCTCCCACACAGAGGTCGTCGGTAGCTAAAGCACGGTTTCTCTTCAGTGTTGTTTCTCCGAGTTAGAACGCTTGCTATGAATGTCCACAATAGCCAAACTGTGGAAAGAGCCAAGATGTCCACCAACAGATGAATGGATAAAGAAGAGGGGGTATATATATATACAATGGAATATTATGCAGCCATCAAAAGGAATGAGATCTTGCCATCTGCAACGACGTGGATGGAACTGGAGGGTATCCTGCTGAGCGAAATAAGTCAAACAGAGAAAGACATGTATCATATGACCTCACTGATAGGAGGAATTCTTAATCTCAGGAAACAAACTGAGGGTTGCTGGAGTGGGGGCTGGGGTGGGAGGGATGGGCTCACTGGGTGTTGGACACTGGGGAGGGTATGTGTTCTGGTAAGCGCTGTGAATTGTGCAAGACTGTTGAATCTCAGATCTGTACCTCTGAAACAAATAATGCAATATATGTTAAGAAAGAAAAAAAGAAGAAGAAGAATGTAGCAGGAGGGGAAGAATGAAGGGGGGAAAATCGGAGGGGGAGAAGAACCATGAGAGACGATGGACTCTGAAAAAGAAACTGAGGGTTCTAGAGGGGAGGGGGGTGGGAGGATGGCTTAGCCTGGTGATGGGTATTGAGCAGGGCACGTTCTGCATGGAGCACTGGGTGTTATGCACAAACAATGAATCATGGAACACTATATCTAAAACTAATGATGTAATGTATGGGGATTAACATAACAATAAAAACATTTAAGAATAATAAAGAAAAAGAAAGCTTGCTATTAGACTTCCATGCAAAAGTGGGGCCGCAGTGCTAACTTCATGAAACAAGTGGGGAGGCGTGTCCTCCCTTCTCCCGGGGCCTGAGTCTCACACGGAAAATGGTTTGGGACTCCATTGCACTTCTCTCACGCAGGCACACAGCAAAATGCTTCCAGCCTCAGGAATGCCTATGTTCGCGGAAGCAGGAATTCTCTACAGAGTTGTTCCTTCGACTTAGGTGCTTGGCTTTAGGCCTGCAGGCACACCCGGGGCAACTGCACTAGCCTCGTAAACAAGAGGTGAGTTGACAGCTGCCTGTCTCTCCCTCGATTTTACCTATGGAACCTGTCCCCAGGCCCTCACCCACAGTGCAGCGTAAACTGCTTTCTCACACAGAGAGGTCGACGGTAGCTAAAGCACGGTTTCTCTACTGTGTAGTTTCTTCGAGTTAGAACGCTAGCTATTAGACTTCCATGCAAATGTGGGGCTGCCGTGCTAGCTTGGTCAAACACATGGGGAGTCGTGTTCTGCCTTTCGCTGGGGCCTGAGTCTCACTCGCAAAAAGCTTTGGACTCCCTTGCAGTGCTCTCACGCACGCACACAACAAAATGCTGCCACCCTCAGGAGCAGCTCTTTTACCTGCAGCACAGGCTCTCAACCGAGTTCTTCCTTCGAGTTAGGTGGCTTCATTTAAGCCTGCACACACACCCTGGGCAACGGTACTAGCCCCATAACCATGATGTGGGTTGAGAGCTGCCTTCTGTAGCAGCCTGTCTCTCCCCCGATATTACGATATTGAAACCGTCCCCAGGCTCTCAGCCACAGTACACCCTAAACTGCTTCGCCCACAGAGAGGTCGACGGTAGCTAAAGCAGGGTTTCTCTACTGTGTTGTTTCTTCGAGTTTGAAAGCTAGCTATTAGACTTCCATTCAAATGTGGGGCTGCAGTACTAGTGTCACGGAGCAAGTGGGGAGTCGTGTTCTGGCTTCTTCCGGGGCCTGGGTCTCACAAGGAAAGTGGTTTTGGACTCACTTGCTGTGCACTCACGCATGCACACCACACAATGCGTCCACCCTGAGGCATGGCTCTTTTAGCCGAAGCAGGAATTCCCTACAGAGTTGTTCCTTTGAGTTGTTAGGTGGTTGGCTTATGGCCTGCAGGCACACCCAGGGCAAGGGTACTAGCCTCATAAACAAGAGGTGAGTTGAGAGCTGCCTTCCGCACCGGCCTGTTTCTCACTCCATTTCACGTATGGGACCCTTTCCCCGGTCTCTCCTACACGAGCACTATACAACTCCTGCGGCTTCAGGAACGGCAATGTTAGCTAAAGCGCAGTAACGCTACAGCGTTGATTCTTGGTGTTAGTAGCCTGGGAGGCGAATGAGCTGCAGCTGGGATTCTTGACAGGCTTGTTTCTTCGCAGTCAGTGTCGAGCACATAGCATTCCAAGCACACATGGAGCAGTAGTGTTACCTTCAGGTAGCAAGAGCTGAGTCCAGAGGTGCCTTCTGCCCAGACCTATTTCTCTCTTGGTTTCACGTATGGAACCCGTTCCCCAGGCTCTCAGCCACGGTGCTCCGTGTAATGCTTCCTCCGTCTAGAGGTCGACGGTAGCTAAAGCACGGTTTCTCTACAGTGTTGTTTCTTCGAGTTAGAACACTAGCTGTTAGACTTCCATGCAAAAGTGGGGCTGCCGTGCTAGCGTGATGAAACACATGGGGAGTCGTGTTCTGCCTTCTGCTGGGGCCTGAGGCTCACTCACAAAAAGCTTTGGACTCCCTTGCAGGGCTCTCATGCACGCACGCAACAAAATGCTTCCACCCTCAGGAGCGGCTCTTTTAGCTGAAGCATGGATTATCCAGCGAGTTTTTCCTTCGAGTTAGGCGGTTTTCATGAAGCCTGCACACACACCCGGGGCAACGGTACTAGCCCCATAACCATGGTGTGAGTTGAGAGCTGCCTTGTCTCCGGCCTGTCTCTCCCTCGATTTTACGAAACGGAACCCGTCCCCAGGCTCTCAACCACCGTACACCCTAAACTGCTTCCTCCCACACAGAGGTCGTCGGTAGCTAAAGCACGGTTTCTCTTCAGTGTTGTTTCTCCGAGTTAGAACGCTTGCTATGAATGTCCACAATAGCCAAACTGTGGAAAGAGCCAAGATGTCCACCAACAGATGAATGGATAAAGAAGAGGGGGTATATATATATACAATGGAATATTATGCAGCCATCAAAAGGAATGAGATCTTGCCATCTGCAACGACGTGGATGGAACTGGAGGGTATCCTGCTGAGCGAAATAAGTCAAACAGAGAAAGACATATATCATATGACCTCACTGATAGGAGGAATTCTTAATCTCAGGAAACAAACTGAGGGTTGCTGGAGTGGGGGCTGGGGTGGGAGGGATGGGCTCACTGGGTGTTGGACACTGGGGAGGGTATGTGTTCTGGTAAGCGCTGTGAATTGTGCAAGACTGTTGAATGTCAGATCTGTACCTCTGAAACAAATAATGCAATATATGTTAAGAAAGAAAAAAAGAAGAAGAAGAATGTAGCAGGAGGGGAAGAATGAAGGGGGGAAAATCGGAGGGGGAGAAGAACCATGAGAGACGATGGACTCTGAAAAAGAAACTGAGGGTTCTAGAGGGGAGGGGGGTGGGAGGATGGCTTAGCCTGGTGATGGGTATTGAGCAGGGCACGTTCTGCATGGAGCACTGGGTGTTATGCACAAACAATGAATCATGGAACACTATATCTAAAACTAATGATGTAATGTATGGGGATTAACATAACAATAAAAACATTTAAGAATAATAAAGAAAAAGAAAGCTTGCTATTAGACTTCCATGCAAAAGTGGGGCCGCAGTGCTAACTTCATGAAACAAGTGGGGAGGCGTGTCCTCCCTTCTCCCGGGGCCTGAGTCTCACACGGAAAATGGTTTGGGACTCCATTGCACTTCTCTCACGCAGGCACACAGCAAAATGCTTCCAGCCTCAGGAATGCCTATGTTCGCGGAAGCAGGAATTCTCTACACAGTTGTTCCTTCGACTTAGGTGCTTGGCTTTAGGCCTGCAGGCACACCCGGGGCAACTGCACTAGCCTCGTAAACAAGAGGTGAGTTGACAGCTGCCTGTCTCTCCCTCGATTTTACCTATGGAACCTGTCCCCAGGCCCTCACCCACAGTGCAGCGTAAACTGCTTTCTCACACAGAGAGGTCGACGGTAGCTAAAGCACGGTTTCTCTACTGTGTAGTTTCTTCGAGTTAGAACGCTAGCTATTAGACTTCCATGCAAATGTGGGGCTGCCGTGCTAGCTTGGTCAAACACATGGGGAGTCGTGTTCTGCCTTTCGCTGGGGCCTGAGTCTCACTCGCAAAAAGCTTTGGACTCCCTTGCAGTGCTCTCACGCACGCACACAACAAAATGCTGCCACCCTCAGGAGCAGCTCTTTTACCTGCAGCACAGGCTCTCAACCGAGTTCTTCCTTCGAGTTAGGTGGCTTCATTTAAGCCTGCACACACACCCTGGGCAACGGTACTAGCCCCATAACCATGATGTGGGTTGAGAGCTGCCTTCTGTACCAGCCTGTCTCTCCCCCGATATTACGATATTGAAACCGTCCCCAGGCTCTCAGCCACAGTACACCCTAAACTGCTTCGCCCACAGAGAGGTCGACGGTAGCTAAAGCAGGGTTTCTCTACTGTGTTGTTTCTTCGAGTTTGAAAGCTAGCTATTAGACTTCCATTCAAATGTGGGGCTGCAGTACTAGTGTCACGGAGCAAGTGGGGAGTCGTGTTCTGGCTTCTTCCGGGGCCTGGGTCTCACAAGGAAAGTGGTTTTGGACTCACTTGCTGTGCACTCACGCATGCACACCACACAATGCGTCCACCCTGAGGCATGGCTCTTTTAGCCGAAGCAGGAATTCCCTACAGAGTTGTTCCTTTGAGTTAGGTGGTTGGCTTATGGCCTGCAGGCACACCCAGGGCAAGGGTACTAGCCTCATAAACAAGATGTGAGTTGAGAGCTGCCTTCCGCACCGGCCTGTTTCTCACTCCATTTCACGTATGGGACCCTTTCCCCGGTCTCTCCTACACGAGCACTATACAACTCCTGCGGCTTCAGGAACGGCAATGTTAGCTAAAGCGCAGTAACGCTACAGCGTTGATTCTTGGTGTTAGTAGCCTGGGAGGCGAATGAGCTGCAGCTGGGATTCTTGACAGGCTTGTTTCTTCGCAGTCAGTGTCGAGCACATAGCATTCCAAGCACACATGGAGCAGTAGTGTTAGCTTCAGGTAGCAAGAGCTGAGTCCAGAGGTGCCTTCTGCCCAGACCTATTTCTCTCTTGGTTTCACGTATGGAACCCGTTCCCCAGGCTCTCAGCCACGGTACTCCGTGTAATGCTTCCTCCGTCTAGAGGTCGACGGTAGCTAAAGCACGGTTTCTCTACAGTGTTGTTTCTTCGAGTTAGAACACTAGCTGTTAGACTTCCATGCAAAAGTGGGGCTGCCGTGCTAGCGTGATGAAACACATGGGGAGTCGTGTTCTGCCTTCTGCTGGGGCCTGAGGCTCACTCACAAAAAGCTTTGGACTCCCTTGCAGGGCTCTCATGCACGCACACAACAAAATGCTTCCACCCTCAGGAGCGGCTCTTTTAGCTGAAGCATGGATTCTCCAGCGAGTTTTTCCTTCGAGTTAGGCGGTTTTCATGAAGCCTGCACACACACCCGGGGCAACGGTACTAGCCCCATAACCATGGTGTGAGTTGAGAGCTCCGGCCTGTCTCTCCCTCGATTTTCCGAAACGGAACCCGTCCCCAGGCTCTCAACCACCGTACACCCTAAACTGCTTCCTCCCACACAGAGGTCGTCGGTAGCTAAAGCACGGTTTCTCTTCAGTGTTGTTTCTCCGAGTTAGAACGCTTGCTAGGAATGTCCACAATAGCCAAACTGTGGAAAGAGCCAAGATGTCCACCAACAGATGAATGGATAAAGAAGAGGGGGTATATATATATACAATGGAATATTATGCAGCCATCAAAACGAATGAGATCTTGCCATCTGCAACGACGTGGATGGAACTGGAGGGTATCCTGCTGAGCGAAATAAGTCAAACAGAGAAAGACATGTATCATATGACCTCACTGATAGGAGGAATTCTTAATCTCAGGAAACAAACTGAGGGTTGCTGGAGTGGGGGCTGGGGTGGGAGGGATGGGCTCACTGGGTGTTGGACACTGGGGAGGGTATGTGTTCTGGTAAGCGCTGTGAATTGTGCAAGACTGTTGAATGTCAGATCTGTACCTCTGAAACAAATAATGCAATATATGTTAAGAAAGAAAAAAAGAAGAAGAAGAATGTAGCAGGAGGGGAAGAATGAAGGGGGGAAAATCGGAGGGGGAGAAGAACCATGAGAGACGATGGACTCTGAAAAACAAACTGAGGGTTCTAGAGGGGAGGGGGGTGGGAGGATGGCTTAGCCTGGTGATGGGTATTGAGCAGGGCACGTTCTGCATGGAGCACTGGGTGTTATGCACAAACAATGAATCATGGAACACTATATCTAAAACTAATGATGTAATGTATGGGGATTAACATAACAATAAAAACATTTAAGAATAATAAAGAAAAAGAAAGCTTGCTATTAGACTTCCATGCAAAAGTGGGGCCGCAGTGCTAACTTCATGAAACAAGTGGGGAGGCGTGTCCTCCCTTCTCCCGGGGCCTGAGTCTCACACGGAAAATGGTTTGGGACTCCATTGCACTTCTCTCACGCAGGCACACAGCAAAATGCTTCCAGCCTCAGGAATGCCTATGTTCGCGGAAGCAGGAATTCTCTACACAGTTGTTCCTTCGACTTAGGTGCTTGGCTTTAGGCCTGCAGGCACACCCGGGGCAACTGCACTAGCCTCGTAAACAAGAGGTGAGTTGACAGCTGCCTGTCTCTCCCTCGATTTTACCTATGGAACCTGTCCCCAGGCCCTCACCCACAGTGCAGCGTAAACTGCTTTCTCACACAGAGAGGTCGACGGTAGCTAAAGCACGGTTTCTCTACTGTGTAGTTTCTTCGAGTTAGAACGCTAGCTATTAGACTTCCATGCAAATGTGGGGCTGCCGTGCTAGCTTGGTCAAACACATGGGGAGTCGTGTTCTGCCTTTCGCTGGGGCCTGAGTCTCACTCGCAAAAAGCTTTGGACTCCCTTGCAGTGCTCTCACGCACGCACACAACAAAATGCTGCCACCCTCAGGAGCAGCTCTTTTACCTGCAGCACAGGCTCTCAACCGAGTTCTTCCTTCGAGTTAGGTGGCTTCATTTAAGCCTGCACACACACCCTGGGCAACGGTACTAGCCCCATAACCATGATGTGGGTTGAGAGCTGCCTTCTGTACCAGCCTGTCTCTCCCCCGATATTACGATATTGAAACCGTCCCCAGGCTCTCAGCCACAGTACACCCTAAACTGCTTCGCCCACAGAGAGGTCGACGGTAGCTAAAGCAGGGTTTCTCTACTGTGTTGTTTCTTCGAGTTTGAAAGCTAGCTATTAGACTTCCATTCAAATGTGGGGCTGCAGTACTAGTGTCACGGAGCAAGTGGGGAGTCGTGTTCTGGCTTCTTCCGGGGCCTGGGTCTCACAAGGAAAGTGGTTTTGGACTCACTTGCTGTGCACTCACGCATGCACACCACACAATGCGTCCACCCTGAGGCATGGCTCTTTTAGCCGAAGCAGGAATTCCCTACAGAGTTGTTCCTTTGAGTTAGGTGGTTGGCTTATGGCCTGCAGGCACACCCAGGGCAAGGGTACTAGCCTCATAAACAAGAGGTGAGTTGAGAGCTGCCTTCCGCACCGGCCTGTTTCTCACTCCATTTCACGTATGGGACCCTTTCCCCGGTCTCTCCTACACGAGCACTATACAACTCCTGCGGCTTCAGGAACGGCAATGTTAGCTAAAGCGCAGTAACGCTACAGCGTTGATTCTTGGTGTTAGTAGCCTGGGAGGCGAATGAGCTGCAGCTGGGATTCTTGACAGGCTTGTTTCTTCGCAGTCAGTGTCGAGCACATAGCATTCCAAGCACACATGGAGCAGTAGTGTTAGCTTCAGGTAGCAAGAGCTGAGTCCAGAGGTGCCTTCTGCCCAGACCTATTTCTCTCTTGGTTTCACGTATGGAACCCGTTCCCCAGGCTCTCAGCCACGGTACTCCGTGTAATGCTTCCTCCGTCTAGAGGTCGACGGTAGCTAAAGCACGGTTTCTCTACAGTGTTGTTTCTTCGAGTTAGAACACTAGCTGTTAGACTTCCATGCAAAAGTGGGGCTGCCGTGCTAGCGTGATGAAACACATGGGGAGTCGTGTTCTGCCTTCTGCTGGGGCCTGAGGCTCACTCACAAAAAGCTTTGGACTCCCTTGCAGGGCTCTCATGCACGCACACAACAAAATGCTTCCACCCTCAGGAGCGGCTCTTTTAGCTGAAGCATGGATTCTCCAGCGAGTTTTTCCTTCGAGTTAGGCGGTTTTCATGAAGCCTGCACACACACCCGGGGCAACGGTACTAGCCCCATAACCATGGTGTGAGTTGAGAGCTCCGGCCTGTCTCTCCCTCGATTTTCCGAAACGGAACCCGTCCCCAGGCTCTCAACCACCGTACACCCTAAACTGCTTCCTCCCACACAGAGGTCGTCGGTAGCTAAAGCACGGTTTCTCTTCAGTGTTGTTTCTCCGAGTTAGAACGCTTGCTAGGAATGTCCACAATAGCCAAACTGTGGAAAGAGCCAAGATGTCCACCAACAGATGAATGGATAAAGAAGAGGGGGTATATATATATACAATGGAATATTATGCAGCCATCAAAACGAATGAGATCTTGCCATCTGCAACGACGTGGATGGAACTGGAGGGTATCCTGCTGAGCGAAATAAGTCAAACAGAGAAAGACATGTATCATATGACCTCACTGATAGGAGGAATTCTTAATCTCAGGAAACAAACTGAGGGTTGCTGGAGTGGGGGCTGGGGTGGGAGGGATGGGCTCACTGGGTGTTGGACACTGGGGAGGGTATGTGTTCTGGTAAGCGCTGTGAATTGTGCAAGACTGTTGAATGTCAGATCTGTACCTCTGAAACAAATAATGCAATATATGTTAAGAAAGAAAAAAAGAAGAAGAAGAATGTAGCAGGAGGGGAAGAATGAAGGGGGGAAAATCGGAGGGGGAGAAGAACCATGAGAGACGATGGACTCTGAAAAACAAACTGAGGGTTCTAGAGGGGAGGGGGGTGGGAGGATGGCTTAGCCTGGTGATGGGTATTGAGCAGGGCACGTTCTGCATGGAGCACTGGGTGTTATGCACAAACAATGAATCATGGAACACTATATCTAAAACTAATGATGTAATGTATGGGGATTAACATAACAATAAAAACATTTAAGAATAATAAAGAAAAAGAAAGCTTGCTATTAGACTTCCATGCAAAAGTGGGGCCGCAGTGCTAACTTCATGAAACAAGTGGGGAGGCGTGTCCTCCCTTCTCCCGGGGCCTGAGTCTCACACGGAAAATGGTTTGGGACTCCATTGCACTTCTCTCACGCAGGCACACAGCAAAATGCTTCCAGCCTCAGGAATGCCTATGTTCGCGGAAGCAGGAATTCTCTACACAGTTGTTCCTTCGACTTAGGTGCTTGGCTTTAGGCCTGCAGGCACACCCGGGGCAACTGCACTAGCCTCGTAAACAAGAGGTGAGTTGACAGCTGCCTGTCTCTCCCTCGATTTTACCTATGGAACCTGTCCCCAGGCCCTCACCCACAGTGCAGCGTAAACTGCTTTCTCACACAGAGAGGTCGACGGTAGCTAAAGCACGGTTTCTCTACTGTGTAGTTTCTTCGAGTTAGAACGCTAGCTATTAGACTTCCATGCAAATGTGGGGCTGCCGTGCTAGCTTGGTCAAACACATGGGGAGTCGTGTTCTGCCTTTCGCTGGGGCCTGAGTCTCACTCGCAAAAAGCTTTGGACTCCCTTGCAGTGCTCTCACGCACGCACACAACAAAATGCTGCCACCCTCAGGAGCAGCTCTTTTACCTGCAGCACAGGCTCTCAACCGAGTTCTTCCTTCGAGTTAGGTGGCTTCATTTAAGCCTGCACACACACCCTGGGCAACGGTACTAGCCCCATAACCATGATGTGGGTTGAGAGCTGCCTTCTGTACCAGCCTGTCTCTCCCCCGATATTACGATATTGAAACCGTCCCCAGGCTCTCAGCCACAGTACACCCTAAACTGCTTCGCCCACAGAGAGGTCGACGGTAGCTAAAGCAGGGTTTCTCTACTGTGTTGTTTCTTCGAGTTTGAAAGCTAGCTATTAGACTTCCATTCAAATGTGGGGCTGCAGTACTAGTGTCACGGAGCAAGTGGGGAGTCGTGTTCTGGCTTCTTCCGGGGCCTGGGTCTCACAAGGAAAGTGGTTTTGGACTCACTTGCTGTGCACTCACGCATGCACACCACACAATGCGTCCACCCTGAGGCATGGCTCTTTTAGCCGAAGCAGGAATTCCCTACAGAGTTGTTCCTTTGAGTTAGGTGGTTGGCTTATGGCCTGCAGGCACACCCAGGGCAAGGGTACTAGCCTCATAAACAAGAGGTGAGTTGAGAGCTGCCTTCCGCACCGGCCTGTTTCTCACTCCATTTCACGTATGGGACCCTTTCCCCGGTCTCTCCTACACGAGCACTATACAACTCCTGCGGCTTCAGGAACGGCAATGTTAGCTAAAGCGCAGTAACGCTACAGCGTTGATTCTTGGTGTTAGTAGCCTGGGAGGCGAATGAGCTGCAGCTGGGATTCTTGACAGGCTTGTTTCTTCGCAGTCAGTGTCGAGCACATAGCATTCCAAGCACACATGGAGCAGTAGTGTTAGCTTCAGGTAGCAAGAGCTGAGTCCAGAGGTGCCTTCTGCCCAGACCTATTTCTCTCTTGGTTTCACGTATGGAACCCGTTCCCCAGGCTCTCAGCCACGGTACTCCGTGTAATGCTTCCTCCGTCTAGAGGTCGACGGTAGCTAAAGCACGGTTTCTCTACAGTGTTGTTTCTTCGAGTTAGAACACTAGCTGTTAGACTTCCATGCAAAAGTGGGGCTGCCGTGCTAGCGTGATGAAACACATGGGGAGTCGTGTTCTGCCTTCTGCTGGGGCCTGAGGCTCACTCACAAAAAGCTTTGGACTCCCTTGCAGGGCTCTCATGCACGCACACAACAAAATGCTTCCACCCTCAGGAGCGGCTCTTTTAGCTGAAGCATGGATTCTCCAGCGAGTTTTTCCTTCGAGTTAGGCGGTTTTCATGAAGCCTGCACACACACCCGGGGCAACGGTACTAGCCCCATAACCATGGTGTGAGTTGAGAGCTCCGGCCTGTCTCTCCCTCGATTTTCCGAAACGGAACCCGTCCCCAGGCTCTCAACCACCGTACACCCTAAACTGCTTCCTCCCACACAGAGGTCGTCGGTAGCTAAAGCACGGTTTCTCTTCAGTGTTGTTTCTCCGAGTTAGAACGCTTGCTAGGAATGTCCACAATAGCCAAACTGTGGAAAGAGCCAAGATGTCCACCAACAGATGAATGGATAAAGAAGAGGGGGTATATATATATACAATGGAATATTATGCAGCCATCAAAACGAATGAGATCTTGCCATCTGCAACGACGTGGATGGAACTGGAGGGTATCCTGCTGAGCGAAATAAGTCAAACAGAGAAAGACATGTATCATATGACCTCACTGATAGGAGGAATTCTTAATCTCAGGAAACAAACTGAGGGTTGCTGGAGTGGGGGCTGGGGTGGGAGGGATGGGCTCACTGGGTGTTGGACACTGGGGAGGGTATGTGTTCTGGTAAGCGCTGTGAATTGTGCAAGACTGTTGAATGTCAGATCTGTACCTCTGAAACAAATAATGCAATATATGTTAAGAAAGAAAAAAAGAAGAAGAAGAATGTAGCAGGAGGGGAAGAATGAAGGGGGGAAAATCGGAGGGGGAGAAGAACCATGAGAGACGATGGACTCTGAAAAACAAACTGAGGGTTCTAGAGGGGAGGGGGGTGGGAGGATGGCTTAGCCTGGTGATGGGTATTGAGCAGGGCACGTTCTGCATGGAGCACTGGGTGTTATGCACAAACAATGAATCATGGAACACTATATCTAAAACTAATGATGTAATGTATGGGGATTAACATAACAATAAAAACATTTAAGAATAATAAAGAAAAAGAAAGCTTGCTATTAGACTTCCATGCAAAAGTGGGGCCGCAGTGCTAACTTCATGAAACAAGTGGGGAGGCGTGTCCTCCCTTCTCCCGGGGCCTGAGTCTCACACGGAAAATGGTTTGGGACTCCATTGCACTTCTCTCACGCAGGCACACAGCAAAATGCTTCCAGCCTCAGGAATGCCTATGTTCGCGGAAGCAGGAATTCTCTACACAGTTGTTCCTTCGACTTAGGTGCTTGGCTTTAGGCCTGCAGGCACACCCGGGGCAACTGCACTAGCCTCGTAAACAAGAGGTGAGTTGACAGCTGCCTGTCTCTCCCTCGATTTTACCTATGGAACCTGTCCCCAGGCCCTCACCCACAGTGCAGCGTAAACTGCTTTCTCACACAGAGAGGTCGACGGTAGCTAAAGCACGGTTTCTCTACTGTGTAGTTTCTTCGAGTTAGAACGCTAGCTATTAGACTTCCATGCAAATGTGGGGCTGCCGTGCTAGCTTGGTCAAACACATGGGGAGTCGTGTTCTGCCTTTCGCTGGGGCCTGAGTCTCACTCGCAAAAAGCTTTGGACTCCCTTGCAGTGCTCTCACGCACGCACACAACAAAATGCTGCCACCCTCAGGAGCAGCTCTTTTACCTGCAGCACAGGCTCTCAACCGAGTTCTTCCTTCGAGTTAGGTGGCTTCATTTAAGCCTGCACACACACCCTGGGCAACGGTACTAGCCCCATAACCATGATGTGGGTTGAGAGCTGCCTTCTGTACCAGCCTGTCTCTCCCCCGATATTACGATATTGAAACCGCCCCCAGGCTCTCAGCCACAGTACACCCTAAACTGCTTCGCCCACAGAGAGGTCGACGGTAGCTAAAGCAGGGTTTCTCTACTGTGTTGTTTCTTCGAGTTTGAAAGCTAGCTATTAGACTTCCATTCAAATGTGGGGCTGCAGTACTAGTGTCACGGAGCAAGTGGGGAGTCGTGTTCTGGCTTCTTCCGGGGCCTGGGTCTCACAAGGAAAGTGGTTTTGGACTCACTTGCTGTGCACTCACGCATGCACACCACACAATGCGTCCACCCTGAGGCATGGCTCTTTTAGCCGAAGCAGGAATTCCCTACAGAGTTGTTCCTTTGAGTTAGGTGGTTGGCTTATGGCCTGCAGGCACACCCAGGGCAAGGGTACTAGCCTCATAAACAAGAGGTGAGTTGAGAGCTGCCTTCCGCACCGGCCTGTTTCTCACTCCATTTCACGTATGGGACCCTTTCCCCGGTCTCTCCTACACGAGCACTATACAACTCCTGCGGCTTCAGGAACGGCAATGTTAGCTAAAGCGCAGTAACGCTACAGCGTTGATTCTTGGTGTTAGTAGCCTGGGAGGCGAATGAGCTGCAGCTGGGATTCTTGACAGGCTTGTTTCTTCGCAGTCAGTGTCGAGCACATAGCATTCCAAGCACACATGGAGCAGTAGTGTTAGCTTCAGGTAGCAAGAGCTGAGTCCAGAGGTGCCTTCTGCCCAGACCTATTTCTCTCTTGGTTTCACGTATGGAACCCGTTCCCCAGGCTCTCAGCCACGGTACTCCGTGTAATGCTTCCTCCGTCTAGAGGTCGACGGTAGCTAAAGCACGGTTTCTCTACAGTGTTGTTTCTTCGAGTTAGAACACTAGCTGTTAGACTTCCATGCAAAAGTGGGGCTGCCGTGCTAGCGTGATGAAACACATGGGGAGTCGTGTTCTGCCTTCTGCTGGGGCCTGAGGCTCACTCACAAAAAGCTTTGGACTCCCTTGCAGGGCTCTCATGCACGCACACAACAAAATGCTTCCACCCTCAGGAGCGGCTCTTTTAGCTGAAGCATGGATTCTCCAGCGAGTTTTTCCTTCGAGTTAGGCGGTTTTCATGAAGCCTGCACACACACCCGGGGCAACGGTACTAGCCCCATAACCATGGTGTGAGTTGAGAGCTCCGGCCTGTCTCTCCCTCGATTTTCCGAAACGGAACCCGTCCCCAGGCTCTCAACCACCGTACACCCTAAACTGCTTCCTCCCACACAGAGGTCGTCGGTAGCTAAAGCACGGTTTCTCTTCAGTGTTGTTTCTCCGAGTTAGAACGCTTGCTAGGAATGTCCACAATAGCCAAACTGTGGAAAGAGCCAAGATGTCCACCAACAGATGAATGGATAAAGAAGAGGGGGTATATATATATACAATGGAATATTATGCAGCCATCAAAACGAATGAGATCTTGCCATCTGCAACGACGTGGATGGAACTGGAGGGTATCCTGCTGAGCGAAATAAGTCAAACAGAGAAAGACATGTATCATATGACCTCACTGATAGGAGGAATTCTTAATCTCAGGAAACAAACTGAGGGTTGCTGGAGTGGGGGCTGGGGTGGGAGGGATGGGCTCACTGGGTGTTGGACACTGGGGAGGGTATGTGTTCTGGTAAGCGCTGTGAATTGTGCAAGACTGTTGAATGTCAGATCTGTACCTCTGAAACAAATAATGCAATATATGTTAAGAAAGAAAAAAAGAAGAAGAAGAATGTAGCAGGAGGGGAAGAATGAAGGGGGGAAAATCGGAGGGGGAGAAGAACCATGAGAGACGATGGACTCTGAAAAACAAACTGAGGGTTCTAGAGGGGAGGGGGGTGGGAGGATGGCTTAGCCTGGTGATGGGTATTGAGCAGGGCACGTTCTGCATGGAGCACTGGGTGTTATGCACAAACAATGAATCATGGAACACTATATCTAAAACTAATGATGTAATGTATGGGGATTAACATAACAATAAAAACATTTAAGAATAATAAAGAAAAAGAAAGCTTGCTATTAGACTTCCATGCAAAAGTGGGGCCGCAGTGCTAACTTCATGAAACAAGTGGGGAGGCGTGTCCTCCCTTCTCCCGGGGCCTGAGTCTCACACGGAAAATGGTTTGGGACTCCATTGCACTTCTCTCACGCAGGCACACAGCAAAATGCTTCCAGCCTCAGGAATGCCTATGTTCGCGGAAGCAGGAATTCTCTACACAGTTGTTCCTTCGACTTAGGTGCTTGGCTTTAGGCCTGCAGGCACACCCGGGGCAACTGCACTAGCCTCGTAAACAAGAGGTGAGTTGACAGCTGCCTGTCTCTCCCTCGATTTTACCTATGGAACCTGTCCCCAGGCCCTCACCCACAGTGCAGCGTAAACTGCTTTCTCACACAGAGAGGTCGACGGTAGCTAAAGCACGGTTTCTCTACTGTGTAGTTTCTTCGAGTTAGAACGCTAGCTATTAGACTTCCATGCAAATGTGGGGCTGCCGTGCTAGCTTGGTCAAACACATGGGGAGTCGTGTTCTGCCTTTCGCTGGGGCCTGAGTCTCACTCGCAAAAAGCTTTGGACTCCCTTGCAGTGCTCTCACGCACGCACACAACAAAATGCTGCCACCCTCAGGAGCAGCTCTTTTACCTGCAGCACAGGCTCTCAACCGAGTTCTTCCTTCGAGTTAGGTGGCTTCATTTAAGCCTGCACACACACCCTGGGCAACGGTACTAGCCCCATAACCATGATGTGGGTTGAGAGCTGCCTTCTGTACCAGCCTGTCTCTCCCCCGATATTACGATATTGAAACCGTCCCCAGGCTCTCAGCCACAGTACACCCTAAACTGCTTCGCCCACAGAGAGGTCGACGGTAGCTAAAGCAGGGTTTCTCTACTGTGTTGTTTCTTCGAGTTTGAAAGCTAGCTATTAGACTTCCATTCAAATGTGGGGCTGCAGTACTAGTGTCACGGAGCAAGTGGGGAGTCGTGTTCTGGCTTCTTCCGGGGCCTGGGTCTCACAAGGAAAGTGGTTTTGGACTCACTTGCTGTGCACTCACGCATGCACACCACACAATGCGTCCACCCTGAGGCATGGCTCTTTTAGCCGAAGCAGGAATTCCCTACAGAGTTGTTCCTTTGAGTTAGGTGGTTGGCTTATGGCCTGCAGGCACACCCAGGGCAAGGGTACTAGCCTCATAAACAAGAGGTGAGTTGAGAGCTGCCTTCCGCACCGGCCTGTTTCTCACTCCATTTCACGTATGGGACCCTTTCCCCAGTCTCTCCTACACGAGCACTATACAACTCCTGCGGCTTCAGGAACGGCAATGTTAGCTAAAGCGCAGTAACGCTACAGCGTTGATTCTTGGTGTTAGTAGCCTGGGAGGCGAATGAGCTGCAGCTGGGATTCTTGACAGGCTTGTTTCTTCGCAGTCAGTGTCGAGCACATAGCATTCCAAGCACACATGGAGCAGTAGTGTTAGCTTCAGGTAGCAAGAGCTGAGTCCAGAGGTGCCTTCTGCCCAGACCTATTTCTCTCTTGGTTTCACGTATGGAACCCGTTCCCCAGGCTCTCAGCCACGGTACTCCGTGTAATGCTTCCTCCGTCTAGAGGTCGACGGTAGCTAAAGCACGGTTTCTCTACAGTGTTGTTTCTTCGAGTTAGAACACTAGCTGTTAGACTTCCATGCAAAAGTGGGGCTGCCGTGCTAGCGTGATGAAACACATGGGGAGTCGTGTTCTGCCTTCTGCTGGGGCCTGAGGCTCACTCACAAAAAGCTTTGGACTCCCTTGCAGGGCTCTCATGCACGCACACAACAAAATGCTTCCACCCTCAGGAGCGGCTCTTTTAGCTGAAGCATGGATTCTCCAGCGAGTTTTTCCTTCGAGTTAGGCGGTTTTCATGAAGCCTGCACACACACCCGGGGCAACGGTACTAGCCCCATAACCATGGTGTGAGTTGAGAGCTCCGGCCTGTCTCTCCCTCGATTTTCCGAAACGGAACCCGTCCCCAGGCTCTCAACCACCGTACACCCTAAACTGCTTCCTCCCACACAGAGGTCGTCGGTAGCTAAA
This sequence comes from Halichoerus grypus, assembly GCF_964656455.1. Classification (NCBI taxonomy): domain Eukaryota; kingdom Metazoa; phylum Chordata; class Mammalia; order Carnivora; family Phocidae; genus Halichoerus; species Halichoerus grypus. The sequence continues at coordinate 57,464,069 of NC_135724.1, forward strand.
GCACGGTTTCTCTTCAGTGTTGTTTCTCCGAGTTAGAACGCTTGCTAGGAATGTCCACAATAGCCAAACTGTGGAAAGAGCCAAGATGTCCACCAACAGATGAATGGATAAAGAAGAGGGGGTATATATATATACAATGGAATATTATGCAGCCATCAAAACGAATGAGATCTTGCCATCTGCAACGACGTGGATGGAACTGGAGGGTATCCTGCTGAGCGAAATAAGTCAAACAGAGAAAGACATGTATCATATGACCTCACTGATAGGAGGAATTCTTAATCTCAGGAAACAAACTGAGGGTTGCTGGAGTGGGGGCTGGGGTGGGAGGGATGGGCTCACTGGGTGTTGGACACTGGGGAGGGTATGTGTTCTGGTAAGCGCTGTGAATTGTGCAAGACTGTTGAATGTCAGATCTGTACCTCTGAAACAAATAATGCAATATATGTTAAGAAAGAAAAAAAGAAGAAGAAGAATGTAGCAGGAGGGGAAGAATGAAGGGGGGAAAATCGGAGGGGGAGAAGAACCATGAGAGACGATGGACTCTGAAAAACAAACTGAGGGTTCTAGAGGGGAGGGGGGTGGGAGGATGGCTTAGCCTGGTGATGGGTATTGAGCAGGGCACGTTCTGCATGGAGCACTGGGTGTTATGCACAAACAATGAATCATGGAACACTATATCTAAAACTAATGATGTAATGTATGGGGATTAACATAACAATAAAAACATTTAAGAATAATAAAGAAAAAGAAAGCTTGCTATTAGACTTCCATGCAAAAGTGGGGCCGCAGTGCTAACTTCATGAAACAAGTGGGGAGGCGTGTCCTCCCTTCTCCCGGGGCCTGAGTCTCACACGGAAAATGGTTTGGGACTCCATTGCACTTCTCTCACGCAGGCACACAGCAAAATGCTTCCAGCCTCAGGAATGCCTATGTTCGCGGAAGCAGGAATTCTCTACACAGTTGTTCCTTCGACTTAGGTGCTTGGCTTTAGGCCTGCAGGCACACCCGGGGCAACTGCACTAGCCTCGTAAACAAGAGGTGAGTTGACAGCTGCCTGTCTCTCCCTCGATTTGACCTATGGAACCTGTCCCCAGGCCCTCACCCACAGTGCAGCGTAAACTGCTTTCTCACACAGAGAGGTCGACGGTAGCTAAAGCACGGTTTCTCTACTGTGTAGTTTCTTCGAGTTAGAACGCTAGCTCTTAGACTTCCATGCAAATGTGGGGCTGCCGTGCTAGCTTGGTCAAACACATGGGGAGTCGTGTTCTGCCTTTCGCTGGGGCCTGAGTCTCACTCGCAAAAAGCTTTGGACTCCCTTGCAGTGCTCTCACGCACGCACACAACAAAATGCTGCCACCCTCAGGAGCAGCTCTTTTACCTGCAGCACAGGCTCTCAACCGAGTTCTTCCTTCGAGTTAGGTGGCTTCATTTAAGGCTGCACACACACCCTGGGCAACGGTACTAGCCCCATAACCATGATGTGGGTTGAGAGCTGCCTTCTGTAGCAGCCTGTCTCTCCCCCGATATTACGATATTGAAACCGTCCCCAGGCTCTCAGCCACAGTACACCCTAAACTGCTTCGCCCACAGAGAGGTCGACGGTAGCTAAAGCAGGGTTTCTCTACTGTGTTGTTTCTTCGAGTTTGAAAGCTAGCTATTAGACTTCCATTCAAATGTGGGGCTGCAGTACTAGTGTCACGGAGCAAGTGGGGAGTCGTGTTCTGGCTTCTTCCGGGGCCTGGGTCTCACAAGGAAAGTGGTTTTGGACTCACTTGCTGTGCACTCACGCATGCACACCACACAATGCGTCCACCCTGAGGCATGGCTCTTTTAGCCGAAGCAGGAATTCCCTACAGAGTTGTTCCTTTGAGTTAGGTGGTTGGCTTATGGCCTGCAGGCACACCCAGGGCAAGGGTACTAGCCTCATAAACAAGAGGTGAGTTGAGAGCTGCCTTCCGCACCGGCCTGTTTCTCACTCCATTTCACGTATGGGACCCTTTCCCCAGTCTCTCCTACACGAGCACTATACAACTCCTGCGGCTTCAGGAACGGCAATGTTAGCTAAAGCGCAGTAACGCTACAGCGTTGATTCTTGGTGTTAGTAGCCTGGGAGGCGAATGAGCTGCAGCTGGGATTCTTGACAGGCTTGTTTCTTCGCAGTCAGTGTCGAGCACATAGCATTCCAAGCACACATGGAGCAGTAGTGTTAGCTTCAGGTAGCAAGAGCTGAGTCCAGAGGTGCCTTCTGCCCAGACCTATTTCTCTCTTGGTTTCACGTATGGAACCCGTTCCCCAGGCTCTCAGCCACGGTACTCCGTGTAATGCTTCCTCCGTCTAGAGGTCGACGGTAGCTAAAGCACGGTTTCTCTACAGTGTTGTTTCTTCGAGTTAGAACACTAGCTGTTAGACTTCCATGCAAAAGTGGGGCTGCCGTGCTAGCGTGATGAAACACATGGGGAGTCGTGTTCTGCCTTCTGCTGGGGCCTGAGGCTCACTCACAAAAAGCTTTGGACTCCCTTGCAGGGCTCTCATGCACGCACACAACAAAATGCTTCCACCCTCAGGAGCGGCTCTTTTAGCTGAAGCATGGATTCTCCAGCGAGTTTTTCCTTCGAGTTAGGCGGTTTTCATGAAGCCTGCACACACACCCGGGGCAACGGTACTAGCCCCATAACCATGGTGTGAGTTGAGAGCTCCGGCCTGTCTCTCCCTCGATTTTCCGAAACGGAACCCGTCCCCAGGCTCTCAACCACCGTACACCCTAAACTGCTTCCTCCCACACAGAGGTCGTCGGTAGCTAAAGCACGGTTTCTCTTCAGTGTTGTTTCTCCGAGTTAGAACGCTTGCTAGGAATGTCCACAATAGCCAAACAGTGGAAAGAGCCAAGATGTCCACCAACAGATGAATGGATAAAGAAGAGGGGGTATATATATATACAATGGAATATTATGCAGCCATCAAAACGAATGAGATCTTGCCATCTGCAACGACGTGGATGGAACTGGAGGGTATCCTGCTGAGCGAAATAAGTCAAACAGAGAAAGACATGTATCATATGACCTCACTGATAGGAGGAATTCTTAATCTCAGGAAACAAACTGAGGGTTGCTGGAGTGGGGGCTGGGGTGGGAGGGATGGGCTCACTGGGTGTTGGACACTGGGGAGGGTATGTGTTCTGGTAAGCGCTGTGAATTGTGCAAGACTGTTGAATGTCAGATCTGTACCTCTGAAACAAATAATGCAATATATGTTAAGAAAGAAAAAAAGAAGAAGAAGAATGTAGCAGGAGGGGAAGAATGAAGGGGGGAAAATCGGAGGGGGAGAAGAACCATGAGAGACGATGGACTCTGAAAAACAAACTGAGGGTTCTAGAGGGGAGGGGGGTGGGAGGATGGCTTAGCCTGGTGATGGGTATTGAGCAGGGCACGTTCTGCATGGAGCACTGGGTGTTATGCACAAACAATGAATCATGGAACACTATATCTAAAACTAATGATGTAATGTATGGGGATTAACATAACAATAAAAACATTTAAGAATAATAAAGAAAAAGAAAGCTTGCTGTTAGACTTCCATGCAAAAGTGGGGCCGCAGTGCTAACTTCATGAAACAAGTGGGGAGGCGTGTCCTCCCTTCTCCCGGGGCCTGAGTCTCACACGGAAAATGGTTTGGGACTCCATTGCACTTCTCTCACGCAGGCACACAGCAAAATGCTTCCAGCCTCAGGAATGCCTATGTTCGCGGAAGCAGGAATTCTCTACAGAGTTGTTCCTTCGACTTAGGTGCTTGGCTTTAGGCCTGCAGGCACACCCGGGGCAACTGCACTAGCCTCGTAAACAAGAGGTGAGTTGACAGCTGCCTGTCTCTCCCTCGATTTTACCTATGGAATCTGTCCCCAGGACCTCACCCACAGTGCAGTGTAAACTGCCTTCTCACACAGAGAGGTCGACGGTAGCTAAAGCAAGGTTTCTCTACTGTGTAGTTTCTTCGAGTTAGAACGCTAGCTATTAGACTTCCATGCAAATGTGGGGCTGCCGTGCTAGCTTGGTCAAACACATGGGTAGTCGTGTTCTGCCTTTCGCTGGGGCCTGAGTCTCACTCGCAAAAAGCTTTGGACTCCCTTGCAGTGCTCTCACGCACGCACACAACAAAATGCTGCCACCCTCAGGAGCAGCTCTTTTACCTGAAGCACAGGCTCTCAACCGAGTTTTTCCTTTGAGTTAGGTGGATTCATTTAAGCCTGCACACACACCCTGGGCACCGGTACTAGCCCCATAACCATGATGTGGGTTAAGAGCTGCCTTCTGTACCGGCCTGTCTCTCCCCGATATTACGATATTGAAACCGTTCCCAGGCTCTCAGCCACAGTACACCCTAAACTGCTTCGCCCACAGAGAGGTCGACGGTAGCTAAAGCACGGTTTCTCCACTGTGTAGTTTCTTCGAGTTAGAACGCTAGCTATTAGACTTCCATGCAAATGTGGGGCTGCCGTGCTAGCTTGGTCAAACACATGGGGAGTAGTGTTCTGCCTTTCGCTGGGGCCTGAGTCTCACTCGCTAAAAGCTTTGGACTCCCTTGCAGTGCTCTCACGCACGCACACAACAAAATGCTGCCACCCTCAGGAGCAGCTCTTTTACCTGCAGCACACGCTCTCAACCGAGTTCTTCCTTCGAGTTAGGTGGCTTCATTTAAGCCTGCACACACACCCTGGGCAACGGTACTAGCCCCAAAACCATGATGTGGGTTGAGAGCTGCCTTCTGTACCAGCCTGTCTCTCCCCTGATATTACGATATTGAAACCGTCCCCAGGCTCTCAGCCACAGTACACCCTAAACTGCTTTGCCCACAGAGAGGTCGACGGTAGCTAAAGCAGGGTTTCTCTACTGTGTTGTTTCTTCGAGTTTGAAAGCTAGCTATTAGACTTCCATTCAAATGTGGGGCGGCAGTACTAGTGTCACGCAGCAAGTGGGGAGTCGTGTTCTGGCTTCTTCCGGGGCCTGGGTCTCACAAGGAAAGTGGTTTTGGACTCACTTGCTGTGCACTCACGCATGCACACCACACAATGCGTCCACCCTGAGGCATGGCTCTTTTAGCCGAAGCAGGAATTCCCTACAGAGTTGTTCCTTTGAGTTAGGTGGTTGGCTTATGGCCTGCAGGCACACCCAGGGCAAGGGTACTAGCCTCATAAACAAGAGGTGAGTTGAGAGCTGCCTTCCGCACCGGCCTGTTTCTCACTCCATTTCACGTATGGGACCCTTTCCCCGGTCTCTCCTACACGAGCACTATACAACTCCTGCGGCTTCAGGAACGGCAATGTTAGCTAAAGCGCAGTAACGCTACAGCATTGATTCTTGGTGTTAGTAGCCTGGGAGGCGAAGGAGCTGCAGCTGGGATTCTTGACAGGCTTGTTTCTTCCCAGTCAGTGTCGAGCACATAGCATTCCAAGCACACATGGAGCAGTCGTGTTAGCTTCAGGTAGCAAGAGCTGAGTCCAGAGGTGCCTTCTGCCCAGACCTATTTCTCTCTTGGTTTCACGTATGGAACCCGTTCCCCAGGCTCTCAGCCACGGTGCTCCGTGTAATGCTTCCTCCGTCTAGAGGTCGACGGTAGCTAAAGCACGGTTTCCCTACAGTGTTGTTTCTTCGAGTTAGAACACTAGCTGTTAGACTTCCATGCAAAAGTGGGGCTGCCGTGCTAGCGTGATGAAACACATGGGGAGTCGTGTTCTGCCTTCTGCTGGGGCCTGAGGCTCACTCACAAAAAGCTTTGGACTCCCTTGCAGGGCTCTCATGCACGCACACAACAAAATGCTTCCACCCTCAGGAGCGGCTCTTTTAGCTGAAGCATGGATTCTCCAGCGAGTTTTTCCTTCGAGTTAGGCGGTTTTCATGAAGCCTGCACACACACCCGGGGCAACGGTACTAGCCCCATAACCATGGTGTGAGTTGAGAGCTGCCTTCTCTCCGGCCTGTCTCTCCCTCGATTTTCCGAAACGGAACCCGTCCCCAGGCTCTCAACCACCATACACCCTAAACTGCTTCTTCCCACACAGAGGTCGTCGGTAGCTAAAGCACGGTTTCTCTTCAGTGTTGTTTCTCCGAGTTAGAACGCTTGCTATGAATGTCCACAATAGCCAAACTGTGGAAAGAGCCAAGATGTCCACCAACAGATGAATGGATAAAGAAGAGGGGGTATATATATATACAATGGAATATTATGCAGCCATCAAAACGAATGAGATCTTGCCATCTGCAACGACGTGGATGGAACTGGAGGGTATCATGCTGAGCGAAATAAGTCAAACAGAGAAAGACAGGTATCATATGACCTCACTGATAGGAGGAATTCTTAATCTCAGGAAACAAACTGAGGGTTGCTGGAGTGGGGGCTGGATGGGAGGGATGGGGTCACTGGGTGTTGGACACTGGGGAGGGTATGTGTTCTGGTAAGCGCTGTGAATTGTGCAAGACTGTTGAATCTCAGATCTGTACCTCTGAAACAAATAATGCAATATATGTTAAGAAAGAAAAAAAGAAGAATAAGAATGTAGCAGGAGGGGAAGAATGAAGGGGGGAAAATCGGAGGGGGAGAAGAACCATGAGAGACGATGGACTCTGAAAAAGAAACTGAGGGTTCTAGGGGGGGGGGGTGGGAGGATGGCTTAGCCTGGTGATGGGTATTGAGCAGGGCACGTTCTGCATGGAGCACTGGGTGTTATGCACAAACAATGAATCATGGAACACTATATCTAAAACTAATGATGTAATGTATGGGGATTAACATAACAATAAAAACATTTAAGAATAATAAAGAAAAAGAAAGCTTGCTGTTAGACTTCCATGCAAAAGTGGGGCCGCAGTGCTAACTTCATGAAACAAGTGGGGAGGCGTGTCCTCCCTTCTCCCGGGGCCTGAGTCTCACACGGAAAATGGTTTGGGACTCCATTGCACTTCTCTCACGCAGGCACACAGCAAAATGCTTCCAGCCTCAGGAATGCCTATGTTCGCGGAAGCAGGAATTCTCTACACAGTTGTTCCTTCGACTTAGGTGCTTGGCTTTAGGCCTGCAGGCACACCCGGGGCAACTGCACTAGCCTCGTAAACAAGAGGTGAGTTGACAGCTGCCTGTCTCTCCCTCGATTTTACCTATGGAACCTGTCCCCAGGCCCTCACCCACAGTGCAGCGTAAACTGCTTTCTCACACAGAGAGGTCGACGGTAGCTAAAGCACGGTTTCTCTACTGTGTAGTTTCTTCGAGTTAGAACGCTACCTCTTAGACTTCCATGCAAATGTGGGGCTGCCGTGCTAGCTTGGTCAAACACATGGGGAGTCGTGTTCTGCCTTTCGCTGGGGCCTGAGTCTCACTCGCAAAAAGCTTTGGACTCCCTTGCAGTGCTCTCACGCACGCACACAACAAAATGCTGCCACCCTCAGGAGCAGCTCTTTTACCTGCAGCACAGGCTCTCAACCGAGTTCTTCCTTCGAGTTAGGTGGCTTCATTTAAGCCTGCACACACACCCTGGGCAACGGTACTAGCCCCATAACCATGATGTGGGTTGAGAGCTGCCTTCTGTAGCAGCCTGTCTCTCCCCCGATATTACGATATTGAAACCGTCCCCAGGCTCTCAGCCACAGTACACCCTAAACTGCTTCGCCCACAGAGAGGTCGACGGTAGCTAAAGCAGGGTTTCTCTACTGTGTTGTTTCTTCGAGTTTGAAAGCTAGCTATTAGACTTCCATTCAAATGTGGGGCTGCAGTACTAGTGTCACGGAGCAAGTGGGGAGTCGTGTTCTGGCTTCTTCCGGGGCCTGGGTCTCACAAGGAAAGTGGTTTTGGACTCACTTGCTGTGCACTCACGCATGCACACCACACAATGCGTCCACCCTGAGGCATGGCTCTTTTAGCCGAAGCAGGAATTCCCTACAGAGTTGTTCCTTTGAGTTAGGTGGTTGGCTTATGGCCTGCAGGCACACCCAGGGCAAGGGTACTAGCCTCATAAACAAGAGGTGAGTTGAGAGCTGCCTTCCGCACCGGCCTGTTTCTCACTCCATTTCACGTATGGGACCCTTTCCCCGGTCTCTCCTACACGAGCACTATACAACTCCTGCGGCTTCAGGAACGGCAATGTTAGCTAAAGCGCAGTAACGCTACAGCATTGATTCTTGGTGTTAGTAGCCTGGGAGGCGAAGGAGCTGCAGCTGGGATTCTTGACAGGCTTGTTTCTTCGCAGTCAGTGTCGAGCACATAGCATTCCAAGCACACATGGAGCAGTCGTGTTAGCTTCAGGTAGCAAGAGCTGAGTCCAGAGGTGCCTTCTGCCCAGACCTATTTCTCTCTTGGTTTCACGTATGGAACCCGTTCCCCAGGCTCTCAGCCACGGTACTCCGTGTAATGCTTCCTCCGTCTAGAGGTCGACGGTAGCTAAAGCACGGTTTCTCTACAGTGTTGTTTCTTCGAGTTAGAACACTAGCTGTTAGACTTCCATGCAAAAGTGGGGCTGCCGTGCTAGCGTGATGAAACACATGGGGAGTCGTGTTCTGCCTTCTGCTGGGGCCTGAGGCTCACTCACAAAAAGCTTTGGACTCCCTTGCAGGGCTCTCATGCACGCACACAACAAAATGCTTCCACCCTCAGGAGCGGCTCTTTTAGCTGAAGCATGGATTCTCCAGCGAGTTTTTCCTTCGAGTTAGGCGGTTTTCATGAAGCCTGCACACACACCCGGGGCAACGGTACTAGCCCCATAACCATGGTGTGAGTTGAGAGCTGCCTTGTCTCCGGCCTGTCTCTCCCTCGATTTTACGAAACGGAACCCGTCCCCAGGCTCTCAACCACCGTACACCCTAAACTGCTTCCTCCCACACAGAGGTCGTCGGTAGCTAAAGCACGGTTTCTCTTCAGTGTTGTTTCTCCGAGTTAGAACGCTTGCTATGAATGTCCACAATAGCCAAACTGTGGAAAGAGCCAAGATGTCCACCAACAGATGAATGGATAAAGAAGAGGGGGTATATATATATACAATGGAATATTATGCAGCCATCAAAACGAATGAGATCTTGCCATCTGCAACGACGTGGATGGAACTGGAGGGTATCCTGCTGAGCGAAATAAGTCAAACAGAGAAAGACATATATCATATGACCTCACTGATAGGAGGAATTCTTAATCTCAGGAAACAAACTGAGGGTTGCTGGAGTGGGGGCTGGGGTGGGAGGGATGGGCTCACTGGGTGTTGGACACTGGGGAGGGTATGTGTTCTGGTAAGCGCTGTGAATTGTGCAAGACTGTTGAATCTCAGATCTGTACCTCTGAAACAAATAATGCAATATATGTTAAGAAAGAAAAAAAGAAGAAGAAGAATGTAGCAGGAGGGGAAGAATGAAGGGGGGAAAATCGGAGGGGGAGAAGAACCATGAGAGACGATGGACTCTGAAAAAGAAACTGAGGGTTCTAGAGGGGAGGGGGGTGGGAGGATGGCTTAGCCTGGTGATGGGTATTGAGCAGGGCACGTTCTGCATGGAGCACTGGGTGTTATGCACAAACAATGAATCATGGAACACTATATCTAAAACTAATGATGTAATGTATGGGGATTAACATAACAATAAAAACATTTAAGAATAATAAAGAAAAAGAAAGCTTGCTATTAGACTTCCATGCAAAAGTGGGGCCGCAGTGCTAACTTCATGAAACAAGTGGGGAGGCGTGTCCTCCCTTCTCCCGGGGCCTGAGTCTCACACGGAAAATGGTTTGGGACTCCATTGCACTTCTCTCACGCAGGAACACAGCAAAATGCTTCCAGCCTCAGGAATGCCTATGTTCGCGGAAGCAGGAATTCTCTACACAGTTGTTCCTTCGACTTAGGTGCTTGGCTTTAGGCCTGCAGGCACACCCGGGGCAACTGCACTAGCCTCGTAAACAAGAGGTGAGTTGACAGCTGCCTGTCTCTCCCTCGATTTTACCTATGGAACCTGTCCCCAGGCCCTCACCCACAGTGCAGCGTAAACTGCTTTCTCACACAGAGAGGTCGACGGTAGCTAAAGCACGGTTTCTCTACTGTGTAGTTTCTTCGAGTTAGAACGCTAGCTATTAGACTTCCATGCAAATGTGGGGCTGCCGTGCTAGCTTGGTCAAACACATGGGGAGTCGTGTTCTGCCTTTCGCTGGGGCCTGAGTCTCACTCGCAAAAAGCTTTGGACTCCCTTGCAGTGCTCTCACGCACGCACACAACAAAATGCTGCCACCCTCAGGAGCAGCTCTTTTACCTGAAGCACAGGCTCTCAACCGAGTTTTTCCTTTGAGTTAGGTGGATTCATTTAAGCCTGCACACACACCCTGGGCAACGGTACTAGCCCCATAACCATGATGTGGGTTGAGAGCTGCCTTCTGTACTGGCCTGTCTCTCCCCGATATTACGATATTGAAACCGTCCCCAGGCTCTCAGCCACAGTACACCCTAAACTGCTTCGCCCACAAAGAGGTCTACGGTAGCTAAAGCACGGTTTCTCTACTGTGTAGTTTCTTCGAGTTAGAACGCTAGCTATTAGACTTCCATGCAAATGTGGGGCTGCCGTGCTAGCTTGGTCAAACACATGGGGAGTCGTGTTCTGCCTTTCGCTGGGGCCTGAGTCTCACTCGCAAAAAGCTTTGGACTCCCTTGCAGTGCTCTCACGCACGCACACAACAAAATGCTGCCACCCTCAGGAGCAGCTCTTTTACCTGCAGCACAGGCTCTCAACCGAGTTCTTCCTTCGAGTTAGGTGGCTTCATTTAAGCCTGCACACACACCCTGGGCAACGGTACTAGCCCCATAACCATGATGTGGGTTGAGAGCTGCCTTCTGTACCAGCCTGTCTCTCCCCCGATATTACGATATTGAAACCGTCCCCAGGCTCTCAGCCACAGTACACCCTAAACTGCTTCGCCCACAGAGAGGTCGACGGTAGCTAAAGCAGGGTTTCTCTACTGTGTTGTTTCTTCGAGTTTGAAAGCTAGCTATTAGACTTCCATTCAAATGTGGGGCTGCAGTACTAGTGTCACGGAGCAAGTGGGGAGTCGTGTTCTGGCTTCTTCCGGGGCCTGGGTCTCACAAGGAAAGTGGTTTTGGACTCACTTGCTGTGCACTCACGCATGCACACCACACAATGCGTCCACCCTGAGGCATGGCTCTTTTAGCCGAAGCAGGAATTCCCTACAGAGTTGTTCCTTTGAGTTAGGTGGTTGGCTTATGGCCTGCAGGCACACCCAGGGCAAGGGTACTAGCCTCATAAACAAGAGGTGAGTTGAGAGCTGCCTTCCGCACCGGCCTGTTTCTCACTCCATTTCACGTATGGGACCCTTTCCCCGGTCTCTCCTACACGAGCACTATACAACTCCTGCGGCTTCAGGAACGGCAATGTTAGCTAAAGCGCAGTAACGCTACAGCATTGATTCTTGGTGTTAGTAGCCTGGGAGGCGAATGAGCTGCAGCTGGGATTCTTGACAGGCTTGTTTCTTCGCAGTCAGTGTCGAGCACATAGCATTCCAAGCACACATGGAGCAGTAGTGTTAGCTTCAGGTAGCAAGAGCTGAGTCCAGAGGTGCCTTCTGCCCAGACCTATTTCTCTCTTGGTTTCACGTATGGAACCCGTTCCCCAGGCTCTCAGCCACGGTGCTCCGTGTAATGCTTCCTCCGTCTAGAGGTCGACGGTAGCTAAAGCACGGTTTCTCTACAGTGTTGTTTCTTCGAGTTAGAACACTAGCTGTTAGACTTCCATGCAAAAGTGGGGCTGCCGTGCTAGCGTGATGAAACACATGGGGAGTCGTGTTCTGCCTTCTGCTGGGGCCTGAGGCTCACTCACAAAAAGCTTTGGACTCCCTTGCAGGGCTCTCATGCACGCACGCAACAAAATGCTTCCACCCTCAGGAGCGGCTCTTTTAGCTGAAGCATGGATTCTCCCGCGAGTTTTTCCTTCGAGTTAGGCGGTTTTCATGAAGCCTGCACACACACCCGGGGCAACGGTACTAACCCCATAACCGTGGTGTGAGTTGAGAGCTGCCTTCTCTCCGGCCTGTCTCTCCCTCGATTTTCCGAAACGGAACCCGTCCCCAGGCTCTCAACCACCGTACACCCTAAACTGCTTCCTCCCACACAGAGGTCGTCGGTAGCTAAAGCACGGTTTCTCTTCAGTGTTGTTTCTCCGAGTTAGAACGCTTGCTAAGAATGTCCACAATAGCCAAACTGTGGAAAGAGCCAAGATGTCCACCAACAGATGAATGGATAAAGAAGAGGGGGTATATATATATACAATGGAATATTATGCAGCCATCAAAACGAATGAGATCTTGCCATCTGCAACGACGTGGATGGAACTGGAGGGTCTCATGCTGAGCGAAATAAGTCAAACAGAGAAAGACATGTATCATATGACCTCACTGATAGGAGGAATTCTTAATCTCAGGAAACAAACTGAGGGTTGCTGGAGTGGGGGCTGGGGTGGGAGGGATGGGCTCACTGGGTGTTGGACACTGGGGAGGGTATGTGTTCTGGTAAGCGCTGTGAATTGTGCAAGACTGTTGAATCTCAGATCTGTACCTCTGAAACAAATAATGCAATATATGTTAAGAAAGAAAAAAAGAAGAAGAAGAATGTAGCAGGAGGGGAAGAATGAAGGGGGGAAAATCGGAGGGGGAGAAGAACCATGAGAGACGATGGACTCTGAAAAAGAAACTGAGGGTTCTAGAGGGGGGGGGTGGGAGGATGGCTTAGCCTGGTGATGGGTATTGAGCAGGGCACGTTCTGCATGGAGCACTGGGTGTTATGCACAAACAATGAATCATGGAACACTATATCTAAAACTAATGATGTAATGTATGGGGATTAACATAACAATAAAAACATTTAAGAATAATAAAGAAAAAGAAAGCTTGCTGTTAGACTTCCATGCAAAAGTGGGGCCGCAGTGCTAACTTCATGAAACAAGTGGGGAGGCGTGTCCTCCCTTCTCCCGGGGCCTGAGTCTCACACGGAAAATGGTTTGGGACTCCATTGCACTTCTCTCACGCAGGCACACAGCAAAATGCTTCCAGCCTCAGGAATGCCTATGTTCGCGGAAGCAGGAATTCTCTACACAGTTGTTCCTTCGACTTAGGTGCTTGGCTTTAGGCCTGCAGGCACACCCGGGGCAACTGCACTAGCCTCGTAAACAAGAGGTGAGTTGACAGCTGCCTGTCTCTCCCTCGATTTTACCTATGGAACCTGTCCCCAGGCCCTCACCCACAGTGCAGCGTAAACTGCTTTCTCACACAGAGAGGTCGACGGTAGCTAAAGCACGGTTTCTCTACTGTGTAGTTTCTTCGAGTTAGAACGCTACCTCTTAGACTTCCATGCAAATGTGGGGCTGCCGTGCTAGCTTGGTCAAACACATGGGGAGTCGTGTTCTGCCTTTCGCTGGGGCCTGAGTCTCACTCGCAAAAAGCTTTGGACTCCCTTGCAGTGCTCTCACGCACGCACACAACAAAATGCTGCCACCCTCAGGAGCAGCTCTTTTACCTGCAGCACAGGCTCTCAACCGAGTTCTTCCTTCGAGTTAGGTGGCTTCATTTAAGCCTGCACACACACCCTGGGCAACGGTACTAGCCCCATAACCATGATGTGGGTTGAGAGCTGCCTTCTGTACCAGCCTGTCTCTCCCCCGATATTACGATATTGAAACCGTCCCCAGGCTCTCAGCCACAGTACACCCTAAACTGCTTCGCCCACAGAGAGGTCGACGGTAGCTAAAGCAGGGTTTCTCTACTGTGTTGTTTCTTCGAGTTTGAAAGCTAGCTATTAGACTTCCATTCAAATGTGGGGCTGCAGTACTAGTGTCACGGAGCAAGTGGGGAGTCGTGTTCTGGCTTCTTCCGGGGCCTGGGTCTCACAAGGAAAGTGGTTTTGGACTCACTTGCTGTGCACTCACGCATGCACACCACACAATGCGTCCACCCTGAGGCATGGCTCTTTTAGCCGAAGCAGGAATTCCCTACAGAGTTGTTCCTTTGAGTTGTTAGGTGGTTGGCTTATGGCCTGCAGGCACACCCAGGGCAAGGGTACTAGCCTCATAAACAAGAGGTGAGTTGAGAGCTGCCTTCCGCACCGGCCTGTTTCTCACTCCATTTCACGTATGGGACCCTTTCCCCGGTCTCTCCTACACGAGCACTATACAACTCCTGCGGCTTCAGGAACGGCAATGTTAGCTAAAGCGCAGTAACGCTACAGCATTGATTCTTGGTGTTAGTAGCCTGGGAGGCGAATGAGCTGCAGCTGGGATTCTTGACAGGCTTGTTTCTTCGCAGTCAGTGTCGAGCACATAGCATTCCAAGCACACATGGAGCAGTAGTGTTAGCTTCAGGTAGCAAGAGCTGAGTCCAGAGGTGCCTTCTGCCCAGACCTATTTCTCTCTTGGTTTCACGTATGGAACCCGTTCCCCAGGCTCTCAGCCACGGTGCTCCGTGTAATGCTTCCTCCGTCTAGAGGTCGACGGTAGCTAAAGCACGGTTTCTCTACAGTGTTGTTTCTTCGAGTTAGAACACTAGCTGTTAGACTTCCATGCAAAAGTGGGGCTGCCGTGCTAGCGTGATGAAACACATGGGGAGTCGTGTTCTGCCTTCTGCTGGGGCCTGAGGCTCACTCACAAAAAGCTTTGGACTCCCTTGCAGGGCTCTCATGCACGCACGCAACAAAATGCTTCCACCCTCAGGAGCGGCTCTTTTAGCTGAAGCATGGATTCTCCCGCGAGTTTTTCCTTCGAGTTAGGCGGTTTTCATGAAGCCTGCACACACACCCGGGGCAACGGTACTAGCCCCATAACCGTGGTGTGAGTTGAGAGCTGCCTTCTCTCCGGCCTGTCTCTCCCTCGATTTTCCGAAACGGAACCCGTCCCCAGGCTCTCAACCACCGTACACCCTAAACTGCTTCCTCCTACACAGAGGTCGTCGGTAGCTAAAGCACGGTTTCTCTTCAGTGTTGTTTCTCCGAGTTAGAACGCTTGCTATGAATGTCCACAATAGCCAAACTGTGGAAAGAGCCAAGATGTCCACCAACAGATGAATGGATAAAGAAGAGGGGGTATATATATATACAATGGAATATTATGCAGCCATCAAAACGAATGAGATCTTGCCATCTGCAACGACGTGGATGGAACTGGAGGGTCTCATGCTGAGCGAAATAAGTCAAACAGAGAAAGACATATATCATATGACCTCACTGATAGGAGGAATTCTTAATCTCAGGAAACAAACTGAGGGTTGCTGGAGTGGGGGCTGGGGTGGGAGGGATGGGCTCACTGGGTGTTGGACACTGGGGAGGGTATGTGTTCTGGTAAGCGCTGTGAATTGTGCAAGACTGTTGAATCTCAGATCTGTACCTCTGAAACAAATAATGCAATATATGTTAAGAAAGAAAAAAAGAAGAAGAAGAATGTAGCAGGAGGGGAAGAATGAAGGGGGGAAAATCGGAGGGGGAGAAGAACCATGAGAGACGATGGACTCTGAAAAAGAAACTGAGGGTTCTAGAGGGGGGGGGTGGGAGGATGGCTTAGCCTGGTGATGGGTATTGAGCAGGGCACGTTCTGCATGGAGCACTGGGTGTTATGCACAAACAATGAATCATGGAACACTATATCTAAAACTAATGATGTAATGTATGGGGATTAACATAACAATAAAAACATTTAAGAATAATAAAGAAAAAGAAAGCTTGCTGTTAGACTTCCATGCAAAAGTGGGGCCGCAGTGCTAACTTCATGAAACAAGTGGGGAGGCGTGTCCTCCCTTCTCCCGGGGCCTGAGTCTCACACGGAAAATGGTTTGGGACTCCATTGCACTTCTCTCACGCAGGCACACAGCAAAATGCTTCCAGCCTCAGGAATGCCTATGTTCGCGGAAGCAGGAATTCTCTACACAGTTGTTCCTTCGACTTAGGTGCTTGGCTTTAGGCCTGCAGGCACACCCGGGGCAACTGCACTAGCCTCGTAAACAAGAGGTGAGTTGACAGCTGCCTGTCTCTCCCTCGATTTGACCTATGGAACCTGTCCCCAGGCCCTCACCCACAGTGCAGCGTAAACTGCTTTCTCACACAGAGAGGTCGACGGTAGCTAAAGCACGGTTTCTCTACTGTGTAGTTCCTTCGAGTTAGAACGCTAGCTCTTAGACTTCCATGCAAATGTGGGGCTGCCGTGCTAGCTTGGTCAAACACATGGGGAGTCGTGTTCTGCCTTTCGCTGGGGCCTGAGTCTCACTCGCAAAAAGCTTTGGACTCCCTTGCAGTGCTCTCACGCACGCACACAACAAAATGCTGCCACCCTCAGGAGCAGCTCTTTTACCTGAAGCACAGGCTCTCAACCGAGTTTTTCCTTTGAGTTAGGTGGATTCATTTAAGCCTGCACACACACCCTGGGCAACGGTACTAGCCCCATAACCATGATGTGGGTTGAGAGCTGCCTTCTGTACTGGCCTGTCTCTCCCCGATATTACGATATTGAAACCGTCCCCAGGCTCTCAGCCACAGTACACCCTAAACTGCTTCGCCCACAAAGAGGTCTACGGTAGCTAAAGCACGGTTTCTCTACTGTGTAGTTTCTTCGAGTTAGAACGCTAGCTATTAGACTTCCATGCAAATGTGGGGCTGCCGTGCTAGCTTGGTCAAACACATGGGGAGTCGTGTTCTGCCTTTCGCTGGGGCCTGAGTCTCACTCGCAAAAAGCTTTGGACTCCCTTGCAGTGCTCTCACGCACGCACACAACAAAATGCTGCCACCCTCAGGAGCAGCTCTTTTACCTGCAGCACAGGCTCTCAACCGAGTTCTTCCTTCGAGTTAGGTGGCTTCATTTAAGCCTGCACACACACCCTGGGCAACGGTACTAGCCCCATAACCATGATGTGGGTTGAGAGCTGCCTTCTGTAGCAGCCTGTCTCTCCCCCGATATTACGATATTGAAACCGTCCCCAGGCTCTCAGCCACAGTACACCGTAAACTGCTTCGCCCACAGAGAGGTCGACGGTAGCTAAAGCAGGGTTTCTCTACTGTGTTGTTTCTTCGAGTTTGAAAGCTAGCTATTAGACTTCCATTCAAATGTGGGGCTGCAGTACTAGTGTCACGGAGCAAGTGGGGAGTCGTGTTCTGGCTTCTTCCGGGGCCTGGGTCTCACAAGGAAAGTGGTTTTGGACTCACTTGCTGTGCACTCACGCATGCACACCACACAATGCGTCCACCCTGAGGCATGGCTCTTTTAGCCGAAGCAGGAATTCCCTACAGAGTTGTTCCTTTGAGTTAGGTGGTTGGCTTATGGCCTGCAGGCACACCCAGGGCAAGGGTACTAGCCTCATAAACAAGAGGTGAGTTGAGAGCTGCCTTCCGCACCGGCCTGTTTCTCACTCCATTTCACGTATGGGACCCTTTCCCCGGTCTCTCCTACACGAGCACTATACAACTCCTGCGGCTTCAGGAACGGCAATGTTAGCTAAAGCGCAGTAACGCTACAGCATTGATTCTTGGTGTTAGTAGCCTGGGAGGCGAATGAGCTGCAGCTGGGATTCTTGACAGGCTTGTTTCTTCGCAGTCAGTGTCGAGCACATAGCATTCCAAGCACACATGGAGCAGTAGTGTTAGCTTCAGGTAGCAAGAGCTGAGTCCAGAGGTGCCTTCTGCCCAGACCTATTTCTCTCTTGGTTTCACGTATGGAACCCGTTCCCCAGGCTCTCAGCCACGGTGCTCCGTGTAATGCTTCCTCCGTCTAGAGGTCGACGGTAGCTAAAGCACGGTTTCTCTACAGTGTTGTTTCTTCGAGTTAGAACACTAGCTGTTAGACTTCCATGCAAAAGTGGGGCTGCCGTGCTAGCGTGATGAAACACATGGGGAGTCGTGTTCTGCCTTCTGCTGGGGCCTGAGGCTCACTCACAAAAAGCTTTGGACTCCCTTGCAGGGCTCTCATGCACGCACGCAACAAAATGCTTCCACCCTCAGGAGCGGCTCTTTTAGCTGAAGCATGGATTCTCCCGCGAGTTTTTCCTTCGAGTTAGGCGGTTTTCATGAAGCCTGCACACACACCCGGGGCAACGGTACTAACCCCATAACCGTGGTGTGAGTTGAGAGCTGCCTTCTCTCCGGCCTGTCTCTCCCTCGATTTTCCGAAACGGAACCCGTCCCCAGGCTCTCAACCACCGTACACCATAAACTGCTTCCTCCCACACAGAGGTCGTCGGTAGCTAAAGCACGGTTTCTCTTCAGTGTTGTTTCTCCGAGTTAGAACGCTTGCTAAGAATGTCCACAATAGCCAAACTGTGGAAAGAGCCAAGATGTCCACCAACAGATGAATGGATAAAGAAGAGGGGGTATATATATATACAATGGAATATTATGCAGCCATCAAAACGAATGAGATCTTGCCATCTGCAACGACGTGGATGGAACTGGAGGGTCTCATGCTGAGCGAAATAAGTCAAACAGAGAAAGACATGTATCATATGACCTCACTGATAGGAGGAATTCTTAATCTCAGGAAACAAACTGAGGGTTGCTGGAGTGGGGGCTGGGGTGGGAGGGATGGGGTCACTGGGTGTTGGACACTGGGGAGGGTATGTGTTCTGGTAAGCGCTGTGAATTGTGCAAGACTGTTGAATCTCAGATCTGTACCTCTGAAACAAATAATGCAATATATGTTAAGAAAGAAAAAAAGAAGAAGAAGAATGTAGCAGGAGGGGAAGAATGAAGGGGGGAAAATCGGAGGGGGAGAAGAACCATGAGAGACGATGGACTCTGAAAAAGAAACTGAGGGTTCTAGAGGGGGGGGGTGGGAGGATGGCTTAGCCTGGTGATGGGTATTGAGCAGGGCACGTTCTGCATGGAGCACTGGGTGTTATGCACAAACAATGAATCATGGAACACTATATCTAAAACTAATGATGTAATGTATGGGGATTAACATAACAATAAAAACATTTAAGAATAATAAAGAAAAAGAAAGCTTGCTGTTAGACTTCCATGCAAAAGTGGGGCCGCAGTGCTAACTTCATGAAACAAGTGGGGAGGCGTGTCCTCCCTTCTCCCGGGGCCTGAGTCTCACACGGAAAATGGTTTGGGACTCCATTGCACTTCTCTCACGCAGGCACACAGCAAAATGCTTCCAGCCTCAGGAATGCCTATGTTCGCGGAAGCAGGAATTCTCTACACAGTTGTTCCTTCGACTTAGGTGCTTGGCTTTAGGCCTGCAGGCACACCCGGGGCAACTGCACTAGCCTCGTAAACAAGAGGTGAGTTGACAGCTGCCTGTCTCTCCCTCGATTTTACCTATGGAACCTGTCCCCAGGCCCTCACCCACAGTGCAGCGTAAACTGCTTTCTCACACAGAGAGGTCGACGGTAGCTAAAGCACGGTTTCTCTACTGTGCAGTTTCTTCGAGTTAGAACGCTAGCTATTAGACTTCCATGCAAATGTGGGGCTGCCGTGCTAGCTTGGTCAAACACATGGGGAGTCGTGTTCTGCCTTTCGCTGGGGCCTGAGTCTCACTCGCAAAAAGCTTTGGACTCCCTTGCAGTGCTCTCACGCACGCACACAACAAAATGCTGCCACCCTCAGGAGCAGCTCCTTCACCTGAAGCACAGGCTCTCAACCGAGTTTTTCCTTTGAGTTAGGTGGATTCATTTAAGCCTGCACACACACCCTGGGCACCGGTACTAGCCCCATAACCATAATGTGGGTTGAGAGCTGCCTTCTGTACTGGCCTGTCTCTCCCCGATATTACGATATTGAAACCGTCCCCAGGCTCTCAGCCACAGTACACCCTAAACTGCTTCGCCCACAGAGAGGTCGACGGTAGCTAAAGCAAGGTTTCTCTACTGTGTTGTTTCTTCGAGTTTGAAAGCTAGCTATTAGACTTCCATTCAAATGCAGGGCTGCAGTACTAGTGTCACGGAGCAAGTGGGGAGTCGTGTTCTGGCTTCTTCCGGGGCCTGGGTCTCACAAGGAAAGTGGTTTTGGACTCACTTGCTGTGCACTCACGCATGCACACCACACAATGCGTCCACCCTGAGGCATGGCTCTTTTAGCCGAAGCAGGAATTCCCTACAGAGTTGTTCCTTTGAGTTAGGTGGTTGGCTTATGGCCTGCAGGCACACCCAGGGCAAGGGTACTAGCCTCATAAACAAGAGGTGAGTTGAGAGCTGCCTTCCGCACCGGCCTGTTTCTCACTCCATTTCACGTATGGGACCCTTTCCCCGGTCTCTCCTACACGAGCACTATACAACTCCTGCGGCTTCAGGAACGGCAATGTTAGCTAAAGCGCAGTAACGCTACAGCATTGATTCTTGGTGTTAGTAGCCTGGGAGGCGAATGAGCTGCAGCTGGGATTCTTGACAGGCTTGTTTCTTCGCAGTCAGTGTCGAGCACATAGCATTCCAAGCACACATGGAGCAGTCGTGTTAGCTTCAGGTAGCAAGAGCTGAGTCCAGAGGTGCCTTCTGCCCAGACCTATTTCTCTCTTGGTTTCACGTATGGAACCCGTTCCCCAGGCTCTCAGCCACGGTACTCCGTGTAATGCTTCCTCCGTCTAGAGGTCGACGGTAGCTAAAGCACGGTTTCTCTACAGTGTTGTTTCTTCGAGTTAGAACACTAGCTGTTAGACTTCCATGCAAAAGTGGGGCTGCCGTGCTAGCGTGATGAAACACATGGGGAGTCGTGTTCTGCCTTCTGCTGGGGCCTGAGGCTCACTCACAAAAAGCTTTGGACTCCCTTGCAGGGCTCTCATGCACGCACACAACAAAATGCTTCCACCCTCAGGAGCGGCTCTTTTAGCTGAAGCATGGATTCTCCAGCGAGTTTTTCCTTCGAGTTAGGCGGTTTTCATGAAGCCTGCACACACCCCCGGGGCAACGGTACTAGCCCCATAACTGTGGTGTGAGTTGAGAGCTGCCTTCTCTCCGGCCTGTCTCTCCCTCGATTTTCCGAAACGGAACCCGTCCCCAGGCTCTCAACCACCGTACACCCTAAACTGCTTCCTCCCACACAGAGGTCGTCGGTAGCTAAAGCACGGTTTCTCTTCAGTGTTGTTTCTCCGAGTTAGAATGCTTGCTAGGAATGTCCACAATAGCCAAACTGTGGAAAGAGCCAAGATGTCCACCAACAGATGAATGGATAAAGAAGAGGGGGTATATATATATACAATGGAATATTATGCAGCCATCAAAACGAATGAGATCTTGCCATCTGCAACGACGTGGATGGAACTGGAGGGTCTCATGCTGAGCGAAATAAGTCAAACAGAGAAAGACATGTATCATATGACCTCACTGATAGGAGGAATTCTTAATCTCAGGAAACAAACTGAGGGTTGCTGGAGTGGGGGCTGGGGTGGGAGGGATGGGGTCACTGGGTGTTGGACACTGGGGAGGGTATGTGTTCTGGTAAGCGCTGTGAATTGTGCAAGACTGTTGAATGTCAGATCTGTACCTCTGAAACAAATAATGCAATATATGTTAAGAAAGAAAAAAAGAAGAAGAAGAATGTAGCAGGAGGGGAAGAATGAAGGGGGGAAAATCGGAGGGGGAGAAGAACCATGAGAGACGATGGACTCTGAAAAAGAAACTGAGGGTTCTAGAGGGGAGGGGGGTGGGAGGATGGCTTAGCCTGGTGATGGGTATTGAGCAGGGCACGTTCTGCATGGAGCACTGGGTGTTATGCACAAACAATGAATCATGGAACACTATATCTAAAACTAATGATGTAATGTATGGGGATTAACATAACAATAAAAACATTTAAGAATAATAAAGAAAAAGAAAGCTTGCTATTAGACTTCCATGCAAAAGTGGGGCTGCAGTGCTAACTTCATGAAACAAGTGGGGAGGCGTGTCCTCCCTTCTCCCGGGGCCTGAGTCTCACACGGAAAATGGTTTGGGACTCCATTGCACTTCTCTCACGCAGGCACACAGCAAAATGCTTCCAGCCTCAGGAATGCCTATGTTCGCGGAAGCAGGAATTCTCTACACAGTTGTTCCTTCGACTTAGGTGCTTGGCTTTAGGCCTGCAGGCACACCCGGGGCAACTGCACTAGCCTCGTAAACAAGAGGTGAGTTGACAGCTGCCTGTCTCTCCCTCGATTTTACCTATGGAACCTGTCCCCAGGCCCTCACCCACAGTGCAGCGTAAACTGCTTTCTCACACAGAGAGGTCGACGGTAGCTAAAGCACGGTTTCTCTACTGTGTAGTTTCTTCGAGTTAGAACGCTAGCTATTAGACTTCCATGCAAATGTGGGGCTGCCGTGCTAGCTTGGTCAAACACATGGGGAGTCGTGTTCTGCCTTTCGCTGGGGCCTGAGTCTCACTCGCAAAAAGCTTTGGACTCCCTTGCAGTGCTCTCACGCACGCACACAACAAAATGCTGCCACCCTCAGGAGCAGCTCTTTTACCTGCAGCACAGGCTCTCAACCGAGTTCTTCCTTCGAGTTAGGTGGCTTCATTTAAGCCTGCACACACACCCTGGGCAACGGTACTAGCCCCATAACCATGATGTGGGTTGAGAGCTGCCTTCTGTACCAGCCTGTCTCTCCCCGATATTACGATATTGAAACCGTCCCCAGGCTCTCAGCCACAGTACACCCTAAACTGCTTCGCCCACAGAGAGGTCGACGGTAGCTAAAGCACGGTTTCTCTACTGTGTAGTTTCTTCGAGTTAGAACGCTAGCTATTAGACTTCCATGCAAATGTGGGGCTGCCGTGGAGCTTGGTCAAACACATGGGGAGTCGTGTTCTGCCTTTCGCTGGGGCCTGAGTCTCACTCGCAAAAAGCATTGGACTCCCTTGCAGTGCTCTCACGCACGCACACAACAACATGCTGCCACCCTCAGGAGCAGCTCTTTTACCTGAAGCACAGGCTCTCAACCGAGTTTTTCCTTTGAGTTAGGTGGATTCATTTAAGCCTGCACACACACCCTGGGCACCGGTACTAGACCCATAACCATGATGTGGGTTGAGAGCTGCCTTCTGTACTGGCCTGTCTCTCCCCCGATATTACGATATTGAAACCGTCCCCAGGCTCTCAGCCACAGTACACCCTAAACTGCTTCGCCCACAGAGAGGTCGACGGTAGCTAAAGCAGGGTTTCTCTACAGTGTTTTTTCTTCGAGTTAGAAAGGTAGCTATTAGACTTCCATTCAAATGTGGGGTGCAGTACTAGTGTCACGGAGCAAGTGGGGAGTCGTGTTCTGGCTTCTTCCGGGGCCTGGGTCTCACAAGGAAAGTGGTTTTGGACTCACTTGCTGTGCACTCACGCATGCACACCACACAATGCGTCCACCCTGAGGCATGGCTCTTTTAGCCGAAGCAGGAATTCCCTACAGAGTTGTTCCTTTGAGTTAGGTGGTTGGCTTATGGCCTGCAGGCACACCCAGGGCAAGGGTACTAGCCTCATAAACAAGAGGTGAGTTGAGAGCTGCCTTCCGCACCGGCCTGTTTCTCACTCCATTTCACGTATGGGACCCTTTCCCCGGTCTCTCCTACACGAGCACTATACAACTCCTGCGGCTTCAGGAACGGCAATGTTAGCTAAAGCGCAGTAACGCTACAGCATTGATTCTTGGTGTTAGTAGCCTGGGAGGCGAATGAGCTGCAGCTGGGATTCTTGACAGGCTTGTTTCTTCGCAGTCAGTGTCGAGCACAAAGCATTCCAAGCACACATGGAGCAGTAGTGTTAGCTTCAGGTAGCAAGAGCTGAGTCCAGAGGTGCCTTCTGCCCAGACCTATTTCTCTCTTGGTTTCACGTATGGAACCCGTTCCCCAGGCTCTCAGCCACGGTGCTCCGTGTAATGCTTCCTCCGTCTAGAGGTCGACGGTAGCTAAAGCACGGTTTCTCTACAGTGTTGTTTCTTCGAGTTAGAACACTAGCTGTTAGACTTCCATGCAAAAGTGGGGCTGCCGTGCTAGCGTGATGAAACACATGGGGAGTCATGTTCTCCCTTCTGCTGGGGCCTGAGGCTCACTCACAAAAAGCTTTGGACTCCCTTGCAGGGCTCTCATGCACGCACACAACAAAATGCTTCCACCCTCAGGAGCGGCTCTTTTAGCTGAAGCATGGATTCTCCAGCGAGTTTTTCCTTCGAGTTAGGCGGTTTTCATGAAGCCTGCACACACACCCGGGGCAACGGTACTAGCCCCACAACCATGGTGTGAGTTGAGAGCTGCCTTCTCTCCGGCCTGTGTCTCCCTCGATTTTCCGAAACGGAACCCGTCCCCAGGCTCTCAACCACCGTACACCCTAAACTGCTTCCTCCCACACAGAGGTCGTCGGTAGCTAAAGCACCGTTTCTCTTCAGTGTTGTTTCTCCGAGTTAGAACGCTTGCTATGAATGTCCACAATAGCCAAACTGTGGAAGGAGCCAAGATGTCCACCAACAGATGAATGGATAAAGAAGAGGGGGTATATATATATATACAATGGAATATTATGCAGCCATCAAAAGGAATGAGATCTTGCCATCTGCAACGACGTGGATGGAACTGGAGGGTCTCATGCTGAGCGAAATAAGTCAAACAGAGAAAGACATGTATCATATGACCTCACTGATAGGAGGAATTCTTAATCTCAGGAAACAAACTGAGGGTTGCTGGAGTGGGGGCTGGGGTGGGAGGGATGGGCTCACTGGGTGTTGGACACTGGGGAGGGTATGTGTTCTGGTAAGCGCTGTGAATTGTGCAAGACTGTTGAATGTCAGATCTGTACCTCTGAAACAAATAATGCAATATATGTTAAGAAAGAAAAAAAGAAGAAGAAGAATGTAGCAGGAGGGGAAGAATGAAGGGGGGGAAATCGGAGGGGGAGAAGAACCATGAGAGACGATGGACACTGAAAAAGAAACTGAGGGTTCTAGAGGGGAGGGGGGTGGGAGGATGGCTTAGCCTGGTGATGGGTATTGAGCAGGGCACGTTCTGCATGGAGCACTGGGTGTTATGCACAAACAATGAATCATGGAACACTATATCTAAAACTAATGATGTAATGTATGGGGATTAACATAACAATAAAAACATTTAATAATAATAAAGAAAAAGAAAGCTTGCTGTTAGACTTCCATGCAAAAGTGGGGCCGCAGTGCTAACTTCATGAAACAAGTGGGGAGGCGTGTCCTCCCTTCTCCCGGGGCCTGAGTCTCACACGGAAAATGGTTTGGGACTCCATTGCACTTCTCTCACGCAGGCACACAGCAAAATGCTTCCAGCCTCGGGAATGCCTATGTTCGCGGAAGCAGGAATTCTCTACACAGTTGTTCTTTCGACTTAGGTGCTTGGCTTTAGGCCTGCAGGCACACCCGGGGCAACTGCACTAGCCTCGTAAACAAGAGGTGAGTTGACAGCTGCCTGTCTCTCCCTCGATTTTACCTATGGAACCTCTCCCCAGGCCCTCACCCACAGTGCAGCGTAAACTCCTTTCTCACACAGAGAGGTCGACGGTAGCTAAAGCACGGTTTCTCTACTGTGTAGTTTCTTCGAGTTAGAACGCTAGCTATTAGACTTCCATGCAAATGTGGGGCTGCCGTGGAGCTTGGTCAAACACATGGGGAGTCGTGTTCTGCCTTTCGCTGGGGCCTGAGTCTCACTCGCAAAAAGCTTTGGACTCCCTTGCAGTGCTCTGACGCACGCACAAAACAACATGCTGCCACCCTCAGGAGCAGCTCTTTTACCTGAAGCACAGGCTCTCAACCGAGTTTTTCCTTTGAGTTAGGTGGATTCATTTAAGCCTGCACACACACCCTGGGCACCGGTACTAGACCCATAACCATGATGTGGGTTGAGAGCTGCCTTCTGTACTGGCCTGTCTCTCCCCCGATATTACGATATTGAAACCGTCCCCAGGCTCTCAGCCACAGTACACCCTAAACTGCTTCGCCCACAGAGAGGTCGACGGTAGCTAAAGCACGGTTTCTCTACTGTGTAGTTTCTTCGAGTTAGAACGCTAGCTATTAGACTTCCATGCAAATGTGGGGCTGCCGTGCTAGCTTGGTCAAACACATGGGGAGTCGTGTTCTGCCTTTCGCTGGGGCCTGAGTCTCACTCGCAAAAAGCTTTGGACTCCCTTGCAGTGCTCTCACGCACGCACACAACAAAATGCTGCCACCCTCAGGAGCAGCTCTTTTACCTGCAGCACAGGCTCTCAACCGAGTTCTTCCTTCGAGTTAGGTGGCTTCATTTAAGCCTGCACACACACCCTGGGCAACAGTACTAGCCCCATAACCATGATGTGGGTTGAGAGCTGCCTTCTGTACCAGCCTGTCTCTCCCCCGATATTACGATATTGAAACCGTCCCCAGGCTCTCAGCCACAGTACACCCTAAACTGCTTCGCCCACAGAGAGGTCGACGGTAGCTAAAGCAGGGTTTCTCTACTGTGTTGTTTCTTCGAGTTTGAAAGCTAGCTATTAGACTTCCATTCAAATGTGGGGCTGCAGTACTAGTGTCACGGAGCAAGTGGGGAGTCGTGTTCTGGCTTCTTCCGGGGCCTGGGTCTCACAAGGAAAGTGGTTTTGGACTCACTTGCTGTGCACTCACGCATGCACACCACACAATGCATCCACCCTGAGGCATGGCTCTTTTAGCCGAAGCAGGAATTCCCTACAGAGTTGTTCCTTTGAGTTAGGTGGTTGGCTTATGGCCTGCAGGCACACCCAGGGCAAGGGTACTAGCCTCATAAACAAGAGGTGAGTTGAGAGCTGCCTTCCGCACCGGCCTGTTTCTCACTCCATTTCACGTATGGGACCCTTTCCCCGGTCTCTCCTACACGAGCACTATACAACTCCTGCGGCTTCAGGAACGGCAATGTTAGCTAAAGCGCAGTAACGCTACAGCATTGATTCTTGGTGTTAGTAGCCTGGGAGGCGAATGAGCTGCAGCTGGGATTCTTGACAGGCTTGTTTCTTCGCAGTCAGTGTCGAGCACATAGCATTCCAAGCACACATGGAGCAGTCGTGTTAGCTTCAGGTAGCAAGAGCTGAGTCCAGAGGTGCCTTCTGCCCAGACCTATTTCTCTCTTGGTTTCACGTATGGAACCCGTTCCCCAGGCTCTCAGCCACGGTACTCCGTGGAATGCTTCCTCCGTCTAGAGGTCGACGGTAGCTAAAGCACGGTTTCTCTACAGTGTTGTTTCTTCGAGTTAGAACACTAGCTGTTAGACTTCCATGCAAAAGTGGGGCTGCCGTGCTAGCGTGATGAAACACATGGGGAGTCGTGTTCTCCCTTCTGCTGGGGCCTGAGGCTCACTCACAAAAAGCTTTGGACTCCCTTGCAGGGCTCTCATGCACGCACACAACAAAATGCTTCCACCCTCAGGAGCGGCTCTTTTAGCTGAAGCATGGATTCTCCAGCGAGTTTTTCCTTCGAGTTAGGCGGTTTTCATGAAGCCTGCACACACACCCGGGGCAACGGTACTAGCCCCATAACCATGGTGTGAGTTGAGAGCTGCCTTCTCTCCGGCCTGTGTCTCCCTCGATTTTCCGAAACGGAACCCGTCCCCAGGCTCTCAACCACCGTACACCATAAACTGCTTCCTCCCACACAGAGGTCGTCGGTAGCTAAAGCACGGTTTCTCTTCAGTGTTGTTTCTCCGAGTTAGAACGCTTGCTATGAATGTCCACAATAGCCAAACTGTGGAAAGAGCCAAGATGTCCACCAACAGATGAATGGATAAAGAAGAGGGGGTATATATATATACAATGGAATATTATGCAGCCATCAAAAGGAATGAGATCTTGCCATCTGCAACGACGTGGATGGAACTGGAGGGTCTCATGCTGAGCGAAATAAGTCAAACAGAGAAAGACATGTATCATATGACCTCACTGATAGGAGGAATTCTTAATCTCAGGAAACAAACTGAGGGTTGCTGGAGTGGGGGCTGGGGTGGGAGGGATGGGCTCACTGGGTGTTGGACACTGGGGAGGGTATGTGTTCTGGTAAGCGCTGTGAATTGTGCAAGACTGTTGAATGTCAGATCTGTACCTCTGAAACAAATAATGCAATATATGTTAAGAAAGAAAAAAAGAAGAAGAAGAATGTAGCAGGAGGGGAAGAATGAAGGGGGGAAAATCGGAGGGGGAGAAGAACCATGAGAGACGATGGACTCTGAAAAAGAAACTGAGGGTTCTAGAGGGGAGGGGGGTGGGAGGATGGCTTAGCCTGGTGATGGGTATTGAGCAGGGCACGTTCTGCATGGAGCACTGCGTGTTATGCACAAACAATGAATCATGGAACACTATATCTAAAACTAATGATGTAATGTATGGGGATTAACATAACAATAAAAACATTTAAGAATAATAAAGAAAAAGAAAGCTTGCTATTAGACTTCCATGCAAAAGTGGGGCCGCAGTGCTAACTTCATGAAACAAGTGGGGAGGCGTGTCCTCCCTTCTCCCGGGGCCTGAGTCTCACACGGAAAATGGTTTGGGACTCCATTGCACTTCTCTCACGCAGGCACACAGCAAAATGCTTCCAGCCTCAGGAATGCCTATGTTCGCGGAAGCAGGAATTCTCTACAGAGTTGTTCCTTCGACTTAGGTGCTTGGCTTTAGGCCTGCAGGCACACCCGGGGCAACTGCACTAGCCTCGTAAACAAGAGGTGAGTTGACAGCTGCCTGTCTCTCCCTCGATTTTACCTATGGAACCTGTCCCCAGGCCCTCACCCACAGTGCAGCGTAAACTGCTTTCTCACACAGAGAGGTCGACGGTAGCTAAAGCACGGTTTCTCTACTGTGTAGTTTCTTCGAGTTAGAACGCTAGCTATTAGACTTCCATGCAAATGTGGGGCTGCCGTGCTAGCTTGGTCAAACACATGGGGAGTCGTGTTCTGCCTTTCGCTGGGGCCTGAGTCTCACTCGCAAAAAGCTTTGGACTCCCTTGCAGTGCTCTCACGCACGCACACAACAAAATGCTGCCACCCTCAGGAGCAGCTCTTTTACCTGAAGCACAGGCTCTCAACCGAGTTTTTCCTTTGAGTTAGGTGGATTCATTTAAGCCTGCACACACACCCTGGGCACCGGTACTAGCCCCATAACCATGATGTGGGTTGAGAGCTGCCTTCTGTACTGGCCTGTCTCTCCCCGATATTACGATATTGAAACCGTCCCCAGGCTCTCAGCCACAGTACACCCTAAACTGCTTTGCCCACAGAGAGGTCGACGGTAGCTAAAGCACGGTTTCTCTACTGTGTAGTTTCTTCGAGTTAGAACGCTAGCTATTAGACTTCCATGCAAATGTGGGGCTGCCGTGCTAGCTTGGTCAAACACATGGGGAGTCGTGTTCTGCCTTTCGCTGGGGCCTGAGTCTCACTCGCAAAAAGCTTTGGACTCCCTTGCAGTGCTCTCACGCACGCACACAACAAAATGCTGCCACCCTCAGGAGCAGCTCTTTTACCTGCAGCACAGGCTCTCAACCGAGTTCTTCCTTCGAGTTAGGTGGCTTCATTTAAGCCTGCACACACACCCTGGGCAACGGTACTAGCCCCATAACCATGATGTGGGTTGAGAGCTGCCTTCTGTAGCAGCCTGTCTCTCCCCCGATATCACGATATTGAAACCGTCCCCAGGCTCTCAGCCACAGTACACCCTAAACTGCTTCGCCCACAGAGAGGTCGACGGTAGCTAAAGCACGGTTTCTCTACTGTGTTGTTTCTTCGTGTTTGAAAGCTAGCTATTAGACTTCCATTCAAATGTGGGGCTGCAGTACTAGTGTCACGGAGCAAGTGGGGAGTCGTGTTCTGGCTTCTTCCGGGGCCTGGCTCTCACAAGGAAAGTGGTTTTGGACTCACTTGCTGTGCACTCACGCATGCACACCACACAATGCGTCCACCCTGAGGCATGGCTCTTTTAGCCGAAGCAGGAATTCCCTACAGAGTTGTTCCTTTGAATTAGGTGGTTGGCTTATGGCCTGCAGGCACACCCAGGGCAAGGGTACTAGCCTCATAAACAAGAGGTGAGTTGAGAGCTGCCTTCCGCACCGGCCTGTTTCTCACTCCATTTCACGTATGGGACCCTTTCCCCGGTCTCTCCTACACGAGCACTATACAACTCCTGCGGCTTCAGGAACGGCAATGTTAGCTAAAGCGCAGTAACGCTACAGCATTGATTCTTGGTGTTAGTAGCCTGGGAGGCGAATGAGCTGCAGCTGGGATTCTTGACAGGCTTGTTTCTTCGCAGTCAGTGTCGAGCACATAGCATTCCAAGCACACATGGAGCAGTAGTGTTAGCTTCAGGTAGCAAGAGCTGAGTCCAGAGGTGCCTTCTGCCCAGACCTATTTCTCTCTTGGTTTCACGTATGGAACCCGTTCCCCAGGCTCTCAGCCACGGTACTCCGTGTAATGCTTCCTCCGTCTAGAGGTCGACGGTAGCTAAAGCACGGTTTCTCTACAGTGTTGTTTCTTCGAGTTAGAACACTAGCTGTTAGACTTCCATGCAAAAGTGGGGCTGCCGTGCTAGCGTGATGAAACACATGGGGAGTCGTGTTCTGCCTTCTGCTGGGGCCTGAGGCTCACTCACAAAAAGCTTTGGACTCCCTTGCAGGGCTCTCATGCACGCACACAACAAAATGCTTCCACCCTCAGGAGCGGCTCTTTTAGCTGAAGCATGGATTCTCCAGCGAGTTTTTCCTTCGAGTTAGGCGGTTTTCATGAAGCCTGCACACACACCCGGGGCAACGGTACTAGCCCCATAACCATGGTGTGAGTTGAGAGCTGCCTTCTCTCCGGCCTGTGTCTCCCTCGATTTTCCGAAACGGAACCCGTCCCCAGGCTCTCAACCACCGTACACCCTAAACTGCTTCCTCCCACACAGAGGTCGTCGGTAGCTAAAGCACGGTTTCTCTTCAGTGTTGTTTCTCCGAGTTAGAACGCTTGCTATGAATGTCCACAATAGCCAAACTGTGGAAAGAGCCAAGATGTCCACCAACAGATGAATGGATAAAGAAGAGGGGGTATATATATATACAATGGAATATTATGCAGCCATCAAAAGGAATGAGATCTTGCCATCTGCAACGACGTGGATGGAACTGGAGGGTCTCATGCTGAGCGAAATAAGTCAAACAGAGAAAGACATGTATCATATGACCTCACTGATAGGAGGAATTCTTAATCTCAGGAAACAAACTGAGGGTTGCTGGAGTGGGGGCTGGGGTGGGAGGGATGGGCTCACTGGGTGTTGGACACTGGGGAGGGTATGTGTTCTGGTAAGCGCTGTGAATTGTGCAAGACTGTTGAATGTCAGATCTGTACCTCTGAAACAAATAATGCAATATATGTTAAGAAAGAAAAAAAGAAGAAGAAGAATGTAGCAGGAGGGGAAGAATGAAGGGGGGGAAATCGGAGGGGGAGAAGAACCATGAGAGACGATGGACACTGAAAAAGAAACTGAGGGTTCTAGAGGGGAGGGGGGTGGGAGGATGGCTTAGCCTGGTGATGGGTATTGAGCAGGGCACGTTCTGCATGGAGCACTGGGTGTTATGCACAAACAATGAATCATGGAACACTATATCTAAAACTAATGATGTAATGTATGGGGATTAACATAACAATAAAAACATTTAAGAATAATAAAGAAAAAGAAAGCTTGCTGTTAGACTTCCATGCAAAAGTGGGGCCGCAGTGCTAACTTCATGAAACAAGTGGGGAGGCGTGTCCTCCCTTCTCCCGGGGCCTGAGTCTCACACGGAAAATGGTTTGGGACTCCATTGCACTTCTCTCACGCAGGCACACAGCAAAATGCTTCCAGCCTCAGGAATGCCTATGTTCGCGGAAGCAGGAATTCTCTACACAGTTGTTCCTTCGACTTAGGTGCTTGGCTTTAGGCCTGCAGGCACACCCGGGGCAACTGCACTAGCCTCGTAAACAAGAGGTGAGTTGACAGCTGCCTGTCTCTCCCTCGATTTTACCTATGGAACCTGTCCCCAGGCCCTCACCCACAGTGCAGCGTAAACTGCTTTCTCACACAGAGAGGTCGACGGTAGCTAAAGCACGGTTTCTCTACTGTGTAGTTTCTTCGAGTTAGAACGCTAG
Source organism: Halichoerus grypus (assembly GCF_964656455.1). Classification (NCBI taxonomy): domain Eukaryota; kingdom Metazoa; phylum Chordata; class Mammalia; order Carnivora; family Phocidae; genus Halichoerus; species Halichoerus grypus. The sequence continues at coordinate 57,496,119 of NC_135724.1, forward strand.
CTATTAGACTTCCATGCAAATGTGGGGCTGCCGTGGAGCTTGGTCAAACACATGGGGAGTCGTGTTCTGCCTTTCGCTGGGGCCTGAGTCTCACTCGCAAAAAGCTTTGGACTCCCTTGCAGTGCTCTCACGCACGCACACAACAACATGCTGCCACCCTCAGGAGCAGCTCTTTTACCTGAAGCACAGGCTCTCAACCGAGTTTTTCCTTTGAGTTAGGTGGATTCATTTAAGCCTGCACACACACCCTGGGCACCGGTACTAGCCCCATAACCATGATGTGGGTTGAGAGCTGCCTTCTGTACTGGCCTGTCTCTCCCCCGATATTACGATATTGAAACCGTCCCCAGGCTCTCAGCCACAGTACACCCTAAACTGCTTCGCCCACAGAGAGGTCGACGGTAGCTAAAGCACGGTTTCTCTACTGTGTAGTTTCTTCGAGTTAGAACGCTAGCTCTTAGACTTCCATGCAAATGTGGGGCTGCCGTGGTAGCTTGGTCAAACACATGGGGAGTCGTGTTCTGCCTTTCGCTGGGGCCTGAGTCTCACTCGCAAAAAGCTTTGGACTCCCTTGCAGTGCTCTCACGCACGCACACAACAAAATTCTGCCACCCTCAGGAGCAGCTCTTTTACCTGCAGCACAGGCTCTCAACCGAGTTCTTCCTTCGAGTTAGGTGGCTTCATTTAAGCCTGCACACACACCCTGGGCAACGGTACTAGCCCCATAACCATGATGTGGGTTGAGAGCTGCCTTCTGTACCAGCCTGTCTCTCCCCCGATATTACGATATTGAAACCGTCCCCAGGCTCTCAGCCACAGTACACCCTAAACTGCTTCGCCCACAGAGAGGTCGACGGTAGCTAAAGCACGGTTTCTCTACTGTGTTGTTTCTTCGAGTTTGAAAGCTAGCTATTAGACTTCCATTCAAATGTGGGGCTGCAGTACTAGTGTCACGGAGCAAGTGGGGAGTCGTGTTCTGGCTTCTTCCGGGGCCTGGGTCTCACAAGGAAAGTGGTTTTGGACTCACTTGCTGTGCACTCACGCATGCACACCACACAATGCGTCCACCCTGAGGCATGGCTCTTTTAGCCGAAGCAGGAATTCCCTACAGAGTTGTTCCTTTGAGTTAGGTGGTTGGCTTATGGCCTGCAGGCACACCCAGGGCAAGGGTACTAGCCTCATAAACAAGAGGTGAGTTGAGAGCTGCCTTCCGCACCGGCCTGTTTCTCACTCCATTTCACGTATGGGACCCTTTCCTCAGTCTCTCCTACACGAGCACTATACAACTCCTGCGGCTTCAGGAACGGCAATGTTAGCTAAAGCGCAGTAACGCTACAGCGTTGATTCTTGGTGTTAGTAGCCTGGGAGGCGAATGAGCTGCAGCTGGGATTCTTGACAGGCTTGTTTCTTCCCAGTCAGTGTCGAGCACATAGCATTCCAAGCACACATGGAGCAGTAGTGTTAGCTTCAGGTAGCAAGAGCTGAGTCCAGAGGTGCCTTCTGCCCAGACCTATTTCTCTCTTGGTTTCACGTATGGAACCCGTTCCCCAGGCTCTCAGCCACGGTACTCCGTGTAATGCTTCCTCCGTCTAGAGGTCGACGGTAGCTAAAGCACGGTTTCTCTACAGTGTTGTTTCTTCGAGTTAGAACACTAGCTGTTAGACTTCCATGCAAAAGTGGGGCTGCCGTGCTAGCGTGATGAAACACATGGGGAGTCGTGTTCTCCCTTCTGCTGGGGCCTGAGGCTCACTCACAAAAAGCTTTGGACTCCCTTGCAGGGCTCTCATGCACGCACACAACAAAATGCTTCCACCCTCAGGAGCGGCTCTTTTAGCTGAAGCATGGATTCTCCAGCGAGTTTTTCCTTCGAGTTAGGCGGTTTTCATGAAGCCTGCACACACACCCGGGGCAACGGTACTAGCCCCATAACCATGGTGTGAGTTGAGAGCTGCCTTCTCTCCGGCCTGTCTCTCCCTCGATTTTCCGAAACGGAACCCGTCCCCAGGCTCTCAACCACCGTACACCCTAAACTGCTTCCTCCCACACAGAGGTCGTCGGTAGCTAAAGCACGGTTTCTCTTCAGTGTTGTTTCTCTGAGTTAGAACGCTTGCTAGGAATGTCCACAATAGCCAAACTGTGGAAAGAGCCAAGATGTCCACCAACAGATGAATGGATAAAGAAGAGGGGGTATATATATATACAATGGAATATTATGCAGCCATCAAAAGGAATGAGATCTTGCCATCTGCAACGACGTGGATGGAACTGGAGGGTCTCATGCTGAGCGAAATAAGTCAAACAGAGAAAGACATGTATCATATGACCTCACTGATAGGAGGAATTCTTAATCTCAGGAAACAAACTGAGGGTTGCTGGAGTGGGGGCTGGGGTGGGAGGGATGGGCTCACTGGGTGTTGGACACTGGGGAGGGTATGTGTTCTGGTAAGCGCTGTGAATTGTGCAAGACTGTTGAATGTCAGATCTGTACGTCTGAAACAAATAATGCAATATATGTTAAGAAAGAAAAAAAGAAGAAGAAGAATGTAGCAGGAGGGGAAGAATGAAGGGGGGGAAATCGGAGGGGGAGAAGAACCATGAGAGACGATGGACTCTGAAAAAGAAACTGAGGGTTCTAGAGGGGAGGGGGGTGGGAGGATGGCTTAGCCTGGTGATGGGTATTGAGCAGGGCACGTTCTGCATGGAGCACTGGGTGTTATGCACAAACAATGAATCATGGAACACTATATCTAAAACTAATGATGTAATGTATGGGGATTAACATAACAATAAAAACATTTAAGAATAATAAAGAAAAAGAAAGCTTGCTATTAGACTTCCATGCAAAAGTGGGGCCGCAGTGCTAACTTCATGAAACAAGTGGGGAGGCGTGTCCTCCCTTCTCCCGGGGCCTGAGTCTCACACGGAAAATGGTTTGGGACTCCATTGCACTTCTCTCACGCAGGCGCACAGCAAAATGCTTCCAGCCTCAGGAATGCCTATGTTCGCGGAAGCAGGAATTCTCTACAGAGTTGTTCCTTCGACTTAGGTGCTTGGCTTTAGGCCTGCAGGCACACCCGGGGCAACTGCACTAGCCTCGTAAACAAGAGGTGAGTTGACAGCTGCCTGTCTCTCCCTCGATTTTACCTATGGAACCTGTCCCCAGGCCCTCACCCACAGTGCAGCGTAAACTGCTTTCTCACACAGAGAGGTCGACGGTAGCTAAAGCACGGTTTCTCTACTGTGTAGTTTCTTCGAGTTAGAACGCTAGCTATTAGACTTCCATGCAAATGTGGGGCTGCCGTGCTAGCTTGGTCAAACACATGGGGAGTCGTGTTCTGCCTTTCGCTGGGGCCTGAGTCTCACTCGCAAAAAGCTTTGGACTCCCTTGCAGTGCTCTCACGCACGCACACAACAAAATGCTGCCACCCTCAGGAGCAGCTCTTTTACCTGAAGCACAGGCTCTCAACCGAGTTTTTCCTTTGAGTTAGGTGGATTCATTTAAGCCTGCACACACACCCTGGGCACCGGTACTAGCCCCATAACCATGATGTGGGTTGAGAGCTGCCTTCTGTACTGGCCTGTCTCTCCCCGATATTACGATATTGAAACCGTCCCCAGGCTCTCAGCCACATTACACGCTAAACTGCTTCGCCCACAGAGAGGTCGACGGTAGCTAAAGCACGGTTTCTCTACTGTGTAGTTTCTTCGAGTTAGAACGCTAGCTATTAGACTTCCATGCAAATGTGGGGCTGCCGTGCGAGCTTGGTCAAACACATGGGGAGTCGTGTTCTGCCTTTCGCTGGGGCCTGAGTCTCACTCGCAAAAAGCTTTGGACTCCCTTGCAGTGCTCTCACGCACGCACACAACAAAATGCTGCCACCCTCAGGAGCAGCTCTTTTACCTGCAGCACAGGCTCTCAACCGAGTTTTTCCTTCGAGTTAGGTGGCTTCATTTAAGCCTGCACACACACCCTGGGCAACGGTACTAGCCCCATAACCATGATGTGGGTTGAGAGCTGCCTTCTGTACCAGCCTGTCTCTCCCCCGATATTACGATATTGAAACCGTCCCCAGGCTCTCAGCCACAGTACACCCTAAACTGCTTCGCCCACAGAGAGGTCGACGGTAGCTAAAGCAGGGTTTCTCTACTGTGTTGTTTCTTCGAGTTTGAAAGCTAGCTATTAGACTTCCATTCAAATGTGGGGCTGCAGTACTAGTGTCACGGAGCAAGTGGGGAGTCGTGTTCTGGCTTCTTCCGGGGCCTGGGTCTCACAAGGAAAGTGGTTTTGGACTCACTTGCTGTGCACTCACGCATGCACACCACACAATGCGTCCACCCTGAGGCATGGCTCTTTTAGCCGAAGCAGGAATTCCCTACAGAGTTGTTCCTTTGAGTTAGGTTGTTGGCTTATGGCCTGCAGGCACACCCAGGGCAAGGGTACTAGCCTCATAAACAAGAGGTGAGTTGAGAGCTGCCTTCCGCACCGGCCTGTTTCTCACTCCATTTCACGTATGGGACCCTTTCCCCGGTCTCTCCTACACGAGCACTATACAACTCCTGCGGCTTCAGGAACGGCAATGTTAGCTAAAGCGCAGTAACGCTACAGCATTGATTCTTGGTGTTAGTAGCCTGGGAGGCGAAGGAGCTGCAGCTGGGATTCTTGACAGGCTTGTTTCTTCCCAGTCAGTGTCGAGCACATAGCATTCCAAGCACACATGGAGCAGTCGTGTTAGCTTCAGGTAGCAAGAGCTGAGTCCAGAGGTGCCTTCTGCCCAGACCTATTTCTCTCTTGGTTTCACGTATGGAACCCGTTCCCCAGGCTCTCAGCCACGGTACTCTGTGTAATGCTTCCTCCGTCTAGAGGTCGACGGTAGCTAAAGCACGGTTTCTCTACAGTGTTGTTTCTTCGAGTTAGAACACTAGCTGTTAGACTTCCATGCAAAAGTGGGGCTGCCGTGCTAGATTGATGAAACACATGGGGAGTCGTGTTCTGCCTTTCGCTGGGGCCTGAGTCTCACTCGCAAAAAGCTTTGGACTCCCTTGCAGGGCTCTCACGCACGCACACAACAAAATGCTGCCACCCTCAGGAGCAGCTGTTTTACCTGCAGCACAGGCTCTCAACAGAGATTTTCCTTCGAGTTTGGTGGCTGTGCTTAAGCCGGCGCGCACAGCCTGGGCAACGGTACTAGCCCCATAACCATGATGTGGGTTGAGAGCTGCCTTATGTACCGGCCTGTCTCTCCCCCGATATTATGATATTGAAACCGTCCCCAGGCTCTCAGCCACAGTACACCCTAAACTGCTTCGCCCACAGAGAGGTCGACGGTAGCTAAAGCACGGTTTCTCTACAGTGTTGTTTCTTCGAGTTAGAACGCTAGCTATTAGACCTCCATGCAAAATTGGGGCCGCAGTGCTGGCTTCACGAAATAAGTGAGGAGTCGTGTGCTGCCTTCTGCAGCTGCCTGAGGCTCCCTCCGAATTAGGTTTGCGATTCCCTTGCAGTGCTCTCACGCACACACACAAAAGAAGCTTCCACCTTCAGGAGCAGCTGTTTTAGCTGAAGCACAGATTCTGTACTGAGTTTTTCTTTCGAGTTAGGTGGTTGTGTTTAAGCCAGCACACACCCACGGGGCAACGGAACTAGCCCCATAACCATGTAGTGAGTTTAGAGCTGCCTTATGTACCGGCCTCTCTCTCCCCCGATATTACGAAATGGAAACCGTCCCCAGGCTCTCAGCCACAGTACACCCTAAACTGCTTCGCCCACAGAGAGGTCGACGGTAGCTAAAGCACGGTTTCTCTACAGTGTTTTTTCTCCGAGTTAGAAAGCTAGCTATTAGACTTCCATGCAAAAGTGGGGCCGCAGTACTAGCTTCATGGAGCAAGTGGGGAGTCGTGTTCTGGCTTCTTCCGGGGCCTGGGTCTCACAAGGAAACTGGTTTTGGACTCACTTGCAGTGATCTCACGCATGCACACAGCAAAACGCGTCCACCCTGAGGCATGGCTCTTTCAGCCAAAGCAGGAATTCCCTACAGAGTTGTTCCTTTGAGTTAGGTTGTTGGCTTATGGCCTGCAGGCACACCCAGGGCAAGGGTACTAGCCTCATAAACAAGAGGTGAGTTGAGAGCTGCCTTCCGCACCGGCCTGTTTCTCACTCCATTTCACGTATGGGACCCTTTCCCCGGTCTCTCCTACACGAGCACTATACAACTCCTGCGGCTTCAGGAACGGCAATGTTAGCTAAAGCGCAGTAACGCTACAGCATTGATTCTTGGTGTTAGTAGCCTGGGAGGCGAAGGAGCTGCAGCTGGGATTCTTGACAGGCTTGTTTCTTCCCAGTCAGTGTCGAGCACATAGCATTCCAAGCACACATGGAGCAGTCGTGTTAGCTTCAGGTAGCAAGAGCTGAGTCCAGAGGTGCCTTCTGCCCAGACCTATTTCTCTCTTGGTTTCACGTATGGAACCCGTTCCCCAGGCTCTCAGCCACGGTACTCCGTGTAATGCTTCCTCCGTCTAGAGGTCGACGGTAGCTAAAGCACGGTTTCTCTACAGTGTTGTTTCTTCGAGTTAGAACACTAGCTGTTAGACTTCCATGCAAAAGTGGGGCTGCCGTGCTAGATTGATGAAACACATGGGGAGTCGTGTTCTGCCTTTCGCTGGGGCCTGAGTCTCACTCGCAAAAAGCTTTGGACTCCCTTGCAGGGCTCTCACGCACGCACACAACAAAATGCTGCCACCCTCAGGAGCAGCTGTTTTACCTGCAGCACAGGCTCTCAACAGAGATTTTCCTTCGAGTTTGGTGGCTGTGCTTAAGCCGGCGCGCACAGCCTGGGCAACGGTACTAGCCCCATAACCATGATGTGGGTTGAGAGCTGCCTTATGTACCGGCCTGTCTCTCCCCCGATATTATGATATTGAAACCGTCCCCAGGCTCTCAGCCACAGTACACCCTAAACTGCTTCGCCCACAGAGAGGTCGACGGTAGCTAAAGCACGGTTTCTCTACAGTGTTGTTTCTTCGAGTTAGAACGCTAGCTATTAGACCTCCATGCAAAATTGGGGCCGCAGTGCTGGCTTCACGAAATAAGTGAGGAGTCGTGTGCTGCCTTCTGCAGCTGCCTGAGGCTCCCTCCGAATTAGGTTTGCGATTCCCTTGCAGTGCTCTCACGCACACACACAAAAGAAGCTTCCACCTTCAGGAGCAGCTGTTTTAGCTGAAGCACAGATTCTGTACTGAGTTTTTCTTTCGAGTTAGGTGGTTGTGTTTAAGCCAGCACACACCCACGGGGCAACGGAACTAGCCCCATAACCATGTAGTGAGTTTAGAGCTGCCTTATGTACCGGCCTCTCTCTCCCCCGATATTACGAAATGGAAACCGTCCCCAGGCTCTCAGCCACAGTACACCCTAAACTGCTTCGCCCACAGAGAGGTCGACGGTAGCTAAAGCACGGTTTCTCTACAGTGTTTTTTCTCCGAGTTAGAAAGCTAGCTATTAGACTTCCATGCAAAAGTGGGGCCGCAGTACTAGCTTCATGGAGCAAGTGGGGAGTCGTGTTCTGGCTTCTTCCGGGGCCTGGGTCTCACAAGGAAACTGGTTTTGGACTCACTTGCAGTGATCTCACGCATGCACACAGCAAAACGCGTCCACCCTGAGGCATGGCTCTTTCAGCCAAAGCAGGAATTCCCTACAGAGTTGTTCCTTTGAGTTAGGTGGTTGGCTTATGGCCTGCAGGCACCCCCGGGGCAAGGGCACTAGCCTCCTAAACCAGAGGTGACTTGAGAGCTGCCTTCCGCACCGGCCTCTTTCTCACTCCATTTCACGTCTGGGACCCTTTGCCCGGTCTCTCGTACACGAGCATTGTGAAATTCCTCCTGCTTCAGGAACGGCAATGTTAACTCAAGCGCAGTCACTCTTTAGGATTGACTCTTGGTGTTAGTAGCCTGGTAACTAGGCATCCAGGCACACAGGGTACAGCAGTGCTAATCTCCTCAAACAAGAGGTGAGTCCACAGCAGCCTTCCTTCCAGGCCTGCTTCTCACTCCGAGTTACGTTTAGGTTCCATTTCTCATGCTTTCACAAAAACACGCAATAGATGAAGTTCACGCTCAGGAAGGGCGATCTTTGCTGAGGCACGGGTTCTCTACAGTTTTGTTCCTTTGCGTTGCGTGGATGGCACTGAGGATTCCATGCACACACGGGAGAGCCGATCTAGTTTCCTGAAACAAGAGTTGAGTCGATAGGTGCCTTCTGCCCATGCTTATTTCTCCCTCCAAATTCTGCTGGGACTCCTTCCCCAGGTTTGCACTCAAGCAGACTTGAAAATGCTGCCACCCTGTGGAGAGGCGAATGAGCTGAACCTGGGGTTCTAGACCGGCTTCTTTCTGCCAAATCAGTGTGGAGCCCTTAGCATTCCTATGCACACATGGAGCCAAAGTGTTAGCTTCAGGTAACAAGAGCTGAGTCGAGAGGAGCCTTCTGGCCAGGACTCCTTCTCCCTCGGTTTCACGTAAGGAACCCGTTCCTCAGACCCTCACCCACGGTAGCCTGGAAAGTGCTTCCTCCCTCAGAGAGGTGGATGGTAGCTAAAGCACGGTTTCTCTACCGTGTTGTTTCTTCCAGGGAGAACGCTAGCGATTAGACTTCCATGCAAAAGTAGGGCCGCAGTGCTAGCTAAAGGAAACACACGGGGAGTCGTGTTCTGCCTTTTGCTGGGGCCTGAGTCTCACTCGCAGAAACTTTGGACTCCCTTGCAGTCCTCTCACGCACGCACACAACCAAATGTTTCCACCCTCAGGAGCGGCTGTTTTAGCTGAAGCACGGATCCTCTACCGTGTTATTCCGTCGAGTTGGGTGGCTGTCTTAAGCCTGCACACACACCCAGGGCAACGGTACTAGCCCCATAACCATGGTGTGAGTTGAGAGCTGCCTTCTCTCCGGCCTGTCTCTCCCTCGATTTTACGAAACGGAACCCGTCCCCAGGCTCTCAACCACCGTACACCCTAAACTGCTTCCTCCCACACAGAGGTCGTCGGTAGCTAAAGCACGGTTTCTCTTCAGTGTTGTTTCTCCGAGTTAGAACGCTTGCTATGAATGTCCACAATAGCCAAACTGTGGAAGGAGCCAAGATGTCCACCAACAGATGAATGGATAAAGAAGAGGGGGTATATATATATATATACAATGGAATATTATGCAGCCATCAAAAGGAATGAGATCTTGCCATCTGCAACGACGTGGATGGAACTGGAGGGTATCACGCTGAGCGAAATAAGTCAAACAGAGAAAGACATGTATCATATGACCTCACTGATAGGAGGAATTCTTAATCTCAGGAAACAAACTGAGGGTTGCTGGAGTGGGGGCTGGGGTGGGAGGGATGGGCTCACTGGGTGTTGGACACTGGGGAGGGTATGTGTTCTGGTAAGCGCTGTGAATTGTGCAAGACTGTTGAATGTCAGATCTGTACCTCTGAAACAAATAATGCAATATATGTTAAGAAAGAAAAAAAGAAGAAGAAGAATGTAGCAGGAGGGGAAGAATGAAGGGGGGGAAATCGGAGGGGGAGAAGAACCATGAGAGACGATGGACACTGAAAAAGAAACTGAGGGTTCTAGAGGGGAGGGGGGTGGGAGGATGGCTTAGCCTGGTGATGGGTATTGAGCAGGGCACGTTCTGCATGGAGCACTGGGTGTTATGCACAAACAATGAATCATGGAACACTATATCTAAAACTAATGATGTAATGTATGGGGATTAACATAACAATAAAAACATTTAAGAATAATAAAGAAAAAGAAAGCTTGCTGTTAGACTTCCATGCAAAAGTGGGGCCGCAGTGCTAACTTCATGAAACAAGTGGGGAGGCGTGTCCTCCCTTCTCCCGGGGCCTGAGTCTCACACGGAAAATGGTTTGGGACTCCATTGCACTTCTCTCACGCAGGCACACAGCAAAATGCTTCCAGCCTCAGGAATGCCTATGTTCGCGGAAGCAGGAATTCTCTACACAGTTGTTCTTTCGACTTAGGTGCTTGGCTTTAGGCCTGCAGGCACACCCGGGGCAACTGCACTAGCCTCGTAAACAAGAGGTGAGTTGACAGCTGCCTGTCTCTCCCTCGATTTTACCTATGGAACCTCTCCCCAGGCCCTCACCCACAGTGCAGCGTAAACTGCTTTCTCACACAGAGAGGTCGACGGTAGCTAAAGCACGGTTTCTCTACTGTGTAGTTTCTTCGAGTTAGAACGCTAGCTATTAGACTTCCATGCAAATGTGGGGCTGCCGTGGAGCTTGGTCAAACACATGGGGAGTCGTGTTCTGCCTTTCGCTGGGGCCTGAGTCTCACTCGCAAAAAGCTTTGGACTCCCTTGCAGTGCTCTCACGCACGCACACAACAACATGCTGCCACCCTCAGGAGCAGCTCTTTTACCTGAAGCACAGGTTCTCAACCGAGTTTTTCCTTTGAGTTAGGTGGATTCATTTAAGCCTGCACACACACCCTGGGCACCGGTACTAGCCCCATAACCATGATGTGGGTTGAGAGCTGCCTTCTGTACTGGCCTGTCTCTCCCCCGATATTACGATATTGAAACCGTCCCCAGGCTCTCAGCCACAGTACACCCTAAACTGCTTCACCCACAGAGAGGTCGACGGTAGCTAAAGCAGGGTTTCTCTACAGTGTTGTTTCTTCGAGTTAGAAAGGTAGCTATTAGACTTCCATTCAAATGTGGGGTGCAGTACTAGTGTCACGGAGCAAGTGGGGAGTCGTGTTCTGGCTTCTTCCGGGGCCTGGGTCTCACAAGGAAAATGGTTTTGGACTCACTTGCTGTGCACTCACGCATGCACACCACACAATGCGTCCACCCTGAGGCATGGCTCTTTTAGCCGAAGCAGGAATTCCCTACAGAGTTGTTCCTTTGAGTTAGGTGGTTGGCTTATGGCCTGCAGGCACACCCAGGGCAAGGGTACTAGCCTCATAAACAAGAGGTGAGTTGAGAGCTGCCTTCCGCACCGGCCTGTTTCTCACTCCATTTCACGTATGGGACCCTTTCCCCGGTCTCTCCTACACGAGCACTATACAACTCCTGCGGCTTCAGGAACGGCAATGTTAGCTAAAGCGCAGTAACGCTACAGCATTGATTCTTGGTGTTAGTAGCCTGGGAGGCGAAGGAGCTGCAGCTGGGATTCTTGACAGGCTTGTTTCTTCCCAGTCAGTGTCGAGCACATAGCATTCCAAGCACACATGGAGCAGTCGTGTTAGCTTCAGGTAGCAAGAGCTGAGTCCAGAGGTGCCTTCTGCCCAGACCTATTTCTCTCTTGGTTTCACGTATGGAACCCGTTCCCCAGGCTCTCAGCCACGGTACTCCGTGTAATGCTTCCTCCGTCTAGAGGTCGACGGTAGCTAAAGCACGGTTTCTCTACAGTGTTGTTTCTTCGAGTTAGAACACTAGCTGTTAGACTTCCATGCAAAAGTGGGGCTGCCGTGCTAGATTGATGAAACACATGGGGAGTCGTGTTCTGCCTTTCGCTGGGGCCTGAGTCTCACTCGCAAAAAGCTTTGGACTCCCTTGCAGGGCTCTCACGCACGCACACAACAAAATGCTGCCACCCTCAGGAGCAGCTGTTTTACCTGCAGCACAGGCTCTCAACAGAGATTTTCCTTCGAGTTTGGTGGCTGTGCTTAAGCCGGCGCGCACAGCCTGGGCAACGGTACTAGCCCCATAACCATGATGTGGGTTGAGAGCTGCCTTATGTACCGGCCTGTCTCTCCCCCGATATTATGATATTGAAACCGTCCCCAGGCTCTCAGCCACAGTACACCCTAAACTGCTTCGCCCACAGAGAGGTCGACGGTAGCTAAAGCACGGTTTCTCTACAGTGTTGTTTCTTCGAGTTAGAACGCTAGCTATTAGACCTCCATGCAAAATTGGGGCCGCAGTGCTGGCTTCACGAAATAAGTGAGGAGTCGTGTGCTGCCTTCTGCAGCTGCCTGAGGCTCCCTCCGAATTAGGTTTGCGATTCCCTTGCAGTGCTCTCACGCACACACACAAAAGAAGCTTCCACCTTCAGGAGCAGCTGTTTTAGCTGAAGCACAGATTCTGTACTGAGTTTTTCTTTCGAGTTAGGTGGTTGTGTTTAAGCCAGCACACACCCACGGGGCAACGGAACTAGCCCCATAACCATGTAGTGAGTTTAGAGCTGCCTTATGTACCGGCCTCTCTCTCCCCCGATATTACGAAATGGAAACCGTCCCCAGGCTCTCAGCCACAGTACACCCTAAACTGCTTCGCCCACAGAGAGGTCGACGGTAGCTAAAGCACGGTTTCTCTACAGTGTTTTTTCTCCGAGTTAGAAAGCTAGCTATTAGACTTCCATGCAAAAGTGGGGCCGCAGTACTAGCTTCATGGAGCAAGTGGGGAGTCGTGTTCTGGCTTCTTCCGGGGCCTGGGTCTCACAAGGAAACTGGTTTTGGACTCACTTGCAGTGATCTCACGCATGCACACAGCAAAACGCGTCCACCCTGAGGCATGGCTCTTTCAGCCAAAGCAGGAATTCCCTACAGAGTTGTTCCTTTGAGTTAGGTGGTTGGCTTATGGCCTGCAGGCACCCCCGGGGCAAGGGCACTAGCCTCCTAAACCAGAGGTGACTTGAGAGCTGCCTTCCGCACCGGCCTCTTTCTCACTCCATTTCACGTCTGGGACCCTTTGCCCGGTCTCTCGTACACGAGCATTGTGAAATTCCTCCTGCTTCAGGAACGGCAATGTTAACTCAAGCGCAGTCACTCTTTAGGATTGACTCTTGGTGTTAGTAGCCTGGTAACTAGGCATCCAGGCACACAGGGTACAGCAGTGCTAATCTCCTCAAACAAGAGGTGAGTCCACAGCAGCCTTCCTTCCAGGCCTGCTTCTCACTCCGAGTTACGTTTAGGTTCCATTTCTCATGCTTTCACAAAAACACGCAATAGATGAAGTTCACGCTCAGGAAGGGCGATCTTTGCTGAGGCACGGGTTCTCTACAGTTTTGTTCCTTTGCGTTGCGTGGATGGCACTGAGGATTCCATGCACACACGGGAGAGCCGATCTAGTTTCCTGAAACAAGAGTTGAGTCGATAGGTGCCTTCTGCCCATGCTTATTTCTCCCTCCAAATTCTGCTGGGACTCCTTCCCCAGGTTTGCACTCAAGCAGACTTGAAAATGCTGCCACCCTGTGGAGAGGCGAATGAGCTGAACCTGCGGTTCTAGACCGGCTTCTTTCTGCCAAATCAGTGTGGAGCCCTTAGCATTCCTATGCACACATGGAGCCAAAGTGTTAGCTTCAGGTAACAAGAGCTGAGTCGAGAGGAGCCTTCTGGCCAGGACTCCTTCTCCCTCGGTTTCACGTAAGGAACCCGTTCCTCAGACCCTCACCCACGGTAGCCTGGAAAGTGCTTCCTCCCTCAGAGAGGTGGATGGTAGCTAAAGCACGGTTTCCCTACCGTGTTGTTTCTTCCAGGGAGAACGCTAGCGATTAGACTTCCATGCAAAAGTAGGGCCGCAGTGCTAGCTAAAGGAAACACACGGGGAGTCGTGTTCTGCCTTTTGCTGGGGCCTGAGTCTCACTCGCAGAAACTTTGGACTCCCTTGCAGTCCTCTCACGCACGCACACAACCAAATGTTTCCACCCTCAGGAGCGGCTGTTTTAGCTGAAGCACGGATCCTCTACCGTGTTATTCCGTCGAGTTGGGTGGCTGTCTTAAGCCTGCACACACACCCAGGGCAACGGTACTAGCCCCATAACCATGGTGTGAGTTGAGAGCTGCCTTCTCTCTGGCCTGTCTCTCCCTCGATTTTACGAAACGGAACCCGTCCCCAGGCTCTCAACCACCGTACACCCTAAACTGCTTCCTCCCACACAGAGGTCGTCGGTAGCTAAAGCACGGTTTCTCTTCAGTGTTGTTTCTCCGAGTTAGAACGCTTGCTATGAATGTCCACAATAGCCAAACTGTGGAAGGAGCCAAGATGTCCACCAACAGATGAATGGATAAAGAAGAGGGGGTATATATATATATATACAATGGAATATTATGCAGCCATCAAAAGGAATGAGATCTTGCCATCTGCAACGACGTGGATGGAACTGGAGGGTATCACGCTGAGCGAAATAAGTCAAACAGAGAAAGACATGTATCATATGACCTCACTGATAGGAGGAATTCTTAATCTCAGGAAACAAACTGAGGGTTGCTGGAGTGGGGGCTGGGGTGGGAGGGATGGGCTCACTGGGTGTTGGACACTGGGGAGGGTATGTGTTCTGGTAAGCGCTGTGAATTGTGCAAGACTGTTGAATGTCAGATCTGTACCTCTGAAACAAATAATGCAATATATGTTAAGAAAGAAAAAAAGAAGAAGAAGAATGTAGCAGGAGGGGAAGAATGAAGGGGGGGAAATCGGAGGGGGAGAAGAACCATGAGAGACGATGGACACTGAAAAAGAAACTGAGGGTTCTAGAGGGGAGGGGGGTGGGAGGATGGCTTAGCCTGGTGATGGGTATTGAGCAGGGCACGTTCTGCATGGAGCACTGGGTGTTATGCACAAACAATGAATCATGGAACACTATATCTAAAACTAATGATGTAATGTATGGGGATTAACATAACAATAAAAACATTTAATAATAATAAAGAAAAAGAAAGCTTGCTGTTAGACTTCCATGCAAAAGTGGGGCCGCAGTGCTAACTTCATGAAACAAGTGGGGAGGCGTGTCCTCCCTTCTCCCGGGGCCTGAGTCTCACACGGAAAATGGTTTGGGACTCCATTGCACTTCTCTCACGCAGGCACACAGCAAAATGCTTCCAGCCTCAGGAATGCCTATGTTCGCGGAAGCAGGAATTCTCTACACAGTTGTTCTTTCGACTTAGGTGCTTGGCTTTAGGCCTGCAGGCACACCCGGGGCAACTGCACTAGCCTCGTAAACAAGAGGTGAGTTGACAGCTGCCTGTCTCTCCCTCGATTTTACCTATGGAACCTGTCCCCAGGCCCTCACCCACAGTGCAGCGTAAACTGCTTTCTCACACAGAGAGGTCGACGGTAGCTAAAGCACGGTTTCTCTACTGTGTAGTTTCTTCGAGTTAGAACGCTAGCTATTAGACTTCCATGCAAATGTGGGGCTGCCGTGGAGCTTGGTCAAACACATGGGGAGTCGTGTTCTGCCTTTCGCTGGGGCCTGAGTCTCACTCGCAAAAAGCTTTGGACTCCCTTGCAGTGCTCTCACGCACGCACACAACAACATGCTGCCACCCTCAGGAGCAGCTCTTTTACCTGAAGCACAGGCTCTCAACCGAGTTTTTCCTTTGAGTTAGGTGGATTCATTTAAGCCTGCACACACACCCTGGGCACCGGTACTAGCCCCATAACCATGATGTGGGTTGAGAGCTGCCTTCTGTACTGGCCTGTCTCTCCCCCGATATTACGATATTGAAACCGTCCCCAGGCTCTCAGCCACAGTACACCCTAAACTGCTTCACCCACAGAGAGGTCGACGGTAGCTAAAGCAGGGTTTCTCTACAGTGTTGTTTCTTCGAGTTAGAAAGGTAGCTATTAGACTTCCATTCAAATGTGGGGTGCAGTACTAGTGTCACGGAGCAAGTGGGGAGTCGTGTTCTGGCTTCTTCCGGGGCCTGGGTCTCACAAGGAAAATGGTTTTGGACTCACTTGCTGTGCACTCACGCATGCACACCACACAATGCGTCCACCCTGAGGCATGGCTCTTTTAGCCGAAGCAGGAATTCCCTACAGAGTTGTTCCTTTGAGTTAGGTGGTTGGCTTATGGCCTGCAGGCACACCCAGGGCAAGGGTACTAGCCTCATAAACAAGAGATGAGTTGAGAGCTGCCTTCCGCACCGGCCTGTTTCTCACTCCATTTCACGTATGGGACCCTTTCCCCGGTCTCTCCTACACGAGCACTATACAACTCCTGCGGCTTCAGGAACGGCAATGTTAGCTAAAGCGCAGTAACGCTACAGCATTGATTCTTGGTGTTAGTAGCCTGGGAGGCGAAGGAGCTGCAGCTGGGATTCTTGACAGGCTTGTTTCTTCCCAGTCAGTGTCGAGCACATAGCATTCCAAGCACACATGGAGCAGTCGTGTTAGCTTCAGGTAGCAAGAGCTGAGTCCAGAGGTGCCTTCTGCCCAGACCTATTTCTCTCTTGGTTTCACGTATGGAACCCGTTCCCCAGGCTCTCAGCCACGGTACTCCGTGTAATGCTTCCTCCGTCTAGAGGTCGACGGTAG
This sequence comes from Halichoerus grypus, assembly GCF_964656455.1. Taxonomy (NCBI): domain Eukaryota; kingdom Metazoa; phylum Chordata; class Mammalia; order Carnivora; family Phocidae; genus Halichoerus; species Halichoerus grypus. The sequence goes on from NC_135724.1 coordinate 57,512,383, forward strand.
CTAAAGCACGGTTTCTCTACAGTGTTGTTTCTTCGAGTTAGAACACTAGCTGTTAGACTTCCATGCAAAAGTGGGGCTGCCGTGCTAGATTGATGAAACACATGGGGAGTCGTGTTCTGCCTTTCGCTGGGGCCTGAGTCTCACTCGCAAAAAGCTTTGGACTCCCTTGCAGGGCTCTCACGCACGCACACAACAAAATGCTGCCACCCTCAGGAGCAGCTGTTTTACCTGCAGCACAAGCTCTCAACAGAGATTTTCCTTCGAGTTTGGTGGCTGTGCTTAAGCCGGCGCGCACAGCCTGGGCAACGGTACTAGCCCCATAACCATGATGTGGGTTGAGAGCTGCCTTCTGTACCGGCCTGTCTCTCCCCCGATATTACGATATTGAAACCGTCCCCAGGCTCTCAGCCACAGTACACCCTAAACTGCTTCGCCCACAGAGAGGTCGACGGTAGCTAAAGCACGGTTTCTCTACAGTCTTGTTTCTTCGAGTTAGAACGCTAGCTATTAGACCTCCATGCAAAATTGGGGCCGCAGTGCTGGCTTCACGAAATAAGTGAGGAGTCGTGTGCTGCCTTCTGCAGCTGCCTGAGGCTCCCTCCGAATTAGGTTTGCGATTCCCTTGCAGTGCTCTCACGCACACACACAAAAGAAGCTTCCACCTTCAGGAGCAGCTGTTTTAGCTGAAGCACAGATTCTGTACTGAGTTTTTCTTTCGAGTTAGGTGGTTGTGTTTAAGCCAGCACACACCCACGGGGCAACGGAACTAGCCCCATAACCATGTAGTGAGTTTAGAGCTGCCTTATGTACCGGCCTCTCTCTCCCCCGATATTACGAAATGGAAACCGTCCCCAGGCTCTCAGCCACAGTACACCCTAAACTGCTTCGCCCACAGAGAGGTCGACGGTAGCTAAAGCACGGTTTCTCTACAGTGTTTTTTCTCCGAGTTAGAAAGCTAGCTATTAGACTTCCATGCAAAAGTGGGGCCGCAGTACTAGCTTCATGGAGCAAGTGGGGAGTCGTGTTCTGGCTTCTTCCGGGGCCTGGGTCTCACAAGGAAACTGGTTTTGGACTCACTTGCAGTGATCTCACGCATGCACACAGCAAAACGCGTCCACCCTGAGGCATGGCTCTTTCAGCCAAAGCAGGAATTCCCTACAGAGTTGTTCCTTTGAGTTAGGTGGTTGGCTTATGGCCTGCAGGCACCCCCGGGGCAAGGGCACTAGCCTCCTAAACCAGAGGTGACTTGAGAGCTGCCTTCCGCACCGGCCTCTTTCTCACTCCATTTCACGTCTGGGACCCTTTGCCCGGTCTCTCGTACACGAGCATTGTGAAATTCCTCCTGCTTCAGGAACGGCAATGTTAACTCAAGCGCAGTCACTCTTTAGGATTGACTCTTGGTGTTAGTAGCCTGGTAACTAGGCATCCAGGCACACAGGGTACAGCAGTGCTAATCTCCTCAAACAAGAGGTGAGTCCACAGCAGCCTTCCTTCCAGGCCTGCTTCTCACTCCGAGTTACGTTTAGGTTCCATTTCTCATGCTTTCACAAAAACACGCAATAGATGAAGTTCACGCTCAGGAAGGGCGATCTTTGCTGAGGCACGGGTTCTCTACAGTTTTGTTCCTTTGCGTTGCGTGGATGGCACTGAGGATTCCATGCACACACGGGAGAGCCGATCTAGTTTCCTGAAACAAGAGTTGAGTCGATAGGTGCCTTCTGCCCATGCTTATTTCTCCCTCCAAATTCTGCTGGGACTCCTTCCCCAGGTTTGCACTCAAGCAGACTTGAAAATGCTGCCACCCTGTGGAGAGGCGAATGAGCTGAACCTGGGGTTCTAGACCGGCTTCTTTCTGCCAAATCAGTGTGGAGCCCTTAGCATTCCTATGCACACATGGAGCCAAAGTGTTAGCTTCAGGTAACAAGAGCTGAGTCGAGAGGAGCCTTCTGGCCAGGACTCCTTCTCCCTCGGTTTCACGTAAGGAACCCGTTCCTCAGACCCTCACCCACGGTAGCCTGGAAAGTGCTTCCTCCCTCAGAGAGGTGGATGGTAGCTAAAGCACGGTTTCCCTACCGTGTTGTTTCTTCCAGGGAGAACGCTAGCGATTAGACTTCCATGCAAAAGTAGGGCCGCAGTGCTAGCTAAAGGAAACACACGGGGAGTCGTGTTCTGCCTTTTGCTGGGGCCTGAGTCTCACTCGCAGAAACTTTGGACTCCCTTGCAGTCCTCTCACGCACGCACACAACCAAATGTTTCCACCCTCAGGAGCGGCTGTTTTAGCTGAAGCACGGATCCTCTACAGTGTTATTCCGTCGAGTTGGGTGGCTGTCTTAAGCCTGCACACACACCCAGGGCAACGGTACTAGCCCCATAACCATGGTGTGAGTTGAGAGCTGCCTTCTCTCCGGCCTGTCTCTCCCTCGATTTTACGAAACGGAACCCGTCCCCAGGCTCTCAACCACCGTACACCCTAAACTGCTTCCTCCCACACAGAGGTCGTCGGTAGCTAAAGCACGGTTTCTCTTCAGTGTTGTTTCTCCGAGTTAGAACGCTTGCTATGAATGTCCACAATAGCCAAACTGTGGAAGGAGCCAAGATGTCCACCAACAGATGAATGGATAAAGAAGAGGGGGTATATATATATATATACAATGGAATATTATGCAGCCATCAAAAGGAATGAGATCTTGCCATCTGCAACGACGTGGATGGAACTGGAGGGTATCACGCTGAGCGAAATAAGTCAAACAGAGAAAGACATGTATCATATGACCTCACTGATAGGAGGAATTCTTAATCTCAGGAAACAAACTGAGGGTTGCTGGAGTGGGGGCTGGGGTGGGAGGGATGGGCTCACTGGGTGTTGGACACTGGGGAGGGTATGTGTTCTGGTAAGCGCTGTGAATTGTGCAAGACTGTTGAATGTCAGATCTGTACCTCTGAAACAAATAATGCAATATATGTTAAGAAAGAAAAAAAGAAGAAGAAGAATGTAGCAGGAGGGGAAGAATGAAGGGGGGGAAATCGGAGGGGGAGAAGAACCATGAGAGACGATGGACACTGAAAAAGAAACTGAGGGTTCTAGAGGGGAGGGGGGTGGGAGGATGGCTTAGCCTGGTGATGGGTATTGAGCAGGGCACGTTCTGCATGGAGCACTGGGTGTTATGCACAAACAATGAATCATGGAACACTATATCTAAAACTAATGATGTAATGTATGGGGATTAACATAACAATAAAAACATTTAAGAATAATAAAGAAAAAGAAAGCTTGCTGTTAGACTTCCATGCAAAAGTGGGGCCGCAGTGCTAACTTCATGAAACAAGTGGGGAGGCGTGTCCTCCCTTCTCCCGGGGCCTGAGTCTCACACGGAAAATGGTTTGGGACTCCATTGCACTTCTCTCACGCAGGCACACAGCAAAATGCTTCCAGCCTCAGGAATGCCTATGTTCGCGGAAGCAGGAATTCTCTACACAGTTGTTCTTTCGACTTAGGTGCTTGGCTTTAGGCCTGCAGGCACACCCGGGGCAACTGCACTAGCCTCGTAAACAAGAGGTGAGTTGACAGCTGCCTGTCTCTCCCTCGATTTTACCTATGGAACCTCTCCCCAGGCCCTCACCCACAGTGCAGCGTAAACTGCTTTCTCACACAGAGAGGTCGACGGTAGCTAAAGCACGGTTTCTCTACTGTGTAGTTTCTTCGAGTTAGAACGCTAGCTATTAGACTTCCATGCAAATGTGGGGCTGCCGTGGAGCTTGGTCAAACACATGGGGAGTCGTGTTCTGCCTTTCGCTGGGGCCTGAGTCTCACTCGCAAAAAGCTTTGGACTCCCTTGCAGTGCTCTCACGCACGCACACAACAACATGCTGCCACCCTCAGGAGGAGCTCTTTTACCTGAAGCACAGGCTCTCAACCGAGTTTTTCCTTTGAGTTAGGTGGATTCATTTAAGCCTGCACACACACCCTGGGCACCGGTACTAGCCCCATAACCATGATGTGGGTTGAGAGCTGCCTTCTGTACTGGCCTGTCTCTCCCCGATATTACGATATTGAAACCGTCCCCAGGCTCTCAGCCACAGTACACCCTAAACTGCTTCACCCACAGAGAGGTCGACGGTAGCTAAAGCAGGGTTTCTCTACAGTGTTGTTTCTTCGAGTTAGAAAGGTAGCTATTAGACTTCCATTCAAATGTGGGGTGCAGTACTAGTGTCACGGAGCAAGTGGGGAGTCGTGTTCTGGCTTCTTCCGGGGCCTGGGTCTCACAAGGAAAATGGTTTTGGACTCACTTGCTGTGCACTCACGCATGCACACCACACAATGCGTCCACCCTGAGGCATGGCTCTTTTAGCCGAAGCAGGAATTCCCTACAGAGTTGTTCCTTTGAGTTAGGTGGTTGGCTTATGGCCTGCAGGCACACCCAGGGCAAGGGTACTAGCCTCATAAACAAGAGGTGAGTTGAGAGCTGCTTTCCGCACCGGCCTGTTTCTCACTCCATTTCACGTATGGGACCCTTTCCCCGGTCTCTCCTACACGAGCACTATACAACTCCTGCGGCTTCAGGAACGGCAATGTTAGCTAAAGCGCAGTAACGCTACAGCATTGATTCTTGGTGTTAGTAGCCTGGGAGGCGAAGGAGCTGCAGCTGGGATTCTTGACAGGCTTGTTTCTTCCCAGTCAGTGTCGAGCACATAGCATTCCAAGCACACATGGAGCAGTCGTGTTAGCTTCAGGTAGCAAGAGCTGAGTCCAGAGGTGCCTTCTGCCCAGACCTATTTCTCTCTTGGTTTCACGTATGGAACCCGTTCCCCAGGCTCTCAGCCACGGTACTCCGTGTAATGCTTCCTCCGTCTAGAGGTCGACGGTAGCTAAAGCACGGTTTCTCTACAGTGTTGTTTCTTCGAGTTAGAACACTAGCTGTTAGACTTCCATGCAAAAGTGGGGCTGCCGTGCTAGATTGATGAAACACATGGGGAGTCGTGTTCTGCCTTTCGCTGGGGCCTGAGTCTCACTCGCAAAAAGCTTTGGACTCCCTTGCAGGGCTCTCACGCACGCACACAACAAAATGCTGCCACCCTCAGGAGCAGCTGTTTTACCTGCAGCACAGGCTCTCAACAGAGATTTTCCTTCGAGTTTGGTGGCTGTGCTTAAGCCGGCGCGCACAGCCTGGGCAACGGTACTAGCCCCATAACCATGATGTGGGTTGAGAGCTGCCTTTTGTACCGGCCTGTCTCTCCCCCGATATTATGATATTGAAACCGTCCCCAGGCTCTCAGCCACAGTATACCCTAAACTGCTTCGCCCACAGAGAGGTCGACGGTAGCTAAAGCACGGTTTCTCTACAGTGTTGTTTCTTCGAGTTAGAACGCTAGCTATTAGACCTCCATGCAAAATTGGGGCCGCAGTGCTGGCTTCACGAAATAAGTGAGGAGTCGTGTGCTGCCTTCTGCAGCTGCCTGAGGCTCCCTCCGAATTAGGTTTGCGATTCCCTTGCAGTGCTCTCACGCACACACACAAAAGAAGCTTCCACCTTCAGGAGCAGCTGTTTTAGCTGAAGCACAGATTCTGTACTGAGTTTTTCTTTCGAGTTAGGTGGTTGTGTTTAAGCCAGCACACACCCACGGGGCAACGGAACTAGCCCCATAACCATGTAGTGAGTTTAGAGCTGCCTTATGTACCGGCCTCTCTCTCCCCCGATATTACGAAATGGAAACCGTCCCCAGGCTCTCAGCCACAGTACACCCTAAACTGCTTCGCCCACAGAGAGGTCGACGGTAGCTAAAGCACGGTTTCTCTACAGTGTTTTTTCTCCGAGTTAGAAAGCTAGCTATTAGACTTCCATGCAAAAGTGGGGCCGCAGTACTAGCTTCATGGAGCAAGTGGGGAGTCGTGTTCTGGCTTCTTCCGGGGCCTGGGTCTCACAAGGAAACTGGTTTTGGACTCACTTGCAGTGATCTCACGCATGCACACAGCAAAACGCGTCCACCCTGAGGCATGGCTCTTTCAGCCAAAGCAGGAATTCCCTACAGAGTTGTTCCTTTGAGTTAGGTGGTTGGCTTATGGCCTGCAGGCACCCCCGGGGCAAGGGCACTAGCCTCCTAAACCAGAGGTGACTTGAGAGCTGCCTTCCGCACCGGCCTCTTTCTCACTCCATTTCACGTCTGGGACCCTTTGCCCGGTCTCTCGTACACGAGCATTGTGAAATTCCTCCTGCTTCAGGAACGGCAATGTTAACTCAAGCGCAGTCACTCTTTAGGATTGACTCTTGGTGTTAGTAGCCTGGTAACTAGGCATCCAGGCACACAGGGTACAGCAGTGCTAATCTCCTCAAACAAGAGGTGAGTCCACAGCAGCCTTCCTTCCAGGCCTGCTTCTCACTCCGAGTTACGTTTAGGTTCCATTTCTCATGCTTTCACAAAAACACGCAATAGATGAAGTTCACGCTCAGGAAGGGCGATCTTTGCTGAGGCACGGGTTCTCTACAGTTTTGTTCCTTTGCGTTGCGTGGATGGCACTGAGGATTCCATGCACACACGGGAGAGCCGATCTAGTTTCCTGAAACAAGAGTTGAGTCGATAGGTGCCTTCTGCCCATGCTTATTTCTCCCTCCAAATTCTGCTGGGACTCCTTCCCCAGGTTTGCACTCAAGCAGACTTGAAAATGCTGCCACCCTGTGGAGAGGCGAATGAGCTGAACCTGGGGTTCTAGACCGGCTTCTTTCTGCCAAATCAGTGTGGAGCCCTTAGCATTCCTATGCACACATGGAGCCAAAGTGTTAGCTTCAGGTAACAAGAGCTGAGTCGAGAGGAGCCTTCTGGCCAGGACTCCTTCTCCCTCGGTTTCACGTAAGGAACCCGTTCCTCAGACCCTCACCCACGGTAGCCTGGAAAGTGCTTCCTCCCTCAGAGAGGTGGATGGTAGCTAAAGCACGGTTTCCCTACCGTGTTGTTTCTTCCAGGGAGAACGCTAGCGATTAGACTTCCATGCAAAAGTAGGGCCGCAGTGCTAGCTAAAGGAAACACACGGGGAGTCGTGTTCTGCCTTTTGCTGGGGCCTGAGTCTCACTCGCAGAAACTTTGGACTCCCTTGCAGTCCTCTCACGCACGCACACAACCAAATGTTTCCACCCTCAGGAGCGGCTGTTTTAGCTGAAGCACGGATCCTCTACCGTGTTATTCCGTCGAGTTGGGTGGCTGTCTTAAGCCTGCACACACACCCAGGGCAACGGTACTAGCCCCATAACCATGGTGTGAGTTGAGAGCTGCCTTCTCTCTGGCCTGTCTCTCCCTCGATTTTACGAAACGGAACCCGTCCCCAGGCTCTCAACCACCGTACACCCTAAACTGCTTCCTCCCACACAGAGGTCGTCGGTAGCTAAAGCACGGTTTCTCTTCAGTGTTGTTTCTCCGAGTTAGAACGCTTGCTATGAATGTCCACAATAGCCAAACTGTGGAAGGAGCCAAGATGTCCACCAACAGATGAATGGATAAAGAAGAGGGGGTATATATATATATATACAATGGAATATTATGCAGCCATCAAAAGGAATGAGATCTTGCCATCTGCAACGACGTGGATGGAACTGGAGGGTATCACGCTGAGCGAAATAAGTCAAACAGAGAAAGACATGTATCATATGACCTCACTGATAGGAGGAATTCTTAATCTCAGGAAACAAACTGAGGGTTGCTGGAGTGGGGGCTGGGGTGGGAGGGATGGGCTCACTGGGTGTTGGACACTGGGGAGGGTATGTGTTCTGGTAAGCGCTGTGAATTGTGCAAGACTGTTGAATCTCAGATCTGTACCTCTGAAACAAATAATGCAATATATGTTAAGAAAGAAAAAAAGAAGAAGAAGAATGTAGCAGGAGGGGAAGAATGAAGGGGGGGAAATCGGAGGGGGAGAAGAACCATGAGAGACGATGGACACTGAAAAAGAAACTGAGGGTTCTAGAGGGGAGGGGGGTGGGAGGATGGCTTAGCCTGGTGATGGGTATTGAGCAGGGCACGTTCTGCATGGAGCACTGGGTGTTATGCACAAACAATGAATCATGGAACACTATATCTAAAACTAATGATGTAATGTATGGGGATTAACATAACAATAAAAACATTTAATAATAATAAAGAAAAAGAAAGCTTGCTGTTAGACTTCCATGCAAAAGTGGGGCCGCAGTGCTAACTTCATGAAACAAGTGGGGAGGCGTGTCCTCCCTTCTCCCGGGGCCTGAGTCTCACACGGAAAATGGTTTGGGACTCCATTGCACTTCTCTCACGCAGGCACACAGCAAAATGCTTCCAGCCTCAGGAATGCCTATGTTCGCGGAAGCAGGAATTCTCTACACAGTTGTTCTTTCGACTTAGGTGCTTGGCTTTAGGCCTGCAGGCACACCCGGGGCAACTGCACTAGCCTCGTAAACAAGAGGTGAGTTGACAGCTGCCTGTCTCTCCCTCGATTTTACCTATGGAACCTCTCCCCAGGCCCTCACCCACAGTGCAGCGTAAACTGCTTTCTCACACAGAGAGGTCGACGGTAGCTAAAGCACGGTTTCTCTACTGTGTAGTTTCTTCGAGTTAGAACGCTAGCTATTAGACTTCCATGCAAATGTGGGGCTGCCGTGGAGCTTGGTCAAACACATGGGGAGTCGTGTTCTGCCTTTCGCTGGGGCCTGAGTCTCACTCGCAAAAAGCTTTGGACTCCCTTGCAGTGCTCTCACGCACGCACACAACAACATGCTGCCACCCTCAGGAGCAGCTCTTTTACCTGAAGCACAGGCTCTCAACCGAGTTTTTCCTTTGAGTTAGGTGGATTCATTTAAGCCTGCACACACACCCTGGGCACCGGTACTAGCCCCATAACCATGATGTGGGTTGAGAGCTGCCTTCTGTACTGGCCTGTCTCTCCCCCGATATTACGATATTGAAACCGTCCCCAGGCTCTCAGCCACAGTACACCCTAAACTGCTTCACCCACAGAGAGGTCGACGGTAGCTAAAGCAGGGTTTCTCTACAGTGTTGTTTCTTCGAGTTAGAAAGGTAGCTATTAGACTTCCATTCAAATGTGGGGTGCAGTACTAGTGTCACGGAGCAAGTGGGGAGTCGTGTTCTGGCTTCTTCCGGGGCCTGGGTCTCACAAGGAAAATGGTTTTGGACTCACTTGCTGTGCACTCACGCATGCACACCACACAATGCGTCCACCCTGAGGCATGGCTCTTTTAGCCGAAGCAGGAATTCCCTACAGAGTTGTTCCTTTGAGTTAGGTGGTTGGCTTATGGCCTGCAGGCACACCCAGGGCAAGGGTACTAGCCTCATAAACAAGAGGTGAGTTGAGAGCTGCCTTCCGCACCGGCCTGTTTCTCACTCCATTTCACGTATGGGACCCTTTCCCCGGTCTCTCCTACACGAGCACTATACAACTCCTGCGGCTTCAGGAACGGCAATGTTAGCTAAAGCGCAGTAACGCTACAGCATTGATTCTTGGTGTTAGTAGCCTGGGAGGCGAAGGAGCTGCAGCTGGGATTCTTGACAGGCTTGTTTCTTCCCAGTCAGTGTCGAGCACATAGCATTCCAAGCACACATGGAGCAGTCGTGTTAGCTTCAGGTAGCAAGAGCTGAGTCCAGAGGTGCCTTCTGCCCAGACCTATTTCTCTCTTGGTTTCACGTATGGAACCCGTTCCCCAGGCTCTCAGCCACGGTACTCCGTGTAATGCTTCCTCCGTCTAGAGGTCGACGGTAGCTAAAGCACGGTTTCTCTACAGTGTTGTTTCTTCGAGTTAGAACACTAGCTGTTAGACTTCCATGCAAAAGTGGGGCTGCCGTGCTAGATTGATGAAACACATGGGGAGTCGTGTTCTGCCTTTCGCTGGGGCCTGAGTCTCACTCGCAAAAAGCTTTGGACTCCCTTGCAGGGCTCTCACGCACGCACACAACAAAATGCTGCCACCCTCAGGAGCAGCTGTTTTACCTGCAGCACAAGCTCTCAACAGAGATTTTCCTTCGAGTTTGGTGGCTGTGCTTAAGCCGGCGCGCACAGCCTGGGCAACGGTACTAGCCCCATAACCATGATGTGGGTTGAGAGCTGCCTTCTGTACCGGCCTGTCTCTCCCCCGATATTACGATATTGAAACCGTCCCCAGGCTCTCAGCCACAGTACACCCTAAACTGCTTCGCCCACAGAGAGGTCGACGGTAGCTAAAGCACGGTTTCTCTACAGTCTTGTTTCTTCGAGTTAGAACGCTAGCTATTAGACCTCCATGCAAAATTGGGGCCGCAGTGCTGGCTTCACGAAATAAGTGAGGAGTCGTGTGCTGCCTTCTGCAGCTGCCTGAGGCTCCCTCCGAATTAGGTTTGCGATTCCCTTGCAGTGCTCTCACGCACACACACAAAAGAAGCTTCCACCTTCAGGAGCAGCTGTTTTAGCTGAAGCACAGATTCTGTACTGAGTTTTTCTTTCGAGTTAGGTGGTTGTGTTTAAGCCAGCACACACCCACGGGGCAACGGAACTAGCCCCATAACCATGTAGTGAGTTTAGAGCTGCCTTATGTACCGGCCTCTCTCTCCCCCGATATTACGAAATGGAAACCGTCCCCAGGCTCTCAGCCACAGTACACCCTAAACTGCTTCGCCCACAGAGAGGTCGACGGTAGCTAAAGCACGGTTTCTCTACAGTGTTTTTTCTCCGAGTTAGAAAGCTAGCTATTAGACTTCCATGCAAAAGTGGGGCCGCAGTACTAGCTTCATGGAGCAAGTGGGGAGTCGTGTTCTGGCTTCTTCCGGGGCCTGGGTCTCACAAGGAAACTGGTTTTGGACTCACTTGCAGTGATCTCACGCATGCACACAGCAAAACGCGTCCACCCTGAGGCATGGCTCTTTCAGCCAAAGCAGGAATTCCCTACAGAGTTGTTCCTTTGAGTTAGGTGGTTGGCTTATGGCCTGCAGGCACCCCCGGGGCAAGGGCACTAGCCTCCTAAACCAGAGGTGACTTGAGAGCTGCCTTCCGCACCGGCCTCTTTCTCACTCCATTTCACGTCTGGGACCCTTTGCCCGGTCTCTCGTACACGAGCATTGTGAAATTCCTCCTGCTTCAGGAACGGCAATGTTAACTCAAGCGCAGTCACTCTTTAGGATTGACTCTTGGTGTTAGTAGCCTGGTAACTAGGCATCCAGGCACACAGGGTACAGCAGTGCTAATCTCCTCAAACAAGAGGTGAGTCCACAGCAGCCTTCCTTCCAGGCCTGCTTCTCACTCCGAGTTACGTTTAGGTTCCATTTCTCATGCTTTCACAAAAACACGCAATAGATGAAGTTCACGCTCAGGAAGGGCGATCTTTGCTGAGGCACGGGTTCTCTACAGTTTTGTTCCTTTGCGTTGCGTGGATGGCACTGAGGATTCCATGCACACACGGGAGAGCCGATCTAGTTTCCTGAAACAAGAGTTGAGTCGATAGGTGCCTTCTGCCCATGCTTATTTCTCCCTCCAAATTCTGCTGGGACTCCTTCCCCAGGTTTGCACTCAAGCAGACTTGAAAATGCTGCCACCCTGTGGAGAGGCGAATGAGCTGAACCTGGGGTTCTAGACCGGCTTCTTTCTGCCAAATCAGTGTGGAGCCCTTAGCATTCCTATGCACACATGGAGCCAAAGTGTTAGCTTCAGGTAACAAGAGCTGAGTCGAGAGGAGCCTTCTGGCCAGGACTCCTTCTCCCTCGGTTTCACGTAAGGAACCCGTTCCTCAGACCCTCACCCACGGTAGCCTGGAAAGTGCTTCCTCCCTCAGAGAGGTGGATGGTAGCTAAAGCACGGTTTCCCTACCGTGTTGTTTCTTCCAGGGAGAACGCTAGCGATTAGACTTCCATGCAAAAGTAGGGCCGCAGTGCTAGCTAAAGGAAACACACGGGGAGTCGTGTTCTGCCTTTTGCTGGGGCCTGAGTCTCACTCGCAGAAACTTTGGACTCCCTTGCAGTCCTCTCACGCACGCACACAACCAAATGTTTCCACCCTCAGGAGCGGCTGTTTTAGCTGAAGCACGGATCCTCTACAGTGTTATTCCGTCGAGTTGGGTGGCTGTCTTAAGCCTGCACACACACCCAGGGCAACGGTACTAGCCCCATAACCATGGTGTGAGTTGAGAGCTGCCTTCTCTCCGGCCTGTCTCTCCCTCGATTTTACGAAACGGAACCCGTCCCCAGGCTCTCAACCACCGTACACCCTAAACTGCTTCCTCCCACACAGAGGTCGTCGGTAGCTAAAGCACGGTTTCTCTTCAGTGTTGTTTCTCCGAGTTAGAACGCTTGCTATGAATGTCCACAATAGCCAAACTGTGGAAGGAGCCAAGATGTCCACCAACAGATGAATGGATAAAGAAGAGGGGGTATATATATATATATACAATGGAATATTATGCAGCCATCAAAAGGAATGAGATCTTGCCATCTGCAACGACGTGGATGGAACTGGAGGGTATCACGCTGAGCGAAATAAGTCAAACAGAGAAAGACATGTATCATATGACCTCACTGATAGGAGGAATTCTTAATCTCAGGAAACAAACTGAGGGTTGCTGGAGTGGGGGCTGGGGTGGGAGGGATGGGCTCACTGGGTGTTGGACACTGGGGAGGGTATGTGTTCTGGTAAGCGCTGTGAATTGTGCAAGACTGTTGAATGTCAGATCTGTACCTCTGAAACAAATAATGCAATATATGTTAAGAAAGAAAAAAAGAAGAAGAAGAATGTAGCAGGAGGGGAAGAATGAAGGGGGGGAAATCGGAGGGGGAGAAGAACCATGAGAGACGATGGACACTGAAAAAGAAACTGAGGGTTCTAGAGGGGAGGGGGGTGGGAGGATGGCTTAGCCTGGTGATGGGTATTGAGCAGGGCACGTTCTGCATGGAGCACTGGGTGTTATGCACAAACAATGAATCATGGAACACTATATCTAAAACTAATGATGTAATGTATGGGGATTAACATAACAATAAAAACATTTAAGAATAATAAAGAAAAAGAAAGCTTGCTGTTAGACTTCCATGCAAAAGTGGGGCCGCAGTGCTAACTTCATGAAACAAGTGGGGAGGCGTGTCCTCCCTTCTCCCGGGGCCTGAGTCTCACACGGAAAATGGTTTGGGACTCCATTGCACTTCTCTCACGCAGGCACACAGCAAAATGCTTCCAGCCTCAGGAATGCCTATGTTCGCGGAAGCAGGAATTCTCTACACAGTTGTTCTTTCGACTTAGGTGCTTGGCTTTAGGCCTGCAGGCACACCCGGGGCAACTGCACTAGCCTCGTAAACAAGAGGTGAGTTGACAGCTGCCTGTCTCTCCCTCGATTTTACCTATGGAACCTCTCCCCAGGCCCTCACCCACAGTGCAGCGTAAACTGCTTTCTCACACAGAGAGGTCGACGGTAGCTAAAGCACGGTTTCTCTACTGTGTAGTTTCTTCGAGTTAGAACGCTAGCTATTAGACTTCCATGCAAATGTGGGGCTGCCGTGGAGCTTGGTCAAACACATGGGGAGTCGTGTTCTGCCTTTCGCTGGGGCCTGAGTCTCACTCGCAAAAAGCTTTGGACTCCCTTGCAGTGCTCTCACGCACGCACACAACAACATGCTGCCACCCTCAGGAGCAGCTCTTTTACCTGAAGCACAGGCTCTCAACCGAGTTTTTCCTTTGAGTTAGGTGGATTCATTTAAGCCTGCACACACACCCTGGGCACCGGTACTAGCCCCATAACCATGATGTGGGTTGAGAGCTGCCTTCTGTACTGGCCTGTCTCTCCCCCGATATTACGATATTGAAACCGTCCCCAGGCTCTCAGCCACAGTACACCCTAAACTGCTTCACCCACAGAGAGGTCGACGGTAGCTAAAGCAGGGTTTCTCTACAGTGTTGTTTCTTCGAGTTAGAAAGGTAGCTATTAGACTTCCATTCAAATGTGGGGTGCAGTACTAGTGTCACGGAGCAAGTGGGGAGTCGTGTTCTGGCTTCTTCCGGGGCCTGGGTCTCACAAGGAAAATGGTTTTGGACTCACTTGCTGTGCACTCACGCATGCACACCACACAATGCGTCCACCCTGAGGCATGGCTCTTTTAGCCGAAGCAGGAATTCCCTACAGAGTTGTTCCTTTGAGTTAGGTGGTTGGCTTATGGCCTGCAGGCACACCCAGGGCAAGGGTACTAGCCTCATAAACAAGAGGTGAGTTGAGAGCTGCCTTCCGCACCGGCCTGTTTCTCACTCCATTTCACGTATGGGACCCTTTCCCCGGTCTCTCCTACACGAGCACTATACAACTCCTGCGGCTTCAGGAACGGCAATGTTAGCTAAAGCGCAGTAACGCTACAGCATTGATTCTTGGTGTTAGTAGCCTGGGAGGCGAAGGAGCTGCAGCTGGGATTCTTGACAGGCTTGTTTCTTCCCAGTCAGTGTCGAGCACATAGCATTCCAAGCACACATGGAGCAGTCGTGTTAGCTTCAGGTAGCAAGAGCTGAGTCCAGAGGTGCCTTCTGCCCAGACCTATTTCTCTCTTGGTTTCACGTATGGAACCCGTTCCCCAGGCTCTCAGCCACGGTACTCCGTGTAATGCTTCCTCCGTCTAGAGGTCGACGGTAGCTAAAGCACGGTTTCTCTACAGTGTTGTTTCTTCGAGTTAGAACACTAGCTGTTAGACTTCCATGCAAAAGTGGGGCTGCCGTGCTAGATTGATGAAACACATGGGGAGTCGTGTTCTGCCTTTCGCTGGGGCCTGAGTCTCACTCGCAAAAAGCTTTGGACTCCCTTGCAGGGCTCTCACGCACGCACACAACAAAATGCTGCCACCCTCAGGAGCAGCTGTTTTACCTGCAGCACAAGCTCTCAACAGAGATTTTCCTTCGAGTTTGGTGGCTGTGCTTAAGCCGGCGCGCACAGCCTGGGCAACGGTACTAGCCCCATAACCATGATGTGGGTTGAGAGCTGCCTTCTGTACCGGCCTGTCTCTCCCCCGATATTACGATATTGAAACCGTCCCCAGGCTCTCAGCCACAGTACACCCTAAACTGCTTCGCCCACAGAGAGGTCGACGGTAGCTAAAGCACGGTTTCTCTACAGTCTTGTTTCTTCGAGTTAGAACGCTAGCTATTAGACCTCCATGCAAAATTGGGGCCGCAGTGCTGGCTTCACGAAATAAGTGAGGAGTCGTGTGCTGCCTTCTGCAGCTGCCTGAGGCTCCCTCCGAATTAGGTTTGCGATTCCCTTGCAGTGCTCTCACGCACACACACAAAAGAAGCTTCCACCTTCAGGAGCAGCTGTTTTAGCTGAAGCACAGATTCTGTACTGAGTTTTTCTTTCGAGTTAGGTGGTTGTGTTTAAGCCAGCACACACCCACGGGGCAACGGAACTAGCCCCATAACCATGTAGTGAGTTTAGAGCTGCCTTATGTACCGGCCTCTCTCTCCCCCGATATTACGAAATGGAAACCGTCCCCAGGCTCTCAGCCACAGTACACCCTAAACTGCTTCGCCCACAGAGAGGTCGACGGTAGCTAAAGCACGGTTTCTCTACAGTGTTTTTTCTCCGAGTTAGAAAGCTAGCTATTAGACTTCCATGCAAAAGTGGGGCCGCAGTACTAGCTTCATGGAGCAAGTGGGGAGTCGTGTTCTGGCTTCTTCCGGGGCCTGGGTCTCACAAGGAAACTGGTTTTGGACTCACTTGCAGTGATCTCACGCATGCACACAGCAAAACGCGTCCACCCTGAGGCATGGCTCTTTCAGCCAAAGCAGGAATTCCCTACAGAGTTGTTCCTTTGAGTTAGGTGGTTGGCTTATGGCCTGCAGGCACCCCCGGGGCAAGGGCACTAGCCTCCTAAACCAGAGGTGACTTGAGAGCTGCCTTCCGCACCGGCCTCTTTCTCACTCCATTTCACGTCTGGGACCCTTTGCCCGGTCTCTCGTACACGAGCATTGTGAAATTCCTCCTGCTTCAGGAACGGCAATGTTAACTCAAGCGCAGTCACTCTTTAGGATTGACTCTTGGTGTTAGTAGCCTGGTAACTAGGCATCCAGGCACACAGGGTACAGCAGTGCTAATCTCCTCAAACAAGAGGTGAGTCCACAGCAGCCTTCCTTCCAGGCCTGCTTCTCACTCCGAGTTACGTTTAGGTTCCATTTCTCATGCTTTCACAAAAACACGCAATAGATGAAGTTCACGCTCAGGAAGGGCGATCTTTGCTGAGGCACGGGTTCTCTACAGTTTTGTTCCTTTGCGTTGCGTGGATGGCACTGAGGATTCCATGCACACACGGGAGAGCCGATCTAGTTTCCTGAAACAAGAGTTGAGTCGATAGGTGCCTTCTGCCCATGCTTATTTCTCCCTCCAAATTCTGCTGGGACTCCTTCCCCAGGTTTGCACTCAAGCAGACTTGAAAATGCTGCCACCCTGTGGAGAGGCGAATGAGCTGAACCTGGGGTTCTAGACCGGCTTCTTTCTGCCAAATCAGTGTGGAGCCCTTAGCATTCCTATGCACACATGGAGCCAAAGTGTTAGCTTCAGGTAACAAGAGCTGAGTCGAGAGGAGCCTTCTGGCCAGGACTCCTTCTCCCTCGGTTTCACGTAAGGAACCCGTTCCTCAGACCCTCACCCACGGTAGCCTGGAAAGTGCTTCCTCCCTCAGAGAGGTGGATGGTAGCTAAAGCACGGTTTCCCTACCGTGTTGTTTCTTCCAGGGAGAACGCTAGCGATTAGACTTCCATGCAAAAGTAGGGCCGCAGTGCTAGCTAAAGGAAACACACGGGGAGTCGTGTTCTGCCTTTTGCTGGGGCCTGAGTCTCACTCGCAGAAACTTTGGACTCCCTTGCAGTCCTCTCACGCACGCACACAACCAAATGTTTCCACCCTCAGGAGCGGCTGTTTTAGCTGAAGCACGGATCCTCTACAGTGTTATTCCGTCGAGTTGGGTGGCTGTCTTAAGCCTGCACACACACCCAGGGCAACGGTACTAGCCCCATAACCATGGTGTGAGTTGAGAGCTGCCTTCTCTCCGGCCTGTCTCTCCCTCGATTTTACGAAACGGAACCCGTCCCCAGGCTCTCAACCACCGTACACCCTAAACTGCTTCCTCCCACACAGAGGTCGTCGGTAGCTAAAGCACGGTTTCTCTTCAGTGTTGTTTCTCCGAGTTAGAACGCTTGCTATGAATGTCCACAATAGCCAAACTGTGGAAGGAGCCAAGATGTCCACCAACAGATGAATGGATAAAGAAGAGGGGGTATATATATATATATACAATGGAATATTATGCAGCCATCAAAAGGAATGAGATCTTGCCATCTGCAACGACGTGGATGGAACTGGAGGGTATCACGCTGAGCGAAATAAGTCAAACAGAGAAAGACATGTATCATATGACCTCACTGATAGGAGGAATTCTTAATCTCAGGAAACAAACTGAGGGTTGCTGGAGTGGGGGCTGGGGTGGGAGGGATGGGCTCACTGGGTGTTGGACACTGGGGAGGGTATGTGTTCTGGTAAGCGCTGTGAATTGTGCAAGACTGTTGAATGTCAGATCTGTACCTCTGAAACAAATAATGCAATATATGTTAAGAAAGAAAAAAAGAAGAAGAAGAATGTAGCAGGAGGGGAAGAATGAAGGGGGGGAAATCGGAGGGGGAGAAGAACCATGAGAGACGATGGACACTGAAAAAGAAACTGAGGGTTCTAGAGGGGAGGGGGGTGGGAGGATGGCTTAGCCTGGTGATGGGTATTGAGCAGGGCACGTTCTGCATGGAGCACTGGGTGTTATGCACAAACAATGAATCATGGAACACTATATCTAAAACTAATGATGTAATGTATGGGGATTAACATAACAATAAAAACATTTAATAATAATAAAGAAAAAGAAAGCTTGCTGTTAGACTTCCATGCAAAAGTGGGGCCGCAGTGCTAACTTCATGAAACAAGTGGGGAGGCGTGTCCTCCCTTCTCCCGGGGCCTGAGTCTCACACGGAAAATGGTTTGGGACTCCATTGCACTTCTCTCACGCAGGCACACAGCAAAATGCTTCCAGCCTCAGGAATGCCTATGTTCGCGGAAGCAGGAATTCTCTACACAGTTGTTCTTTCGACTTAGGTGCTTGGCTTTAGGCCTGCAGGCACACCCGGGGCAACTGCACTAGCCTCGTAAACAAGAGGTGAGTTGACAGCTGCCTGTCTCTCCCTCGATTTTACCTATGGAACCTCTCCCCAGGCCCTCACCCACAGTGCAGCGTAAACTGCTTTCTCACACAGAGAGGTCGACGGTAGCTAAAGCACGGTTTCTCTACTGTGTAGTTTCTTCGAGTTAGAACGCTAGCTATTAGACTTCCATGCAAATGTGGGGCTGCCGTGGAGCTTGGTCAAACACATGGGGAGTCGTGTTCTGCCTTTCGCTGGGGCCTGAGTCTCACTCGCAAAAAGCTTTGGACTCCCTTGCAGTGCTCTCACGCACGCACACAACAACATGCTGCCACCCTCAGGAGCAGCTCTTTTACCTGAAGCACAGGCTCTCAACCGAGTTTTTCCTTTGAGTTAGGTGGATTCATTTAAGCCTGCACACACACCCTGGGCACCGGTACTAGCCCCATAACCATGATGTGGGTTGAGAGCTGCCTTCTGTACTGGCCTGTCTCTCCCCCGATATTACGATATTGAAACCGTCCCCAGGCTCTCAGCCACAGTACACCCTAAACTGCTTCACCCACAGAGAGGTCGACGGTAGCTAAAGCAGGGTTTCTCTACAGTGTTGTTTCTTCGAGTTAGAAAGGTAGCTATTAGACTTCCATTCAAATGTGGGGTGCAGTACTAGTGTCACGGAGCAAGTGGGGAGTCGTGTTCTGGCTTCTTCCGGGGCCTGGGTCTCACAAGGAAAATGGTTTTGGACTCACTTGCTGTGCACTCACGCATGCACACCACACAATGCGTCCACCCTGAGGCATGGCTCTTTTAGCCGAAGCAGGAATTCCCTACAGAGTTGTTCCTTTGAGTTAGGTGGTTGGCTTATGGCCTGCAGGCACACCCAGGGCAAGGGTACTAGCCTCATAAACAAGAGGTGAGTTGAGAGCTGCCTTCCGCACCGGCCTGTTTCTCACTCCATTTCACGTATGGGACCCTTTCCCCGGTCTCTCCTACACGAGCACTATACAACTCCTGCGGCTTCAGGAACGGCAATGTTAGCTAAAGCGCAGTAACGCTACAGCATTGATTCTTGGTGTTAGTAGCCTGGGAGGCGAAGGAGCTGCAGCTGGGATTCTTGACAGGCTTGTTTCTTCCCAGTCAGTGTCGAGCACATAGCATTCCAAGCACACATGGAGCAGTCGTGTTAGCTTCAGGTAGCAAGAGCTGAGTCCAGAGGTGCCTTCTGCCCAGACCTATTTCTCTCTTGGTTTCACGTATGGAACCCGTTCCCCAGGCTCTCAGCCACGGTACTCCGTGTAATGCTTCCTCCGTCTAGAGGTCGACGGTAGCTAAAGCACGGTTTCTCTACAGTGTTGTTTCTTCGAGTTAGAACACTAGCTGTTAGACTTCCATGCAAAAGTGGGGCTGCCGTGCTAGATTGATGAAACACATGGGGAGTCGTGTTCTGCCTTTCGCTGGGGCCTGAGTCTCACTCGCAAAAAGCTTTGGACTCCCTTGCAGGGCTCTCACGCACGCACACAACAAAATGCTGCCACCCTCAGGAGCAGCTGTTTTACCTGCAGCACAAGCTCTCAACAGAGATTTTCCTTCGAGTTTGGTGGCTGTGCTTAAGCCGGCGCGCACAGCCTGGGCAACGGTACTAGCCCCATAACCATGATGTGGGTTGAGAGCTGCCTTCTGTACCGGCCTGTCTCTCCCCCGATATTACGATATTGAAACCGTCCCCAGGCTCTCAGCCACAGTACACCCTAAACTGCTTCGCCCACAGAGAGGTCGACGGTAGCTAAAGCACGGTTTCTCTACAGTCTTGTTTCTTCGAGTTAGAACGCTAGCTATTAGACCTCCATGCAAAATTGGGGCCGCAGTGCTGGCTTCACGAAATAAGTGAGGAGTCGTGTGCTGCCTTCTGCAGCTGCCTGAGGCTCCCTCCGAATTAGGTTTGCGATTCCCTTGCAGTGCTCTCACGCACACACACAAAAGAAGCTTCCACCTTCAGGAGCAGCTGTTTTAGCTGAAGCACAGATTCTGTACTGAGTTTTTCTTTCGAGTTAGGTGGTTGTGTTTAAGCCAGCACACACCCACGGGGCAACGGAACTAGCCCCATAACCATGTAGTGAGTTTAGAGCTGCCTTATGTACCGGCCTCTCTCTCCCCCGATATTACGAAATGGAAACCGTCCCCAGGCTCTCAGCCACAGTACACCCTAAACTGCTTCGCCCACAGAGAGGTCGACGGTAGCTAAAGCACGGTTTCTCTACAGTGTTTTTTCTCCGAGTTAGAAAGCTAGCTATTAGACTTCCATGCAAAAGTGGGGCCGCAGTACTAGCTTCATGGAGCAAGTGGGGAGTCGTGTTCTGGCTTCTTCCGGGGCCTGGGTCTCACAAGGAAACTGGTTTTGGACTCACTTGCAGTGATCTCACGCATGCACACAGCAAAACGCGTCCACCCTGAGGCATGGCTCTTTCAGCCAAAGCAGGAATTCCCTACAGAGTTGTTCCTTTGAGTTAGGTGGTTGGCTTATGGCCTGCAGGCACCCCCGGGGCAAGGGCACTAGCCTCCTAAACCAGAGGTGACTTGAGAGCTGCCTTCCGCACCGGCCTCTTTCTCACTCCATTTCACGTCTGGGACCCTTTGCCCGGTCTCTCGTACACGAGCATTGTGAAATTCCTCCTGCTTCAGGAACGGCAATGTTAACTCAAGCGCAGTCACTCTTTAGGATTGACTCTTGGTGTTAGTAGCCTGGTAACTAGGCATCCAGGCACACAGGGTACAGCAGTGCTCATCTCCTCAAACAAGAGGTGAGTCCACAGCAGCCTTCCTTCCAGGCCTGCTTCTCACTCCGAGTTACGTTTAGGTTCCATTTCTCATGCTTTCACAAAAACACGCAATAGATGAAGTTCACGCTCAGGAAGGGCGATCTTTGCTGAGGCACGGGTTCTCTACAGTTTTGTTCCTTTGCGTTGCGTGGATGGCACTGAGGATTCCATGCACACACGGGAGAGCCGATCTAGTTTCCTGAAACAAGAGTTGAGTCGATAGGTGCCTTCTGCCCATGCTTATTTCTCCCTCCAAATTCTGCTGGGACTCCTTCCCCAGGTTTGCACTCAAGCAGACTTGAAAATGCTGCCACCCTGTGGAGAGGCGAATGAGCTGAACCTGGGGTTCTAGACCGGCTTCTTTCTGCCAAATCAGTGTGGAGCCCTTAGCATTCCTATGCACACATGGAGCCAAAGTGTTAGCTTCAGGTAACAAGAGCTGAGTCGAGAGGAGCCTTCTGGCCAGGACTCCTTCTCCCTCGGTTTCACGTAAGGAACCCGTTCCTCAGACCCTCACCCACGGTAGCCTGGAAAGTGCTTCCTCCCTCAGAGAGGTGGATGGTAGCTAAAGCACGGTTTCCCTACCGTGTTGTTTCTTCCAGGGAGAACGCTAGCGATTAGACTTCCATGCAAAAGTAGGGCCGCAGTGCTAGCTAAAGGAAACACACGGGGAGTCGTGTTCTGCCTTTTGCTGGGGCCTGAGTCTCACTCGCAGAAACTTTGGACTCCCTTGCAGTCCTCTCACGCACGCACAAAACCAAATGTTTCCACCCTCAGGAGCGGCTGTTTTAGCTGAAGCACGGATCCTCTACCGTGTTATTCCGTCGAGTTGGGTGGCTGTCTTAAGCCTGCACACACACCCAGGGCAACGGTACTAGCCCCATAACCATGGTGTGAGTTGAGAGCTGCCTTCTCTCCGGCCTGTCTCTCCCTCGATTTTACGAAACGGAACCCGTCCCCAGGCTCTCAACCACCGTACACCCTAAACTGCTTCCTCCCACACAGAGGTCGTCGGTAGCTAAAGCACGGTTTCTCTTCAGTGTTGTTTCTCCGAGTTAGAACGCTTGCTATGAATGTCCACAATAGCCAAACTGTGGAAGGAGCCAAGATGTCCACCAACAGATGAATGGATAAAGAAGAGGGGGTATATATATATATATATATACAATGGAATATTATGCAGCCATCAAAAGGAATGAGATCTTGCCATCTGCAACGACGTGGATGGAACTGGAGGGTAACACGCTGAGCGAAATAAGTCAAACAGAGAAAGACATGTATCATATGACCTCACTGATAGGAGGAATTCTTAATCTCAGGAAACAAACTGAGGGTTGCTGGAGTGGGGGCTGGGGTGGGAGGGATGGGCTCACTGGGTGTTGGACACTGGGGAGGGTATGTGTTCTGGTAAGCGCTGTGAATTGTGCAAGACTGTTGAATGTCAGATCTGTACCTCTGAAACAAATAATGCAATATATGTTAAGAAAGAAAAAAAGAAGAAGAAGAATGTAGCAGGAGGGGAAGAATGAAGGGGGGGAAATCGGAGGGGGAGAAGAACCATGAGAGACGATGGACACTGAAAAAGAAACTGAGGGTTCTAGAGGGGAGGGGGGTGGGAGGATGGCTTAGCCTGGTGATGGGTATTGAGCAGGGCACGTTCTGCATGGAGCACTGGGTGTTATGCACAAACAATGAATCATGGAACACTATATCTAAAACTAATGATGTAATGTATGGGGATTAACATAACAATAAAAACATTTAATAATAATAAAGAAAAAGAAAGCTTGCTGTTAGACTTCCATGCAAAAGTGGGGCCGCAGTGCTAACTTCATGAAACAAGTGGGGAGGCGTGTCCTCCCTTCTCCCGGGGCCTGAGTCTCACACGGAAAATGGTTTGGGACTCCATTGCACTTCTCTCACGCAGGCACACAGCAAAATGCTTCCAGCCTCAGGAATGCCTATGTTCGCGGAAGCAGGAATTCTCTACACAGTTGTTCTTTCGACTTAGGTGCTTGGCTTTAGGCCTGCAGGCACACCCGGGGCAACTGCACTAGCCTCGTAAACAAGAGGTGAGTTGACAGCTGCCTGTCTCTCCCTCGATTTTACCTATGGAACCTCTCCCCAGGCCCTCACCCACAGTGCAGCGTAAACTGCTTTCTCACACAGAGAGGTCGACGGTAGCTAAAGCACGGTTTCTCTACTGTGTAGTTTCTTCGAGTTAGAACGCTAGCTATTAGACTTCCATGCAAATGTGGGGCTGCCGTGGAGCTTGGTCAAACACATGGGGAGTCGTGTTCTGCCTTTCGCTGGGGCCTGAGTCTCACTCGCAAAAAGCTTTGGACTCCCTTGCAGTGCTCTCACGCACGCACACAACAACATGCTGCCACCCTCAGGAGCAGCTCTTTTACCTGAAGCACAGGCTCTCAACCGAGTTTTTCCTTTGAGTTAGGTGGATTCATTTAAGCCTGCACACACACCCTGGGCACCGGTACTAGCCCCATAACCATGATGTGGGTTGAGAGCTGCCTTCTGTACTGGCCTGTCTCTCCCCCGATATTACGATATTGAAACCGTCCCCAGGCTCTCAGCCACAGTACACCCTAAACTGCTTCACCCACAGAGAGGTCGACGGTAGCTAAAGCAGGGTTTCTCTACAGTGTTGTTTCTTCGAGTTAGAAAGGTAGCTATTAGACTTCCATTCAAATGTGGGGTGCAGTACTAGTGTCACGGAGCAAGTGGGGAGTCGTGTTCTGGCTTCTTCCGGGGCCTGGGTCTCACAAGGAAAATGGTTTTGGACTCACTTGCTGTGCACTCACGCATGCACACCACACAATGCGTCCACCCTGAGGCATGGCTCTTTTAGCCGAAGCAGGAATTCCCTACAGAGTTGTTCCTTTGAGTTAGGTGGTTGGCTTATGGCCTGCAGGCACACCCAGGGCAAGGGTACTAGCCTCATAAACAAGAGGTGAGTTGAGAGCTGCCTTCCGCACCGGCCTGTTTCTCACTCCATTTCACGTATGGGACCCTTTCCCCGGTCTCTCCTACACGAGCACTATACAACTCCTGCGGCTTCAGGAACGGCAATGTTAGCTAAAGCGCAGTAACGCTACAGCATTGATTCTTGGTGTTAGTAGCCTGGGAGGCGAAGGAGCTGCAGCTGGGATTCTTGACAGGCTTGTTTCTTCCCAGTCAGTGTCGAGCACATAGCATTCCAAGCACACATGGAGCAGTCGTGTTAGCTTCAGGTAGCAAGAGCTGAGTCCAGAGGTGCCTTCTGCCCAGACCTATTTCTCTCTTGGTTTCACGTATGGAACCCGTTCCCCAGGCTCTCAGCCACGGTACTCCGTGTAATGCTTCCTCCGTCTAGAGGTCGACGGTAGCTAAAGCACGGTTTCTCTACAGTGTTGTTTCTTCGAGTTAGAACACTAGCTGTTAGACTTCCATGCAAAAGTGGGGCTGCCGTGCTAGATTGATGAAACACATGGGGAGTCGTGTTCTGCCTTTCGCTGGGGCCTGAGTCTCACTCGCAAAAAGCTTTGGACTCCCTTGCAGGGCTCTCACGCACGCACACAACAAAATGCTGCCACCCTCAGGAGCAGCTGTTTTACCTGCAGCACAGGCTCTCAACAGAGATTTTCCTTCGAGTTTGGTGGCTGTGCTTAAGCCGGCGCGCACAGCCTGGGCAACGGTACTAGCCCCATAACCATGATGTGGGTTGAGAGCTGCCTTATGTACCGGCCTGTCTCTCCCCCGATATTATGATATTGAAACCGTCCCCAGGCTCTCAGCCACAGTACACCCTAAACTGCTTCGCCCACAGAGAGGTCGACGGTAGCTAAAGCACGGTTTCTCTACAGTGTTGTTTCTTCGAGTTAGAACGCTAGCTATTAGACCTCCATGCAAAATTGGGGCCGCAGTGCTGGCTTCACGAAATAAGTGAGGAGTCGTGTGCTGCCTTCTGCAGCTGCCTGAGGCTCCCTCCGAATTAGGTTTGCGATTCCCTTGCAGTGCTCTCACGCACACACACAAAAGAAGCTTCCACCTTCAGGAGCAGCTGTTTTAGCTGAAGCACAGATTCTGTACTGAGTTTTTCTTTCGAGTTAGGTGGTTGTGTTTAAGCCAGCACACACCCACGGGGCAACGGAACTAGCCCCATAACCATGTAGTGAGTTTAGAGCTGCCTTATGTACCGGCCTCTCTCTCCCCCGATATTACGAAATGGAAACCGTCCCCAGGCTCTCAGCCACAGTACACCCTAAACTGCTTCGCCCACAGAGAGGTCGACGGTAGCTAAAGCACGGTTTCTCTACAGTGTTTTTTCTCCGAGTTAGAAAGCTAGCTATTAGACTTCCATGCAAAAGTGGGGCCGCAGTACTAGCTTCATGGAGCAAGTGGGGAGTCGTGTTCTGGCTTCTTCCGGGGCCTGGGTCTCACAAGGAAACTGGTTTTGGACTCACTTGCAGTGATCTCACGCATGCACACAGCAAAACGCGTCCACCCTGAGGCATGGCTCTTTCAGCCAAAGCAGGAATTCCCTACAGAGTTGTTCCTTTGAGTTAGGTGGTTGGCTTATGGCCTGCAGGCACCCCCGGGGCAAGGGCACTAGCCTCCTAAACCAGAGGTGACTTGAGAGCTGCCTTCCGCACCGGCCTCTTTCTCACTCCATTTCACGTCTGGGACCCTTTGCCCGGTCTCTCGTACACGAGCATTGTGAAATTCCTCCTGCTTCAGGAACGGCAATGTTAACTCAAGCGCAGTCACTCTTTAGGATTGACTCTTGGTGTTAGTAGCCTGGTAACTAGGCATCCAGGCACACAGGGTACAGCAGTGCTAATCTCCTCAAACAAGAGGTGAGTCCACAGCAGCCTTCCTTCCAGGCCTGCTTCTCACTCCGAGTTACGTTTAGGTTCCATTTCTCATGCTTTCACAAAAACACGCAATAGATGAAGTTCACGCTCAGGAAGGGCGATCTTTGCTGAGGCACGGGTTCTCTACAGTTTTGTTCCTTTGCGTTGCGTGGATGGCACTGAGGATTCCATGCACACACGGGAGAGCCGATCTAGTTTCCTGAAACAAGAGTTGAGTCGATAGGTGCCTTCTGCCCATGCTTATTTCTCCCTCCAAATTCTGCTGGGACTCCTTCCCCAGGTTTGCACTCAAGCAGACTTGAAAATGCTGCCACCCTGTGGAGAGGCGAATGAGCTGAACCTGGGGTTCTAGACCGGCTTCTTTCTGCCAAATCAGTGTGGAGCCCTTAGCATTCCTATGCACACATGGAGCCAAAGTGTTAGCTTCAGGTAACAAGAGCTGAGTCGAGAGGAGCCTTCTGGCCAGGACTCCTTCTCCCTCGGTTTCACGTAAGGAACCCGTTCCTCAGACCCTCACCCACGGTAGCCTGGAAAGTGCTTCCTCCCTCAGAGAGGTGGATGGTAGCTAAAGCACGGTTTCCCTACCGTGTTGTTTCTTCCAGGGAGAACGCTAGCGATTAGACTTCCATGCAAAAGTAGGGCCGCAGTGCTAGCTAAAGGAAACACACGGGGAGTCGTGTTCTGCCTTTTGCTGGGGCCTGAGTCTCACTCGCAGAAACTTTGGACTCCCTTGCAGTCCTCTCACGCACGCACACAACCAAATGTTTCCACCCTCAGGAGCGGCTGTTTTAGCTGAAGCACGGATCCTCTACCGTGTTATTCCGTCGAGTTGGGTGGCTGTCTTAAGCCTGCACACACACCCAGGGCAACGGTACTAGCCCCATAACCATGGTGTGAGTTGAGAGCTGCTTTCTCTCTGGCCTGTCTCTCCCTCGATTTTACGAAACGGAACCCGTCCCCAGGCTCTCAACCACCGTACACCCTAAACTGCTTCCTCCCACACAGAGGTCGTCGGTAGCTAAAGCACGGTTTCTCTTCAGTGTTGTTTCTCCGAGTTAGAACGCTTGCTATGAATGTCCACAATAGCCAAACTGTGGAAGGAGCCAAGATGTCCACCAACAGATGAATGGATAAAGAAGAGGGGGTATATATATATATATACAATGGAATATTATGCAGCCATCAAAAGGAATGAGATCTTGCCATCTGCAACGACGTGGATGGAACTGGAGGGTATCACGCTGAGCGAAATAAGTCAAACAGAGAAAGACATGTATCATATGACCTCACTGATAGGAGGAATTCTTAATCTCAGGAAACAAACTGAGGGTTGCTGGAGTGGGGGCTGGGGTGGGAGGGATGGGCTCACTGGGTGTTGGACACTGGGGAGGGTATGTGTTCTGGTAAGCGCTGTGAATTGTGCAAGACTGTTGAATCTCAGATCTGTACCTCTGAAACAAATAATGCAATATATGTTAAGAAAGAAAAAAAGAAGAAGAAGAATGTAGCAGGAGGGGAAGAATGAAGGGGGGGAAATCGGAGGGGGAGAAGAACCATGAGAGACGATGGACACTGAAAAAGAAACTGAGGGTTCTAGAGGGGAGGGGGGTGGGAGGATGGCTTAGCCTGGTGATGGGTATTGAGCAGGGCACGTTCTGCATGGAGCACTGGGTGTTATGCACAAACAATGAATCATGGAACACTATATCTAAAACTAATGATGTAATGTATGGGGATTAACATAACAATAAAAACATTTAATAATAATAAAGAAAAAGAAAGCTTGCTGTTAGACTTCCATGCAAAAGTGGGGCCGCAGTGCTAACTTCATGAAACAAGTGGGGAGGCGTGTCCTCCCTTCTCCCGGGGCCTGAGTCTCACACGGAAAATGGTTTGGGACTCCATTGCACTTCTCTCACGCAGGCACACAGCAAAATGCTTCCAGCCTCAGGAATGCCTATGTTCGCGGAAGCAGGAATTCTCTACACAGTTGTTCTTTCGACTTAGGTGCTTGGCTTTAGGCCTGCAGGCACACCCGGGGCAACTGCACTAGCCTCGTAAACAAGAGGTGAGTTGACAGCTGCCTGTCTCTCCCTCGATTTTACCTATGGAACCTGTCCCCAGGCCCTCACCCACAGTGCAGCGTAAACTGCTTTCTCACACAGAGAGGTCGACGGTAGCTAAAGCACGGTTTCTCTACTGTGTAGTTTCTTCGAGTTAGAACGCTAGCTATTAGACTTCCATGCAAATGTGGGGCTGCCGTGGAGCTTGGTCAAACACATGGGGAGTCGTGTTCTGCCTTTCGCTGGGGCCTGAGTCTCACTCGCAAAAAGCTTTGGACTCCCTTGCAGTGCTCTCACGCACGCACACAACAAAATGCTGCCACCCTCAGGAGCAGCTCTTTTACCTGAAGCACAGGCTCTCAACCGAGTTTTTCCTTTGAGTTAGGTGGATTCATTTAAGCCTGCACACACACCCTGGGCACCGGTACTAGCCCCATAACCATGATGTGGGTTGAGAGCTGCCTTCTGTACTGGCCTGTCTCTCCCCCGATATTACGATATTGAAACCGTCCCCAGGCTCTCAGCCACAGTACACCCTAAACTGCTTCACCCACAGAGAGGTCGACGGTAGCTAAAGCAGGGTTTCTCTACAGTGTTGTTTCTTCGAGTTAGAAAGGTAGCTATTAGACTTCCATTCAAATGTGGGGTGCAGTACTAGTGTCACGGAGCAAGTGGGGAGTCGTGTTCTGGCTTCTTCCGGGGCCTGGGTCTCACAAGGAAAATGGTTTTGGACTCACTTGCTGTGCACTCACGCATGCACACCACACAATGCGTCCACCCTGAGGCATGGCTCTTTTAGCCGAAGCAGGAATTCCCTACAGAGTTGTTCCTTTGAGTTAGGTGGTTGGCTTATGGCCTGCAGGCACACCCAGGGCAAGGGTACTAGCCTCATAAACAAGAGATGAGTTGAGAGCTGCCTTCCGCACCGGCCTGTTTCTCACTCCATTTCACGTATGGGACCCTTTCCCCGGTCTCTCCTACACGAGCACTATACAACTCCTGCGGCTTCAGGAACGGCAATGTTAGCTAAAGCGCAGTAACGCTACAGCATTGATTCTTGGTGTTAGTAGCCTGGGAGGCGAAGGAGCTGCAGCTGGGATTCTTGACAGGCTTGTTTCTTCCCAGTCAGTGTCGAGCACATAGCATTCCAAGCACACATGGAGCAGTCGTGTTAGCTTCAGGTAGCAAGAGCTGAGTCCAGAGGTGCCTTCTGCCCAGACCTATTTCTCTCTTGGTTTCACGTATGGAACCCGTTCCCCAGGCTCTCAGCCACGGTACTCCGTGTAATGCTTCCTCCGTCTAGAGGTCGACGGTAGCTAAAGCACGGTTTCTCTACAGTGTTGTTTCTTCGAGTTAGAACACTAGCTGTTAGACTTCCATGCAAAAGTGGGGCTGCCGTGCTAGATTGATGAAACACATGGGGAGTCGTGTTCTGCCTTTCGCTGGGGCCTGAGTCTCACTCGCAAAAAGCTTTGGACTCCCTTGCAGGGCTCTCACGCACGCACACAACAAAATGCTGCCACCCTCAGGAGCAGCTGTTTTACCTGCAGCACAAGCTCTCAACAGAGATTTTCCTTCGAGTTTGGTGGCTGTGCTTAAGCCGGCGCGCACAGCCTGGGCAACGGTACTAGCCCCATAACCATGATGTGGGTTGAGAGCTGCCTTCTGTACCGGCCTGTCTCTCCCCCGATATTACGATATTGAAACCGTCCCCAGGCTCTCAGCCACAGTACACCCTAAACTGCTTCGCCCACAGAGAGGTCGACGGTAGCTAAAGCACGGTTTCTCTACAGTCTTGTTTCTTCGAGTTAGAACGCTAGCTATTAGACCTCCATGCAAAATTGGGGCCGCAGTGCTGGCTTCACGAAATAAGTGAGGAGTCGTGTGCTGCCTTCTGCAGCTGCCTGAGGCTCCCTCCGAATTAGGTTTGCGATTCCCTTGCAGTGCTCTCACGCACACACACAAAAGAAGCTTCCACCTTCAGGAGCAGCTGTTTTAGCTGAAGCACAGATTCTGTACTGAGTTTTTCTTTCGAGTTAGGTGGTTGTGTTTAAGCCAGCACACACCCACGGGGCAACGGAACTAGCCCCATAACCATGTAGTGAGTTTAGAGCTGCCTTATGTACCGGCCTCTCTCTCCCCCGATATTACGAAATGGAAACCGTCCCCAGGCTCTCAGCCACAGTACACCCTAAACTGCTTCGCCCACAGAGAGGTCGACGGTAGCTAAAGCACGGTTTCTCTACAGTGTTTTTTCTCCGAGTTAGAAAGCTAGCTATTAGACTTCCATGCAAAAGTGGGGCCGCAGTGCTAGCTTCATGGAGCAAGTGGGGAGTCGTGTTCTGGCTTCTTCCGGGGCCTGGGTCTCACAAGGAAACTGGTTTTGGACTCACTTGCAGTGATCTCACGCATGCACACAGCAAAACGCGTCCACCCTGAGGCATGGCTCTTTCAGCCAAAGCAGGAATTCCCTACAGAGTTGTTCCTTTGAGTTAGGTGGTTGGCTTATGGCCTGCAGGCACCCCCGGGGCAAGGGCACTAGCCTCCTAAACCAGAGGTGACTTGAGAGCTGCCTTCCGCACCGGCCTCTTTCTCACTCCATTTCACGTCTGGGACCCTTTGCCCGGTCTCTCGTACACGAGCATTGTGAAATTCCTCCTGCTTCAGGAACGGCAATGTTAACTCAAGCGCAGTCACTCTTTAGGATTGACTCTTGGTGTTAGTAGCCTGGTAACTAGGCATCCAGGCACACAGGGTACAGCAGTGCTAATCTCCTCAAACAAGAGGTGAGTCCACAGCAGCCTTCCTTCCAGGCCTGCTTCTCACTCCGAGTTACGTTTAGGTTCCATTTCTCATGCTTTCACAAAAACACGCAATAGATGAAGTTCACGCTCAGGAAGGGCGATCTTTGCTGAGGCACGGGTTCTCTACAGTTTTGTTCCTTTGCGTTGCGTGGATGGCACTGAGGATTCCATGCACACACGGGAGAGCCGATCTAGTTTCCTGAAACAAGAGTTGAGTCGATAGGTGCCTTCTGCCCATGCTTATTTCTCCCTCCAAATTCTGCTGGGACTCCTTCCCCAGGTTTGCACTCAAGCAGACTTGAAAATGCTGCCACCCTGTGGAGAGGCGAATGAGCTGAACCTGGGGTTCTAGACCGGCTTCTTTCTGCCAAATCAGTGTGGAGCCCTTAGCATTCCTATGCACACATGGAGCCAAAGTGTTAGCTTCAGGTAACAAGAGCTGAGTCGAGAGGAGCCTTCTGGCCAGGACTCCTTCTCCCTCGGTTTCACGTAAGGAACCCGTTCCTCAGACCCTCACCCACGGTAGCCTGGAAAGTGCTTCCTCCCTCAGAGAGGTGGATGGTAGCTAAAGCACGGTTTCCCTACCGTGTTGTTTCTTCCAGGGAGAACGCTAGCGATTAGACTTCCATGCAAAAGTAGGGCCGCAGTGCTAGCTAAAGGAAACACACGGGGAGTCGTGTTCTGCCTTTTGCTGGGGCCTGAGTCTCACTCGCAGAAACTTTGGACTCCCTTGCAGTCCTCTCACGCACGCACACAACCAAATGTTTCCACCCTCAGGAGCGGCTGTTTTAGCTGAAGCACGGATCCTCTACAGTGTTATTCCGTCGAGTTGGGTGGCTGTCTTAAGCCTGCACACACACCCAGGGCAACGGTACTAGCCCCATAACCATGGTGTGAGTTGAGAGCTGCCTTCTCTCTGGCCTGTCTCTCCCTCGATTTTACGAAACGGAACCCGTCCCCAGGCTCTCAACCACCGTACACCCTAAACTGCTTCCTCCCACACAGAGGTCGTCGGTAGCTAAAGCACGGTTTCTCTTCAGTGTTGTTTCTCCGAGTTAGAACGCTTGCTATGAATGTCCACAATAGCCAAACTGTGGAAGGAGCCAAGATGTCCACCAACAGATGAATGGATAAAGAAGAGGGGGTATATATATATATATACAATGGAATATTATGCAGCCATCAAAAGGAATGAGATCTTGCCATCTGCAACGACGTGGATGGAACTGGAGGGTATCACGCTGAGCGAAATAAGTCAAACAGAGAAAGACATGTATCATATGACCTCACTGATAGGAGGAATTCTTAATCTCAGGAAACAAACTGAGGGTTGCTGGAGTGGGGGCTGGGGTGGGAGGGATGGGCTCACTGGGTGTTGGACACTGGGGAGGGTATGTGTTCTGGTAAGCGCTGTGAATTGTGCAAGACTGTTGAATCTCAGATCTGTACCTCTGAAACAAATAATGCAATATATGTTAAGAAAGAAAAAAAGAAGAAGAAGAATGTAGCAGGAGGGGAAGAATGAAGGGGGGGAAATCGGAGGGGGAGAAGAACCATGAGAGACGATGGACACTGAAAAAGAAACTGAGGGTTCTAGAGGGGAGGGGGGTGGGAGGATGGCTTAGCCTGGTGATGGGTATTGAGCAGGGCACGTTCTGCATGGAGCACTGGGTGTTATGCACAAACAATGAATCATGGAACACTATATCTAAAACTAATGATGTAATGTATGGGGATTAACATAACAATAAAAACATTTAATAATAATAAAGAAAAAGAAAGCTTGCTGTTAGACTTCCATGCAAAAGTGGGGCCGCAGTGCTAACTTCATGAAACAAGTGGGGAGGCGTGTCCTCCCTTCTCCCGGGGCCTGAGTCTCACACGGAAAATGGTTTGGGACTCCATTGCACTTCTCTCACGCAGGCACACAGCAAAATGCTTCCAGCCTCAGGAATGCCTATGTTCGCGGAAGCAGGAATTCTCTACACAGTTGTTCTTTCGACTTAGGTGCTTGGCTTTAGGCCTGCAGGCACACCCAGGGCAACTGCACTAGCCTCGTAAACAAGAGGTGAGTTGACAGCTGCCTGTCTCTCCCTCGATTTTACCTATGGAACCTCTCCCCAGGCCCTCACCCACAGTGCAGCGTAAACTGCTTTCTCACACAGAGAGGTCGACGGTAGCTAAAGCACGGTTTCTCTACTGTGTAGTTTCTTCGAGTTAGAACGCTAGCTATTAGACTTCCATGCAAATGTGGGGCTGCCGTGGAGCTTGGTCAAACACATGGGGAGTCGTGTTCTGCCTTTCGCTGGGGCCTGAGTCTCACTCGCAAAAAGCTTTGGACTCCCTTGCAGTGCTCTCACGCACGCACACAACAACATGCTGCCACCCTCAGGAGCAGCTCTTTTACCTGAAGCACAGGCTCTCAACCGAGTTTTTCCTTTGAGTTAGGTGGATTCATTTAAGCCTGCACACACACCCTGGGCACCGGTACTAGCCCCATAACCATGATGTGGGTTGAGAGCTGCCTTCTGTACTGGCCTGTCTCTCCCCCGATATTACGATATTGAAACCGTCCCCAGGCTCTCAGCCACAGTACACCCTAAACTGCTTCACCCACAGAGAGGTCGACGGTAGCTAAAGCAGGGTTTCTCTACAGTGTTGTTTCTTCGAGTTAGAAAGGTAGCTATTAGACTTCCATTCAAATGTGGGGTGCAGTACTAGTGTCACGGAGCAAGTGGGGAGTCGTGTTCTGGCTTCTTCCGGGGCCTGGGTCTCACAAGGAAAATGGTTTTGGACTCACTTGCTGTGCACTCACGCATGCACACCACACAATGCGTCCACCCTGAGGCATGGCTCTTTTAGCCGAAGCAGGAATTCCCTACAGAGTTGTTCCTTTGAGTTAGGTGGTTGGCTTATGGCCTGCAGGCACACCCAGGGCAAGGGTACTAGCCTCATAAACAAGAGGTGAGTTGAGAGCTGCCTTCCGCACCGGCCTGTTTCTCACTCCATTTCACGTATGGGACCCTTTCCCCGGTCTCTCCTACACGAGCACTATACAACTCCTGCGGCTTCAGGAACGGCAATGTTAGCTAAAGCGCAGTAACGCTACAGCATTGATTCTTGGTGTTAGTAGCCTGGGAGGCGAAGGAGCTGCAGCTGGGATTCTTGACAGGCTTGTTTCTTCCCAGTCAGTGTCGAGCACATAGCATTCCAAGCACACATGGAGCAGTCGTGTTAGCTTCAGGTAGCAAGAGCTGAGTCCAGAGGTGCCTTCTGCCCAGACCTATTTCTCTCTTGGTTTCACGTATGGAACCCGTTCCCCAGGCTCTCAGCCACGGTACTCCGTGTAATGCTTCCTCCGTCTAGAGGTCGACGGTAGCTAAAGCACGGTTTCTCTACAGTGTTGTTTCTTCGAGTTAGAACACTAGCTGTTAGACTTCCATGCAAAAGTGGGGCTGCCGTGCTAGATTGATGAAACACATGGGGAGTCGTGTTCTGCCTTTCGCTGGGGCCTGAGTCTCACTCGCAAAAAGCTTTGGACTCCCTTGCAGGGCTCTCACGCACGCACACAACAAAATGCTGCCACCCTCAGGAGCAGCTGTTTTACCTGCAGCACAGGCTCTCAACAGAGATTTTCCTTCGAATTTGGTGGCTGTGCTTAAGCCGGCGCGCACAGCCTGGGCAACGGTACTAGCCCCATAACCATGATGTGGGTTGAGAGCTGCCTTCTGTACCGGCCTGTCTCTCCCCCGATATTACGATATTGAAACCGTCCCCAGGCTCTCAGCCACAGTACACCCTAAACTGCTTCGCCCACAGAGAGGTCGACGGTAGCTAAAGCACGGTTTCTCTACAGTCTTGTTTCTTCGAGTTAGAACGCTAGCTATTAGACCTCCATGCAAAATTGGGGCCGCAGTGCTGGCTTCACGAAATAAGTGAGGAGTCGTGTGCTGCCTTCTGCAGCTGCCTGAGGCTCCCTCCGAATTAGGTTTGCGATTCCCTTGCAGTGCTCTCACGCACACACACAAAAGAAGCTTCCACCTTCAGGAGCAGCTGTTTTAGCTGAAGCACAGATTCTGTACTGAGTTTTTCTTTCGAGTTAGGTGGTTGTGTTTAAGCCAGCACACACCCACGGGGCAACGGAACTAGCCCCATAACCATGTAGTGAGTTTAGAGCTGCCTTATGTACCGGCCTCTCTCTCCCCCGATATTACGAAATGGAAACCGTCCCCAGGCTCTCAGCCACAGTACACCCTAAACTGCTTCGCCCACAGAGAGGTCGACGGTAGCTAAAGCACGGTTTCTCTACAGTGTTTTTTCTCCGAGTTAGAAAGCTAGCTATTAGACTTCCATGCAAAAGTGGGGCCGCAGTACTAGCTTCATGGAGCAAGTGGGGAGTCGTGTTCTGGCTTCTTCCGGGGCCTGGGTCTCACAAGGAAACTGGTTTTGGACTCACTTGCAGTGATCTCACGCATGCACACAGCAAAACGCGTCCACCCTGAGGCATGGCTCTTTCAGCCAAAGCAGGAATTCCCTACAGAGTTGTTCCTTTGAGTTAGGTGGTTGGCTTATGGCCTGCAGGCACCCCCGGGGCAAGGGCACTAGCCTCCTAAACCAGAGGTGACTTGAGAGCTGCCTTCCGCACCGGCCTCTTTCTCACTCCATTTCACGTCTGGGACCCTTTGCCCGGTCTCTCGTACACGAGCATTGTGAAATTCCTCCTGCTTCAGGAACGGCAATGTTAACTCAAGCGCAGTCACTCTTTAGGATTGACTCTTGGTGTTAGTAGCCTGGTAACTAGGCATCCAGGCACACAGGGTACAGCAGTGCTAATCTCCTCAAACAAGAGGTGAGTCCACAGCAGCCTTCCTTCCAGGCCTGCTTCTCACTCCGAGTTACGTTTAGGTTCCATTTCTCATGCTTTCACAAAAACACGCAATAGATGAAGTTCACGCTCAGGAAGGGCGATCTTTGCTGAGGCACGGGTTCTCTACAGTTTTGTTCCTTTGCGTTGCGTGGATGGCACTGAGGATTCCATGCACACACGGGAGAGCCGATCTAGTTTCCTGAAACAAGAGTTGAGTCGATAGGTGCCTTCTGCCCATGCTTATTTCTCCCTCCAAATTCTGCTGGGACTCCTTCCCCAGGTTTGCACTCAAGCAGACTTGAAAATGCTGCCACCCTGTGGAGAGGCGAATGAGCTGAACCTGGGGTTCTAGACCGGCTTCTTTCTGCCAAATCAGTGTGGAGCCCTTAGCATTCCTATGCACACATGGAGCCAAAGTGTTAGCTTCAGGTAACAAGAGCTGAGTCGAGAGGAGCCTTCTGGCCAGGACTCCTTCTCCCTCGGTTTCACGTAAGGAACCCGTTCCTCAGACCCTCACCCACGGTAGCCTGGAAAGTGCTTCCTCCCTCAGAGAGGTGGATGGTAGCTAAAGCACGGTTTCCCTACCGTGTTGTTTCTTCCAGGGAGAACGCTAGCGATTAGACTTCCATGCAAAAGTAGGGCCGCAGTGCTAGCTAAAGGAAACACACGGGGAGTCGTGTTCTGCCTTTTGCTGGGGCCTGAGTCTCACTCGCAGAAACTTTGGACTCCCTTGCAGTCCTCTCACGCACGCACACAACCAAATGTTTCCACCCTCAGGAGCGGCTGTTTTAGCTGAAGCACGGATCCTCTACCGTGTTATTCCGTCGAGTTGGGTGGCTGTCTTAAGCCTGCACACACACCCAGGGCAACGGTACTAGCCCCATAACCATGGTGTGAGTTGAGAGCTGCCTTCTCTCTGGCCTGTCTCTCCCTCGATTTTACGAAACGGAACCCGTCCCCAGGCTCTCAACCACCGTACACCCTAAACTGCTTCCTCCCACACAGAGGTCGTCGGTAGCTAAAGCACGGTTTCTCTTCAGTGTTGTTTCTCCGAGTTAGAACGCTTGCTATGAATGTCCACAATAGCCAAACTGTGGAAGGAGCCAAGATGTCCACCAACAGATGAATGGATAAAGAAGAGGGGGTATATATATATATATACAATGGAATATTATGCAGCCATCAAAAGGAATGAGATCTTGCCATCTGCAACGACGTGGATGGAACTGGAGGGTATCACGCTGAGCGAAATAAGTCAAACAGAGAAAGACATGTATCATATGACCTCACTGATAGGAGGAATTCTTAATCTCAGGAAACAAACTGAGGGTTGCTGGAGTGGGGGCTGGGGTGGGAGGGATGGGCTCACTGGGTGTTGGACACTGGGGAGGGTATGTGTTCTGGTAAGCGCTGTGAATTGTGCAAGACTGTTGAATGTCAGATCTGTACCTCTGAAACAAATAATGCAATATATGTTAAGAAAGAAAAAAAGAAGAAGAAGAATGTAGCAGGAGGGGAAGAATGAAGGGGGGGAAATCGGAGGGGGAGAAGAACCATGAGAGACGATGGACACTGAAAAAGAAACTGAGGGTTCTAGAGGGGAGGGGGGTGGGAGGATGGCTTAGCCTGGTGATGGGTATTGAGCAGGGCACGTTCTGCATGGAGCACTGGGTGTTATGCACAAACAATGAATCATGGAACACTATATCTAAAACTAATGATGTAATGTATGGGGATTAACATAACAATAAAAACATTTAATAATAATAAAGAAAAAGAAAGCTTGCTGTTAGACTTCCATGCAAAAGTGGGGCCGCAGTGCTAACTTCATGAAACAAGTGGGGAGGCGTGTCCTCCCTTCTCCCGGGGCCTGAGTCTCACACGGAAAATGGTTTGGGACTCCATTGCACTTCTCTCACGCAGGCACACAGCAAAATGCTTCCAGCCTCAGGAATGCCTATGTTCGCGGAAGCAGGAATTCTCTACACAGTTGTTCTTTCGACTTAGGTGCTTGGCTTTAGGCCTGCAGGCACACCCGGGGCAACTGCACTAGCCTCGTAAACAAGAGGTGAGTTGACAGCTGCCTGTCTCTCCCTCGATTTTACCTATGGAACCTCTCCCCAGGCCCTCACCCACAGTGCAGCGTAAACTGCTTTCTCACACAGAGAGGTCGACGGTAGCTAAAGCACGGTTTCTCTACTGTGTAGTTTCTTCGAGTTAGAACGCTAGCTATTAGACTTCCATGCAAATGTGGGGCTGCCGTGGAGCTTGGTCAAACACATGGGGAGTCGTGTTCTGCCTTTCGCTGGGGCCTGAGTCTCACTCGCAAAAAGCTTTGGACTCCCTTGCAGTGCTCTCACGCACGCACACAACAACATGCTGCCACCCTCAGGAGCAGCTCTTTTACCTGAAGCACAGGCTCTCAACCGAGTTTTTCCTTTGAGTTAGGTGGATTCATTTAAGCCTGCACACACACCCTGGGCACCGGTACTAGCCCCATAACCATGATGTGGGTTGAGAGCTGCCTTCTGTACTGGCCTGTCTCTCCCCCGATATTACGATATTGAAACCGTCCCCAGGCTCTCAGCCACAGTACACCCTAAACTGCTTCACCCACAGAGAGGTCGACGGTAGCTAAAGCAGGGTTTCTCTACAGTGTTGTTTCTTCGAGTTAGAAAGGTAGCTATTAGACTTCCATTCAAATGTGGGGTGCAGTACTAGTGTCACGGAGCAAGTGGGGAGTCGTGTTCTGGCTTCTTCCGGGGCCTGGGTCTCACAAGGAAAATGGTTTTGGACTCACTTGCTGTGCACTCACGCATGCACACCACACAATGCGTCCACCCTGAGGCATGGCTCTTTTAGCCGAAGCAGGAATTCCCTACAGAGTTGTTCCTTTGAGTTAGGTGGTTGGCTTATGGCCTGCAGGCACACCCAGGGCAAGGGTACTAGCCTCATAAACAAGAGGTGAGTTGAGAGCTGCCTTCCGCACCGGCCTGTTTCTCACTCCATTTCACGTATGGGACCCTTTCCCCGGTCTCTCCTACACGAGCACTATACAACTCCTGCGGCTTCAGGAACGGCAATGTTAGCTAAAGCGCAGTAACGCTACAGCATTGATTCTTGGTGTTAGTAGCCTGGGAGGCGAAGGAGCTGCAGCTGGGATTCTTGACAGGCTTGTTTCTTCCCAGTCAGTGTCGAGCACATAGCATTCCAAGCACACATGGAGCAGTCGTGTTAGCTTCAGGTAGCAAGAGCTGAGTCCAGAGGTGCCTTCTGCCCAGACCTATTTCTCTCTTGGTTTCACGTATGGAACCCGTTCCCCAGGCTCTCAGCCACGGTACTCCGTGTAATGCTTCCTCCGTCTAGAGGTCGACGGTAGCTAAAGCACGGTTTCTCTACAGTGTTGTTTCTTCGAGTTAGAACACTAGCTGTTAGACTTCCATGCAAAAGTGGGGCTGCCGTGCTAGATTGATGAAACACATGGGGAGTCGTGTTCTGCCTTTCGCTGGGGCCTGAGTCTCACTCGCAAAAAGCTTTGGACTCCCTTGCAGGGCTCTCACGCACGCACACAACAAAATGCTGCCACCCTCAGGAGCAGCTGTTTTACCTGCAGCACAGGCTCTCAACAGAGATTTTCCTTCGAGTTTGGTGGCTGTGCTTAAGCCGGCGCGCACAGCCTGGGCAACGGTACTAGCCCCATAACCATGATGTGGGTTGAGAGCTGCCTTATGTACCGGCCTGTCTCTCCCCCGATATTATGATATTGAAACCGTCCCCAGGCTCTCAGCCACAGTACACCCTAAACTGCTTCGCCCACAGAGAGGTCGACGGTAGCTAAAGCACGGTTTCTCTACAGTGTTGTTTCTTCGAGTTAGAACGCTAGCTATTAGACCTCCATGCAAAATTGGGGCCGCAGTGCTGGCTTCACGAAATAAGTGAGGAGTCGTGTGCTGCCTTCTGCAGCTGCCTGAGGCTCCCTCCGAATTAGGTTTGCGATTCCCTTGCAGTGCTCTCACGCACACACACAAAAGAAGCTTCCACCTTCAGGAGCAGCTGTTTTAGCTGAAGCACAGATTCTGTACTGAGTTTTTCTTTCGAGTTAGGTGGTTGTGTTTAAGCCAGCACACACCCACGGGGCAACGGAACTAGCCCCATAACCATGTAGTGAGTTTAGAGCTGCCTTATGTACCGGCCTCTCTCTCCCCCGATATTACGAAATGGAAACCGTCCCCAGGCTCTCAGCCACAGTACACCCTAAACTGCTTCGCCCACAGAGAGGTCGACGGTAGCTAAAGCACGGTTTCTCTACAGTGTTTTTTCTCCGAGTTAGAAAGCTAGCTATTAGACTTCCATGCAAAAGTGGGGCCGCAGTACTAGCTTCATGGAGCAAGTGGGGAGTCGTGTTCTGGCTTCTTCCGGGGCCTGGGTCTCACAAGGAAACTGGTTTTGGACTCACTTGCAGTGATCTCACGCATGCACACAGCAAAACGCGTCCACCCTGAGGCATGGCTCTTTCAGCCAAAGCAGGAATTCCCTACAGAGTTGTTCCTTTGAGTTAGGTGGTTGGCTTATGGCCTGCAGGCACCCCCGGGGCAAGGGCACTAGCCTCCTAAACCAGAGGTGACTTGAGAGCTGCCTTCCGCACCGGCCTCTTTCTCACTCCATTTCACGTCTGGGACCCTTTGCCCGGTCTCTCGTACACGAGCATTGTGAAATTCCTCCTGCTTCAGGAACGGCAATGTTAACTCAAGCGCAGTCACTCTTTAGGATTGACTCTTGGTGTTAGTAGCCTGGTAACTAGGCATCCAGGCACACAGGGTACAGCAGTGCTAATCTCCTCAAACAAGAGGTGAGTCCACAGCAGCCTTCCTTCCAGGCCTGCTTCTCACTCCGAGTTACGTTTAGGTTCCATTTCTCATGCTTTCACAAAAACACGCAATAGATGAAGTTCACGCTCAGGAAGGGCGATCTTTGCTGAGGCACGGGTTCTCTACAGTTTTGTTCCTTTGCGTTGCGTGGATGGCACTGAGGATTCCATGCACACACGGGAGAGCCGATCTAGTTTCCTGAAACAAGAGTTGAGTCGATAGGTGCCTTCTGCCCATGCTTATTTCTCCCTCCAAATTCTGCTGGGACTCCTTCCCCAGGTTTGCACTCAAGCAGACTTGAAAATGCTGCCACCCTGTGGAGAGGCGAATGAGCTGAACCTGGGGTTCTAGACCGGCTTCTTTCTGCCAAATCAGTGTGGAGCCCTTAGCATTCCTATGCACACATGGAGCCAAAGTGTTAGCTTCAGGTAACAAGAGCTGAGTCGAGAGGAGCCTTCTGGCCAGGACTCCTTCTCCCTCGGTTTCACGTAAGGAACCCGTTCCTCAGACCCTCACCCACGGTAGCCTGGAAAGTGCTTCCTCCCTCAGAGAGGTGGATGGTAGCTAAAGCACGGTTTCCCTACCGTGTTGTTTCTTCCAGGGAGAACGCTAGCGATTAGACTTCCATGCAAAAGTAGGGCCGCAGTGCTAGCTAAAGGAAACACACGGGGAGTCGTGTTCTGCCTTTTGCTGGGGCCTGAGTCTCACTCGCAGAAACTTTGGACTCCCTTGCAGTCCTCTCACGCACGCACACAACCAAATGTTTCCACCCTCAGGAGCGGCTGTTTTAGCTGAAGCACGGATCCTCTACCGTGTTATTCCGTCGAGTTGGGTGGCTGTCTTAAGCCTGCACACACACCCAGGGCAACGGTACTAGCCCCATAACCATGGTGTGAGTTGAGAGCTGCCTTCTCTCTGGCCTGTCTCTCCCTCGATTTTACGAAACGGAACCCGTCCCCAGGCTCTCAACCACCGTACACCCTAAACTGCTTCCTCCCACACAGAGGTCGTCGGTAGCTAAAGCACGGTTTCTCTTCAGTGTTGTTTCTCCGAGTTAGAACGCTTGCTATGAATGTCCACAATAGCCAAACTGTGGAAGGAGCCAAGATGTCCACCAACAGATGAATGGATAAAGAAGAGGGGGTATATATATATATATATACAATGGAATATTATGCAGCCATCAAAAGGAATGAGATCTTGCCATCTGCAACGACGTGGA
The DNA here is from genome assembly GCF_964656455.1 of Halichoerus grypus. Taxonomy (NCBI): domain Eukaryota; kingdom Metazoa; phylum Chordata; class Mammalia; order Carnivora; family Phocidae; genus Halichoerus; species Halichoerus grypus. The sequence continues at coordinate 57,554,033 of NC_135724.1, forward strand.
TGGAACTGGAGGGTATCACGCTGAGCGAAATAAGTCAAACAGAGAAAGACATGTATCATATGACCTCACTGATAGGAGGAATTCTTAATCTCAGGAAACAAACTGAGGGTTGCTGGAGTGGGGGCTGGGGTGGGAGGGATGGGCTCACTGGGTGTTGGACACTGGGGAGGGTATGTGTTCTGGTAAGCGCTGTGAATTGTGCAAGACTGTTGAATGTCAGATCTGTACCTCTGAAACAAATAATGCAATATATGTTAAGAAAGAAAAAAAGAAGAAGAAGAATGTAGCAGGAGGGGAAGAATGAAGGGGGGGAAATCGGAGGGGGAGAAGAACCATGAGAGACGATGGACACTGAAAAAGAAACTGAGGGTTCTAGAGGGGAGGGGGGTGGGAGGATGGCTTAGCCTGGTGATGGGTATTGAGCAGGGCACGTTCTGCATGGAGCACTGGGTGTTATGCACAAACAATGAATCATGGAACACTATATCTAAAACTAATGATGTAATGTATGGGGATTAACATAACAATAAAAACATTTAATAATAATAAAGAAAAAGAAAGCTTGCTGTTAGACTTCCATGCAAAAGTGGGGCCGCAGTGCTAACTTCATGAAACAAGTGGGGAGGCGTGTCCTCCCTTCTCCCGGGGCCTGAGTCTCACACGGAAAATGGTTTGGGACTCCATTGCACTTCTCTCACGCAGGCACACAGCAAAATGCTTCCAGCCTCAGGAATGCCTATGTTCGCGGAAGCAGGAATTCTCTACACAGTTGTTCTTTCGACTTAGGTGCTTGGCTTTAGGCCTGCAGGCACACCCGGGGCAACTGCACTAGCCTCGTAAACAAGAGGTGAGTTGACAGCTGCCTGTCTCTCCCTCGATTTTACCTATGGAACCTCTCCCCAGGCCCTCACCCACAGTGCAGCGTAAACTGCTTTCTCACACAGAGAGGTCGACGGTAGCTAAAGCACGGTTTCTCTACTGTGTAGTTTCTTCGAGTTAGAACGCTAGCTATTAGACTTCCATGCAAATGTGGGGCTGCCGTGGAGCTTGGTCAAACACATGGGGAGTCGTGTTCTGCCTTTCGCTGGGGCCTGAGTCTCACTCGCAAAAAGCTTTGGACTCCCTTGCAGTGCTCTCACGCACGCACACAACAACATGCTGCCACCCTCAGGAGCAGCTCTTTTACCTGAAGCACAGGCTCTCAACCGAGTTTTTCCTTTGAGTTAGGTGGATTCATTTAAGCCTGCACACACACCCTGGGCACCGGTACTAGCCCCATAACCATGATGTGGGTTGAGAGCTGCCTTCTGTACTGGCCTGTCTCTCCCCCGATATTACGATATTGAAACCGTCCCCAGGCTCTCAGCCACAGTACACCCTAAACTGCTTCACCCACAGAGAGGTCGACGGTAGCTAAAGCAGGGTTTCTCTACAGTGTTGTTTCTTCGAGTTAGAAAGGTAGCTATTAGACTTCCATTCAAATGTGGGGTGCAGTACTAGTGTCACGGAGCAAGTGGGGAGTCGTGTTCTGGCTTCTTCCGGGGCCTGGGTCTCACAAGGAAAATGGTTTTGGACTCACTTGCTGTGCACTCACGCATGCACACCACACAATGCGTCCACCCTGAGGCATGGCTCTTTTAGCCGAAGCAGGAATTCCCTACAGAGTTGTTCCTTTGAGTTAGGTGGTTGGCTTATGGCCTGCAGGCACACCCAGGGCAAGGGTACTAGCCTCATAAACAAGAGGTGAGTTGAGAGCTGCCTTCCGCACCGGCCTGTTTCTCACTCCATTTCACGTATGGGACCCTTTCCCCGGTCTCTCCTACACGAGCACTATACAACTCCTGCGGCTTCAGGAACGGCAATGTTAGCTAAAGCGCAGTAACGCTACAGCATTGATTCTTGGTGTTAGTAGCCTGGGAGGCGAAGGAGCTGCAGCTGGGATTCTTGACAGGCTTGTTTCTTCCCAGTCAGTGTCGAGCACATAGCATTCCAAGCACACATGGAGCAGTCGTGTTAGCTTCAGGTAGCAAGAGCTGAGTCCAGAGGTGCCTTCTGCCCAGACCTATTTCTCTCTTGGTTTCACGTATGGAACCCGTTCCCCAGGCTCTCAGCCACGGTACTCCGTGTAATGCTTCCTCCGTCTAGAGGTCGACGGTAGCTAAAGCACGGTTTCTCTACAGTGTTGTTTCTTCGAGTTAGAACACTAGCTGTTAGACTTCCATGCAAAAGTGGGGCTGCCGTGCTAGATTGATGAAACACATGGGGAGTCGTGTTCTGCCTTTCGCTGGGGCCTGAGTCTCACTCGCAAAAAGCTTTGGACTCCCTTGCAGGGCTCTCACGCACGCACACAACAAAATGCTGCCACCCTCAGGAGCAGCTGTTTTACCTGCAGCACAGGCTCTCAACAGAGATTTTCCTTCGAGTTTGGTGGCTGTGCTTAAGCCGGCGCGCACAGCCTGGGCAACGGTACTAGCCCCATAACCATGATGTGGGTTGAGAGCTGCCTTATGTACCGGCCTGTCTCTCCCCCGATATTATGATATTGAAACCGTCCCCAGGCTCTCAGCCACAGTACACCCTAAACTGCTTCGCCCACAGAGAGGTCGACGGTAGCTAAAGCACGGTTTCTCTACAGTGTTGTTTCTTCGAGTTAGAACGCTAGCTATTAGACCTCCATGCAAAATTGGGGCCGCAGTGCTGGCTTCACGAAATAAGTGAGGAGTCGTGTGCTGCCTTCTGCAGCTGCCTGAGGCTCCCTCCGAATTAGGTTTGCGATTCCCTTGCAGTGCTCTCACGCACACACACAAAAGAAGCTTCCACCTTCAGGAGCAGCTGTTTTAGCTGAAGCACAGATTCTGTACTGAGTTTTTCTTTCGAGTTAGGTGGTTGTGTTTAAGCCAGCACACACCCACGGGGCAACGGAACTAGCCCCACAACCATGTAGTGAGTTTAGAGCTGCCTTATGTACCGGCCTCTCTCTCCCCCGATATTACGAAATGGAAACCGTCCCCAGGCTCTCAGCCACAGTACACCCTAAACTGCTTCGCCCACAGAGAGGTCGACGGTAGCTAAAGCACGGTTTCTCTACAGTGTTTTTTCTCCGAGTTAGAAAGCTAGCTATTAGACTTCCATGCAAAAGTGGGGCCGCAGTACTAGCTTCATGGAGCAAGTGGGGAGTCGTGTTCTGGCTTCTTCCGGGGCCTGGGTCTCACAAGGAAACTGGTTTTGGACTCACTTGCAGTGATCTCACGCATGCACACAGCAAAATGCGTCCACCCTGAGGCATGGCTCTTTCAGCCAAAGCAGGAATTCCCTACAGAGTTGTTCCTTTGAGTTAGGTGGTTGGCTTATGGCCTGCAGGCACCCCCGGGGCAAGGGCACTAGCCTCCTAAACCAGAGGTGACTTGAGAGCTGCCTTCCGCACCGGCCTCTTTCTCACTCCATTTCACGTCTGGGACCCTTTGCCCGGTCTCTCGTACACGAGCATTGTGAAATTCCTCCTGCTTCAGGAACGGCAATGTTAACTCAAGCGCAGTCACTCTTTAGGATTGACTCTTGGTGTTAGTAGCCTGGTAACTAGGCATCCAGGCACACAGGGTACAGCAGTGCTAATCTCCTCAAACAAGAGGTGAGTCCACAGCAGCCTTCCTTCCAGGCCTGCTTCTCACTCCGAGTTACGTTTAGGTTCCATTTCTCATGCTTTCACAAAAACACGCAATAGATGAAGTTCACGCTCAGGAAGGGCGATCTTTGCTGAGGCACGGGTTCTCTACAGTTTTGTTCCTTTGCGTTGCGTGGATGGCACTGAGGATTCCATGCACACACGGGAGAGCCGATCTAGTTTCCTGAAACAAGAGTTGACTCGATAGGTGCCTTCTGCCCATGCTTATTTCTCCCTCCAAATTCTGCTGGGACTCCTTCCCCAGGTTTGCACTCAAGCAGACTTGAAAATGCTGCCACCCTGTGGAGAGGCGAATGAGCTGAACCTGCGGTTCTAGACCGGCTTCTTTCTGCCAAATCAGTGTGGAGCCCTTAGCATTCCTATGCACACATGGAGCCAAAGTGTTAGCTTCAGGTAACAAGAGCTGAGTCGAGAGGAGCCTTCTGGCCAGGACTCCTTCTCCCTCGGTTTCACGTAAGGAACCCGTTCCTCAGACCCTCACCCACGGTAGCCTGGAAAGTGCTTCCTCCCTCAGAGAGGTGGATGGTAGCTAAAGCACGGTTTCCCTACCGTGTTGTTTCTTCCAGGGAGAACGCTAGCGATTAGACTTCCATGCAAAAGTAGGGCCGCAGTGCTAGCTAAAGGAAACACACGGGGAGTCGTGTTCTGCCTTTTGCTGGGGCCTGAGTCTCACTCGCAGAAACTTTGGACTCCCTTGCAGTCCTCTCACGCACGCACACAACCAAATGTTTCCACCCTCAGGAGCGGCTGTTTTAGCTGAAGCACGGATCCTCTACCGTGTTATTCCGTCGAGTTGGGTGGCTGTCTTAAGCCTGCACACACACCCAGGGCAACGGTACTAGCCCCATAACCATGGTGTGAGTTGAGAGCTGCCTTCTCTCCGGCCTGTCTCTCCCTCGATTTTACGAAACGGAACCCGTCCCCAGGCTCTCAACCACCGTACACCCTAAACTGCTTCCTCCCACACAGAGGTCGTCGGTAGCTAAAGCACGGTTTCTCTTCAGTGTTGTTTCTCCGAGTTAGAACGCTTGCTATGAATGTCCACAATAGCCAAACTGTGGAAGGAGCCAAGATGTCCACCAACAGATGAATGGATAAAGAAGAGGGGGTATATATATATATATACAATGGAATATTATGCAGCCATCAAAAGGAATGAGATCTTGCCATCTGCAACGACGTGGATGGAACTGGAGGGTATCACGCTGAGCGAAATAAGTCAAACAGAGAAAGACATGTATCATATGACCTCACTGATAGGAGGAATTCTTAATCTCAGGAAACAAACTGAGGGTTGCTGGAGTGGGGGCTGGGGTGGGAGGGATGGGCTCACTGGGTGTTGGACACTGGGGAGGGTATGTGTTCTGGTAAGCGCTGTGAATTGTGCAAGACTGTTGAATGTCAGATCTGTACCTCTGAAACAAATAATGCAATATATGTTAAGAAAGAAAAAAAGAAGAAGAAGAATGTAGCAGGAGGGGAAGAATGAAGGGGGGGAAATCGGAGGGGGAGAAGAACCATGAGAGACGATGGACACTGAAAAAGAAACTGAGGGTTCTAGAGGGGAGGGGGGTGGGAGGATGGCTTAGCCTGGTGATGGGTATTGAGCAGGGCACGTTCTGCATGGAGCACTGGGTGTTATGCACAAACAATGAATCATGGAACACTATATCTAAAACTAATGATGTAATGTATGGGGATTAACATAACAATAAAAACATTTAATAATAATAAAGAAAAAGAAAGCTTGCTGTTAGACTTCCATGCAAAAGTGGGGCCGCAGTGCTAACTTCATGAAACAAGTGGGGAGGCGTGTCCTCCCTTCTCCCGGGGCCTGAGTCTCACACGGAAAATGGTTTGGGACTCCATTGCACTTCTCTCACGCAGGCACACAGCAAAATGCTTCCAGCCTCAGGAATGCCTATGTTCGCGGAAGCAGGAATTCTCTACACAGTTGTTCTTTCGACTTAGGTGCTTGGCTTTAGGCCTGCAGGCACACCCGGGGCAACTGCACTAGCCTCGTAAACAAGAGGTGAGTTGACAGCTGCCTGTCTCTCCCTCGATTTTACCTATGGAACCTGTCCCCAGGCCCTCACCCACAGTGCAGCGTAAACTGCTTTCTCACACAGAGAGGTCGACGGTAGCTAAAGCACGGTTTCTCTACTGTGTAGTTTCTTCGAGTTAGAACGCTAGCTATTAGACTTCCATGCAAATGTGGGGCTGCCGTGGAGCTTGGTCAAACACATGGGGAGTCGTGTTCTGCCTTTCGCTGGGGCCTGAGTCTCACTCGCAAAAAGCTTTGGACTCCCTTGCAGTGCTCTCACGCACGCACACAACAAAATGCTGCCACCCTCAGGAGCAGCTCTTTTACCTGAAGCACAGGCTCTCAACCGAGTTTTTCCTTTGAGTTAGGTGGATTCATTTAAGCCTGCACACACACCCTGGGCACCGGTACTAGCCCCATAACCATGATGTGGGTTGAGAGCTGCCTTCTGTACTGGCCTGTCTCTCCCCCGATATTACGATATTGAAACCGTCCCCAGGCTCTCAGCCACAGTACACCCTAAACTGCTTCACCCACAGAGAGGTCGACGGTAGCTAAAGCAGGGTTTCTCTACAGTGTTGTTTCTTCGAGTTAGAAAGGTAGCTATTAGACTTCCATTCAAATGTGGGGTGCAGTACTAGTGTCACGGAGCAAGTGGGGAGTCGTGTTCTGGCTTCTTCCGGGGCCTGGGTCTCACAAGGAAAATGGTTTTGGACTCACTTGCTGTGCACTCACGCATGCACACCACACAATGCGTCCACCCTGAGGCATGGCTCTTTTAGCCGAAGCAGGAATTCCCTACAGAGTTGTTCCTTTGAGTTAGGTGGTTGGCTTATGGCCTGCAGGCACACCCAGGGCAAGGGTACTAGCCTCATAAACAAGAGATGAGTTGAGAGCTGCCTTCCGCACCGGCCTGTTTCTCACTCCATTTCACGTATGGGACCCTTTCCCCGGTCTCTCCTACACGAGCACTATACAACTCCTGCGGCTTCAGGAACGGCAATGTTAGCTAAAGCGCAGTAACGCTACAGCATTGATTCTTGGTGTTAGTAGCCTGGGAGGCGAAGGAGCTGCAGCTGGGATTCTTGACAGGCTTGTTTCTTCCCAGTCAGTGTCGAGCACATAGCATTCCAAGCACACATGGAGCAGTCGTGTTAGCTTCAGGTAGCAAGAGCTGAGTCCAGAGGTGCCTTCTGCCCAGACCTATTTCTCTCTTGGTTTCACGTATGGAACCCGTTCCCCAGGCTCTCAGCCACGGTACTCCGTGTAATGCTTCCTCCGTCTAGAGGTCGACGGTAGCTAAAGCACGGTTTCTCTACAGTGTTGTTTCTTCGAGTTAGAACACTAGCTGTTAGACTTCCATGCAAAAGTGGGGCTGCCGTGCTAGATTGATGAAACACATGGGGAGTCGTGTTCTGCCTTTCGCTGGGGCCTGAGTCTCACTCGCAAAAAGCTTTGGACTCCCTTGCAGGGCTCTCACGCACGCACACAACAAAATGCTGCCACCCTCAGGAGCAGCTGTTTTACCTGCAGAACAAGCTCTCAACAGAGATTTTCCTTCGAGTTTGGTGGCTGTGCTTAAGCCGGCGCGCACAGCCTGGGCAACGGTACTAGCCCCATAACCATGATGTGGGTTGAGAGCTGCCTTCTGTACCGGCCTGTCTCTCCCCCGATATTACGATATTGAAACCGTCCCCAGGCTCTCAGCCACAGTACACCCTAAACTGCTTCGCCCACAGAGAGGTCGACGGTAGCTAAAGCACGGTTTCTCTACAGTCTTGTTTCTTCGAGTTAGAACGCTAGCTATTAGACCTCCATGCAAAATTGGGGCCGCAGTGCTGGCTTCACGAAATAAGTGAGGAGTCGTGTGCTGCCTTCTGCAGCTGCCTGAGGCTCCCTCCGAATTAGGTTTGCGATTCCCTTGCAGTGCTCTCACGCACACACACAAAAGAAGCTTCCACCTTCAGGAGCAGCTGTTTTAGCTGAAGCACAGATTCTGTACTGAGTTTTTCTTTCGAGTTAGGTGGTTGTGTTTAAGCCAGCACACACCCACGGGGCAACGGAACTAGCCCCATAACCATGTAGTGAGTTTAGAGCTGCCTTATGTACCGGCCTCTCTCTCCCCCGATATTACGAAATGGAAACCGTCCCCAGGCTCTCAGCCACAGTACACCCTAAACTGCTTCGCCCACAGAGAGGTCGACGGTAGCTAAAGCACGGTTTCTCTACAGTGTTTTTTCTCCGAGTTAGAAAGCTAGCTATTAGACTTCCATGCAAAAGTGGGGCCGCAGTGCTAGCTTCATGGAGCAAGTGGGGAGTCGTGTTCTGGCTTCTTCCGGGGCCTGGGTCTCACAAGGAAACTGGTTTTGGACTCACTTGCAGTGATCTCACGCATGCACACAGCAAAACGCGTCCACCCTGAGGCATGGCTCTTTCAGCCAAAGCAGGAATTCCCTACAGAGTTGTTCCTTTGAGTTAGGTGGTTGGCTTATGGCCTGCAGGCACCCCCGGGGCAAGGGCACTAGCCTCCTAAACCAGAGGTGACTTGAGAGCTGCCTTCCGCACCGGCCTCTTTCTCACTCCATTTCACGTCTGGGACCCTTTGCCCGGTCTCTCGTACACGAGCATTGTGAAATTCCTCCTGCTTCAGGAACGGCAATGTTAACTCAAGCGCAGTCACTCTTTAGGATTGACTCTTGGTGTTAGTAGCCTGGTAACTAGGCATCCAGGCACACAGGGTACAGCAGTGCTCATCTCCTCAAACAAGAGGTGAGTCCACAGCAGCCTTCCTTCCAGGCCTGCTTCTCACTCCGAGTTACGTTTAGGTTCCATTTCTCATGCTTTCACAAAAACACGCAATAGATGAAGTTCACGCTCAGGAAGGGCGATCTTTGCTGAGGCACGGGTTCTCTACAGTTTTGTTCCTTTGCGTTGCGTGGATGGCACTGAGGATTCCATGCACACACGGGAGAGCCGATCTAGTTTCCTGAAACAAGAGTTGAGTCGATAGGTGCCTTCTGCCCATGCTTATTTCTCCCTCCAAATTCTGCTGGGACTCCTTCCCCAGGTTTGCACTCAAGCAGACTTGAAAATGCTGCCACCCTGTGGAGAGGCGAATGAGCTGAACCTGGGGTTCTAGACCGGCTTCTTTCTGCCAAATCAGTGTGGAGCCCTTAGCATTCCTATGCACACATGGAGCCAAAGTGTTAGCTTCAGGTAACAAGAGCTGAGTCGAGAGGAGCCTTCTGGCCAGGACTCCTTCTCCCTCGGTTTCACGTAAGGAACCCGTTCCTCAGACCCTCACCCACGGTAGCCTGGAAAGTGCTTCCTCCCTCAGAGAGGTGGATGGTAGCTAAAGCACGGTTTCCCTACCGTGTTGTTTCTTCCAGGGAGAACGCTAGCGATTAGACTTCCATGCAAAAGTAGGGCCGCAGTGCTAGCTAAAGGAAACACACGGGGAGTCGTGTTCTGCCTTTTGCTGGGGCCTGAGTCTCACTCGCAGAAACTTTGGACTCCCTTGCAGTCCTCTCACGCACGCACACAACCAAATGTTTCCACCCTCAGGAGCGGCTGTTTTAGCTGAAGCACGGATCCTCTACAGTGTTATTCCGTCGAGTTGGGTGGCTGTCTTAAGCCTGCACACACACCCAGGGCAACGGTACTAGCCCCATAACCATGGTGTGAGTTGAGAGCTGCCTTCTCTCTGGCCTGTCTCTCCCTCGATTTTACGAAACGGAACCCGTCCCCAGGCTCTCAACCACCGTACACCCTAAACTGCTTCCTCCCACACAGAGGTCGTCGGTAGCTAAAGCACGGTTTCTCTTCAGTGTTGTTTCTCCGAGTTAGAACGCTTGCTATGAATGTCCACAATAGCCAAACTGTGGAAGGAGCCAAGATGTCCACCAACAGATGAATGGATAAAGAAGAGGGGGTATATATATATATATACAATGGAATATTATGCAGCCATCAAAAGGAATGAGATCTTGCCATCTGCAACGACGTGGATGGAACTGGAGGGTATCACGCTGAGCGAAATAAGTCAAACAGAGAAAGACATGTATCATATGACCTCACTGATAGGAGGAATTCTTAATCTCAGGAAACAAACTGAGGGTTGCTGGAGTGGGGGCTGGGGTGGGAGGGATGGGCTCACTGGGTGTTGGACACTGGGGAGGGTATGTGTTCTGGTAAGCGCTGTGAATTGTGCAAGACTGTTGAATGTCAGATCTGTACCTCTGAAACAAATAATGCAATATATGTTAAGAAAGAAAAAAAGAAGAAGAAGAATGTAGCAGGAGGGGAAGAATGAAGGGGGGGAAATCGGAGGGGGAGAAGAACCATGAGAGACGATGGACACTGAAAAAGAAACTGAGGGTTCTAGAGGGGAGGGGGGTGGGAGGATGGCTTAGCCTGGTGATGGGTATTGAGCAGGGCACGTTCTGCATGGAGCACTGGGTGTTATGCACAAACAATGAATCATGGAACACTATATCTAAAACTAATGATGTAATGTATGGGGATTAACATAACAATAAAAACATTTAATAATAATAAAGAAAAAGAAAGCTTGCTGTTAGACTTCCATGCAAAAGTGGGGCCGCAGTGCTAACTTCATGAAACAAGTGGGGAGGCGTGTCCTCCCTTCTCCCGGGGCCTGAGTCTCACACGGAAAATGGTTTGGGACTCCATTGCACTTCTCTCACGCAGGCACACAGCAAAATGCTTCCAGCCTCAGGAATGCCTATGTTCGCGGAAGCAGGAATTCTCTACACAGTTGTTCTTTCGACTTAGGTGCTTGGCTTTAGGCCTGCAGGCACACCCGGGGCAACTGCACTAGCCTCGTAAACAAGAGGTGAGTTGACAGCTGCCTGTCTCTCCCTCGATTTTACCTATGGAACCTCTCCCCAGGCCCTCACCCACAGTGCAGCGTAAACTGCTTTCTCACACAGAGAGGTCGACGGTAGCTAAAGCACGGTTTCTCTACTGTGTAGTTTCTTCGAGTTAGAACGCTAGCTATTAGACTTCCATGCAAATGTGGGGCTGCCGTGGAGCTTGGTCAAACACATGGGGAGTCGTGTTCTGCCTTTCGCTGGGGCCTGAGTCTCACTCGCAAAAAGCTTTGGACTCCCTTGCAGTGCTCTCACGCACGCACACAACAACATGCTGCCACCCTCAGGAGCAGCTCTTTTACCTGAAGCACAGGCTCTCAACCGAGTTTTTCCTTTGAGTTAGGTGGATTCATTTAAGCCTGCACACACACCCTGGGCACCGGTACTAGCCCCATAACCATGATGTGGGTTGAGAGCTGCCTTCTGTACTGGCCTGTCTCTCCCCCGATATTACGATATTGAAACCGTCCCCAGGCTCTCAGCCACAGTACACCCTAAACTGCTTCACCCACAGAGAGGTCGACGGTAGCTAAAGCAGGGTTTCTCTACAGTGTTGTTTCTTCGAGTTAGAAAGGTAGCTATTAGACTTCCATTCAAATGTGGGGTGCAGTACTAGTGTCACGGAGCAAGTGGGGAGTCGTGTTCTGGCTTCTTCCGGGGCCTGGGTCTCACAAGGAAAATGGTTTTGGACTCACTTGCTGTGCACTCACGCATGCACACCACACAATGCGTCCACCCTGAGGCATGGCTCTTTTAGCCGAAGCAGGAATTCCCTACAGAGTTGTTCCTTTGAGTTAGGTGGTTGGCTTATGGCCTGCAGGCACACCCAGGGCAAGGGTACTAGCCTCATAAACAAGAGGTGAGTTGAGAGCTGCCTTCCGCACCGGCCTGTTTCTCACTCCATTTCACGTATGGGACCCTTTCCCCGGTCTCTCCTACACGAGCACTATACAACTCCTGCGGCTTCAGGAACGGCAATGTTAGCTAAAGCGCAGTAACGCTACAGCATTGATTCTTGGTGTTAGTAGCCTGGGAGGCGAAGGAGCTGCAGCTGGGATTCTTGACAGGCTTGTTTCTTCCCAGTCAGTGTCGAGCACATAGCATTCCAAGCACACATGGAGCAGTCGTGTTAGCTTCAGGTAGCAAGAGCTGAGTCCAGAGGTGCCTTCTGCCCAGACCTATTTCTCTCTTGGTTTCACGTATGGAACCCGTTCCCCAGGCTCTCAGCCACGGTACTCCGTGTAATGCTTCCTCCGTCTAGAGGTCGACGGTAGCTAAAGCACGGTTTCTCTACAGTGTTGTTTCTTCGAGTTAGAACACTAGCTGTTAGACTTCCATGCAAAAGTGGGGCTGCCGTGCTAGATTGATGAAACACATGGGGAGTCGTGTTCTGCCTTTCGCTGGGGCCTGAGTCTCACTCGCAAAAAGCTTTGGACTCCCTTGCAGGGCTCTCACGCACGCACACAACAAAATGCTGCCACCCTCAGGAGCAGCTGTTTTACCTGCAGCACAGGCTCTCAACAGAGATTTTCCTTCGAATTTGGTGGCTGTGCTTAAGCCGGCGCGCACAGCCTGGGCAACGGTACTAGCCCCATAACCATGATGTGGGTTGAGAGCTGCCTTCTGTACCGGCCTGTCTCTCCCCCGATATTACGATATTGAAACCGTCCCCAGGCTCTCAGCCACAGTACACCCTAAACTGCTTCGCCCACAGAGAGGTCGACGGTAGCTAAAGCACGGTTTCTCTACAGTCTTGTTTCTTCGAGTTAGAACGCTAGCTATTAGACCTCCATGCAAAATTGGGGCCGCAGTGCTGGCTTCACGAAATAAGTGAGGAGTCGTGTGCTGCCTTCTGCAGCTGCCTGAGGCTCCCTCCGAATTAGGTTTGCGATTCCCTTGCAGTGCTCTCACGCACACACACAAAAGAAGCTTCCACCTTCAGGAGCAGCTGTTTTAGCTGAAGCACAGATTCTGTACTGAGTTTTTCTTTCGAGTTAGGTGGTTGTGTTTAAGCCAGCACACACCCACGGGGCAACGGAACTAGCCCCATAACCATGTAGTGAGTTTAGAGCTGCCTTATGTACCGGCCTCTCTCTCCCCCGATATTACGAAATGGAAACCGTCCCCAGGCTCTCAGCCACAGTACACCCTAAACTGCTTCGCCCACAGAGAGGTCGACGGTAGCTAAAGCACGGTTTCTCTACAGTGTTTTTTCTCCGAGTTAGAAAGCTAGCTATTAGACTTCCATGCAAAAGTGGGGCCGCAGTACTCGCTTCATGGAGCAAGTGGGGAGTCGTGTTCTGGCTTCTTCCGGGGCCTGGGTCTCACAAGGAAACTGGTTTTGGACTCACTTGCAGTGATCTCACGCATGCACACAGCAAAACGCGTCCACCCTGAGGCATGGCTCTTTCAGCCAAAGCAGGAATTCCCTACAGAGTTGTTCCTTTGAGTTAGGTGGTTGGCTTATGGCCTGCAGGCACCCCCGGGGCAAGGGCACTAGCCTCCTAAACCAGAGGTGACTTGAGAGCTGCCTTCCGCACCGGCCTCTTTCTCACTCCATTTCACGTCTGGGACCCTTTGCCCGGTCTCTCGTACACGAGCATTGTGAAATTCCTCCTGCTTCAGGAACGGCAATGTTAACTCAAGCGCAGTCACTCTTTAGGATTGACTCTTGGTGTTAGTAGCCTGGTAACTAGGCATCCAGGCACACAGGGTACAGCAGTGCTAATCTCCTCAAACAAGAGGTGAGTCCACAGCAGCCTTCCTTCCAGGCCTGCTTCTCACTCCGAGTTACGTTTAGGTTCCATTTCTCATGCTTTCACAAAAACACGCAATAGATGAAGTTCACGCTCAGGAAGGGCGATCTTTGCTGAGGCACGGGTTCTCTACAGTTTTGTTCCTTTGCGTTGCGTGGATGGCACTGAGGATTCCATGCACACACGGGAGAGCCGATCTAGTTTCCTGAAACAAGAGTTGAGTCGATAGGTGCCTTCTGCCCATGCTTATTTCTCCCTCCAAATTCTGCTGGGACTCCTTCCCCAGGTTTGCACTCAAGCAGACTTGAAAATGCTGCCACCCTGTGGAGAGGCGAATGAGCTGAACCTGGGGTTCTAGACCGGCTTCTTTCTGCCAAATCAGTGTGGAGCCCTTAGCATTCCTATGCACACATGGAGCCAAAGTGTTAGCTTCAGGTAACAAGAGCTGAGTCGAGAGGAGCCTTCTGGCCAGGACTCCTTCTCCCTCGGTTTCACGTAAGGAACCCGTTCCTCAGACCCTCACCCACGGTAGCCTGGAAAGTGCTTCCTCCCTCAGAGAGGTGGATGGTAGCTAAAGCACGGTTTCCCTACCGTGTTGTTTCTTCCAGGGAGAACGCTAGCGATTAGACTTCCATGCAAAAGTAGGGCCGCAGTGCTAGCTAAAGGAAACACACGGGGAGTCGTGTTCTGCCTTTTGCTGGGGCCTGAGTCTCACTCGCAGAAACTTTGGACTCCCTTGCAGTCCTCTCACGCACGCACACAACCAAATGTTTCCACCCTCAGGAGCGGCTGTTTTAGCTGAAGCACGGATCCTCTACCGTGTTATTCCGTCGAGTTGGGTGGCTGTCTTAAGCCTGCACACACACCCAGGGCAACGGTACTAGCCCCATAACCATGGTGTGAGTTGAGAGCTGCCTTCTCTCTGGCCTGTCTCTCCCTCGATTTTACGAAACGGAACCCGTCCCCAGGCTCTCAACCACCGTACACCCTAAACTGCTTCCTCCCACACAGAGGTCGTCGGTAGCTAAAGCACGGTTTCTCTTCAGTGTTGTTTCTCCGAGTTTGAACGCTTGCTATGAATGTCCACAATAGCCAAACTGTGGAAGGAGCCAAGATGTCCACCAACAGATGAATGGATAAAGAAGACGGGGTATATATATATATATACAATGGAATATTATGCAGCCATCAAAAGGAATGAGATCTTGCCATCTGCAACGACGTGGATGGAACTGGAGGGTATCACACTGAGCGAAATAAGTCAAACAGAGAAAGACATGTATCATATGACCTCACTGATAGGAGGAATTCTTAATCTCAGGAAACAAACTGAGGGTTGCTGGAGTGGGGGCTGGGGTGGGAGGGATGGGCTCACTGGGTGTTGGACACTGGGGAGGGTATGTGTTCTGGTAAGCGCTGTGAATTGTGCAAGACTGTTGAATGTCAGATCTGTACCTCTGAAACAAATAATGCAATATATGTTAAGAAAGAAAAAAAGAAGAAGAAGAATGTAGCAGGAGGGGAAGAATGAAGGGGGGGAAATCGGAGGGGGAGAAGAACCATGAGAGACGATGGACACTGAAAAAGAAACTGAGGGTTCTAGAGGGGAGGGGGGTGGGAGGATGGCTTAGCCTGGTGATGGGTATTGAGCAGGGCACGTTCTGCATGGAGCACTGGGTGTTATGCACAAACAATGAATCATGGAACACTATATCTAAAACTAATGATGTAATGTATGGGGATTAACATAACAATAAAAACATTTAATAATAATAAAGAAAAAGAAAGCTTGCTGTTAGACTTCCATGCAAAAGTGGGGCCGCAGTGCTAACTTCATGAAACAAGTGGGGAGGCGTGTCCTCCCTTCTCCCGGGGCCTGAGTCTCACACGGAAAATGGTTTGGGACTCCATTGCACTTCTCTCACGCAGGCACACAGCAAAATGCTTCCAGCCTCAGGAATGCCTATGTTCGCGGAAGCAGGAATTCTCTACACAGTTGTTCTTTCGACTTAGGTGCTTGGCTTTAGGCCTGCAGGCACACCCGGGGCAACTGCACTAGCCTCGTAAACAAGAGGTGAGTTGACAGCTGCCTGTCTCTCCCTCGATTTTACCTATGGAACCTCTCCCCAGGCCCTCACCCACAGTGCAGCGTAAACTGCTTTCTCACACAGAGAGGTCGACGGTAGCTAAAGCACGGTTTCTCTACTGTGTAGTTTCTTCGAGTTAGAACGCTAGCTATTAGACTTCCATGCAAATGTGGGGCTGCCGTGGAGCTTGGTCAAACACATGGGGAGTCGTGTTCTGCCTTTCGCTGGGGCCTGAGTCTCACTCGCAAAAAGCTTTGGACTCCCTTGCAGTGCTCTCACGCACGCACACAACAACATGCTGCCACCCTCAGGAGCAGCTCTTTTACCTGAAGCACAGGCTCTCAACCGAGTTTTTCCTTTGAGTTAGGTGGATTCATTTAAGCCTGCACACACACCCTGGGCACCGGTACTAGCCCCATAACCATGATGTGGGTTGAGAGCTGCCTTCTGTACTGGCCTGTCTCTCCCCCGATATTACGATATTGAAACCGTCCCCAGGCTCTCAGCCACAGTACACCCTAAACTGCTTCACCCACAGAGAGGTCGACGGTAGCTAAAGCAGGGTTTCTCTACAGTGTTGTTTCTTCGAGTTAGAAAGGTAGCTATTAGACTTCCATTCAAATGTGGGGTGCAGTACTAGTGTCACGGAGCAAGTGGGGAGTCGTGTTCTGGCTTCTTCCGGGGCCTGGGTCTCACAAGGAAAATGGTTTTGGACTCACTTGCTGTGCACTCACGCATGCACACCACACAATGCGTCCACCCTGAGGCATGGCTCTTTTAGCCGAAGCAGGAATTCCCTACAGAGTTGTTCCTTTGAGTTAGGTGGTTGGCTTATGGCCTGCAGGCACACCCAGGGCAAGGGTACTAGCCTCATAAACAAGAGGTGAGTTGAGAGCTGCCTTCCGCACCGGCCTGTTTCTCACTCCATTTCACGTATGGGACCCTTTCCCCGGTCTCTCCTACACGAGCACTATACAACTCCTGCGGCTTCAGGAACGGCAATGTTAGCTAAAGCGCAGTAACGCTACAGCATTGATTCTTGGTGTTAGTAGCCTGGGAGGCGAAGGAGCTGCAGCTGGGATTCTTGACAGGCTTGTTTCTTCCCAGTCAGTGTCGAGCACATAGCATTCCAAGCACACATGGAGCAGTCGTGTTAGCTTCAGGTAGCAAGAGCTGAGTCCAGAGGTGCCTTCTGCCCAGACCTATTTCTCTCTTGGTTTCACGTATGGAACCCGTTCCCCAGGCTCTCAGCCACGGTACTCCGTGTAATGCTTCCTCCGTCTAGAGGTCGACGGTAGCTAAAGCACGGTTTCTCTACAGTGTTGTTTCTTCGAGTTAGAACACTAGCTGTTAGACTTCCATGCAAAAGTGGGGCTGCCGTGCTAGATTGATGAAACACATGGGGAGTCGTGTTCTGCCTTTCGCTGGGGCCTGAGTCTCACTCGCAAAAAGCTTTGGACTCCCTTGCAGGGCTCTCACGCACGCACACAACAAAATGCTGCCACCCTCAGGAGCAGCTGTTTTACCTGCAGCACAGGCTCTCAACAGAGATTTTCCTTCGAGTTTGGTGGCTGTGCTTAAGCCGGCGCGCACAGCCTGGGCAACGGTACTAGCCCCATAACCATGATGTGGGTTGAGAGCTGCCTTATGTACCGGCCTGTCTCTCCCCCGATATTATGATATTGAAACCGTCCCCAGGCTCTCAGCCACAGTACACCCTAAACTGCTTCGCCCACAGAGAGGTCGACGGTAGCTAAAGCACGGTTTCTCTACAGTGTTGTTTCTTCGAGTTAGAACGCTAGCTATTAGACCTCCATGCAAAATTGGGGCCGCAGTGCTGGCTTCACGAAATAAGTGAGGAGTCGTGTGCTGCCTTCTGCAGCTGCCTGAGGCTCCCTCCGAATTAGGTTTGCGATTCCCTTGCAGTGCTCTCACGCACACACACAAAAGAAGCTTCCACCTTCAGGAGCAGCTGTTTTAGCTGAAGCACAGATTCTGTACTGAGTTTTTCTTTCGAGTTAGGTGGTTGTGTTTAAGCCAGCACACACCCACGGGGCAACGGAACTAGCCCCACAACCATGTAGTGAGTTTAGAGCTGCCTTATGTACCGGCCTCTCTCTCCCCCGATATTACGAAATGGAAACCGTCCCCAGGCTCTCAGCCACAGTACACCCTAAACTGCTTCGCCCACAGAGAGGTCGACGGTAGCTAAAGCACGGTTTCTCTACAGTGTTTTTTCTCCGAGTTAGAAAGCTAGCTATTAGACTTCCATGCAAAAGTGGGGCCGCAGTACTAGCTTCATGGAGCAAGTGGGGAGTCGTGTTCTGGCTTCTTCCGGGGCCTGGGTCTCACAAGGAAACTGGTTTTGGACTCACTTGCAGTGATCTCACGCATGCACACAGCAAAATGCGTCCACCCTGAGGCATGGCTCTTTCAGCCAAAGCAGGAATTCCCTACAGAGTTGTTCCTTTGAGTTAGGTGGTTGGCTTATGGCCTGCAGGCACCCCCGGGGCAAGGGCACTAGCCTCCTAAACCAGAGGTGACTTGAGAGCTGCCTTCCGCACCGGCCTCTTTCTCACTCCATTTCACGTCTGGGACCCTTTGCCCGGTCTCTCGTACACGAGCATTGTGAAATTCCTCCTGCTTCAGGAACGGCAATGTTAACTCAAGCGCAGTCACTCTTTAGGATTGACTCTTGGTGTTAGTAGCCTGGTAACTAGGCATCCAGGCACACAGGGTACAGCAGTGCTAATCTCCTCAAACAAGAGGTGAGTCCACAGCAGCCTTCCTTCCAGGCCTGCTTCTCACTCCGAGTTACGTTTAGGTTCCATTTCTCATGCTTTCACAAAAACACGCAATAGATGAAGTTCACGCTCAGGAAGGGCGATCTTTGCTGAGGCACGGGTTCTCTACAGTTTTGTTCCTTTGCGTTGCGTGGATGGCACTGAGGATTCCATGCACACACGGGAGAGCCGATCTAGTTTCCTGAAACAAGAGTTGAGTCGATAGGTGCCTTCTGCCCATGCTTATTTCTCCCTCCAAATTCTGCTGGGACTCCTTCCCCAGGTTTGCACTCAAGCAGACTTGAAAATGCTGCCACCCTGTGGAGAGGCGAATGAGCTGAACCTGCGGTTCTAGACCGGCTTCTTTCTGCCAAATCAGTGTGGAGCCCTTAGCATTCCTATGCACACATGGAGCCAAAGTGTTAGCTTCAGGTAACAAGAGCTGAGTCGAGAGGAGCCTTCTGGCCAGGACTCCTTCTCCCTCGGTTTCACGTAAGGAACCCGTTCCTCAGACCCTCACCCACGGTAGCCTGGAAAGTGCTTCCTCCCTCAGAGAGGTGGATGGTAGCTAAAGCACGGTTTCCCTACCGTGTTGTTTCTTCCAGGGAGAACGCTAGCGATTAGACTTCCATGCAAAAGTAGGGCCGCAGTGCTAGCTAAAGGAAACACACGGGGAGTCGTGTTCTGCCTTTTGCTGGGGCCTGAGTCTCACTCGCAGAAACTTTGGACTCCCTTGCAGTCCTCTCACGCACGCACACAACCAAATGTTTCCACCCTCAGGAGCGGCTGTTTTAGCTGAAGCACGGATCCTCTACCGTGTTATTCCGTCGAGTTGGGTGGCTGTCTTAAGCCTGCACACACACCCAGGGCAACGGTACTAGCCCCATAACCATGGTGTGAGTTGAGAGCTGCCTTCTCTCTGGCCTGTCTCTCCCTCGATTTTACGAAACGGAACCCGTCCCCAGGCTCTCAACCACCGTACACCCTAAACTGCTTCCTCCCACACAGAGGTCGTCGGTAGCTAAAGCACGGTTTCTCTTCAGTGTTGTTTCTCCGAGTTAGAACGCTTGCTATGAATGTCCACAATAGCCAAACTGTGGAAGGAGCCAAGATGTCCACCAACAGATGAATGGATAAAGAAGAGGGGGTATATATATATATATACAATGGAATATTATGCAGCCATCAAAAGGAATGAGATCTTGCCATCTGCAACGACGTGGATGGAACTGGAGGGTATCACGCTGAGCGAAATAAGTCAAACAGAGAAAGACATGTATCATATGACCTCACTGATAGGAGGAATTCTTAATCTCAGGAAACAAACTGAGGGTTGCTGGAGTGGGGGCTGGGGTGGGAGGGATGGGCTCACTGGGTGTTGGACACTGGGGAGGGTATGTGTTCTGGTAAGCGCTGTGAATTGTGCAAGACTGTTGAATGTCAGATCTGTACCTCTGAAACAAATAATGCAATATATGTTAAGAAAGAAAAAAAGAAGAAGAAGAATGTAGCAGGAGGGGAAGAATGAAGGGGGGGAAATCGGAGGGGGAGAAGAACCATGAGAGACGATGGACACTGAAAAAGAAACTGAGGGTTCTAGAGGGGAGGGGGGTGGGAGGATGGCTTAGCCTGGTGATGGGTATTGAGCAGGGCACGTTCTGCATGGAGCACTGGGTGTTATGCACAAACAATGAATCATGGAACACTATATCTAAAACTAATGATGTAATGTATGGGGATTAACATAACAATAAAAACATTTAATAATAATAAAGAAAAAGAAAGCTTGCTGTTAGACTTCCATGCAAAAGTGGGGCCGCAGTGCTAACTTCATGAAACAAGTGGGGAGGCGTGTCCTCCCTTCTCCCGGGGCCTGAGTCTCACACGGAAAATGGTTTGGGACTCCATTGCACTTCTCTCACGCAGGCACACAGCAAAATGCTTCCAGCCTCAGGAATGCCTATGTTTGCGGAAGCAGGAATTCTCTACACAGTTGTTCTTTCGACTTAGGTGCTTGGCTTTAGGCCTGCAGGCACACCCGGGGCAACTGCACTAGCCTCGTAAACAAGAGGTGAGTTGACAGCTGCCTGTCTCTCCCTCGATTTTACCTATGGAACCTCTCCCCAGGCCCTCACCCACAGTGCAGCGTAAACTGCTTTCTCACACAGAGAGGTCGACGGTAGCTAAAGCACGGTTTCTCTACTGTGTAGTTTCTTCGAGTTAGAACGCTAGCTATTAGACTTCCATGCAAATGTGGGGCTGCCGTGGAGCTTGGTCAAACACATGGGGAGTCGTGTTCTGCCTTTCGCTGGGGCCTGAGTCTCACTCGCAAAAAGCTTTGGACTCCCTTGCAGTGCTCTCACGCACGCACACAACAACATGCTGCCACCCTCAGGAGCAGCTCTTTTACCTGAAGCACAGGCTCTCAACCGAGTTTTTCCTTTGAGTTAGGTGGATTCATTTAAGCCTGCACACACACCCTGGGCACCGGTACTAGCCCCATAACCATGATGTGGGTTGAGAGCTGCCTTCTGTACTGGCCTGTCTCTCCCCCGATATTACGATATTGAAACCGTCCCCAGGCTCTCAGCCACAGTACACCCTAAACTGCTTCACCCACAGAGAGGTCGACGGTAGCTAAAGCAGGGTTTCTCTACAGTGTTGTTTCTTCGAGTTAGAAAGGTAGCTATTAGACTTCCATTCAAATGTGGGGTGCAGTACTAGTGTCACGGAGCAAGTGGGGAGTCGTGTTCTGGCTTCTTCCGGGGCCTGGGTCTCACAAGGAAAATGGTTTTGGACTCACTTGCTGTGCACTCACGCATGCACACCACACAATGCGTCCACCCTGAGGCATGGCTCTTTTAGCCGAAGCAGGAATTCCCTACAGAGTTGTTCCTTTGAGTTAGGTGGTTGGCTTATGGCCTGCAGGCACACCCAGGGCAAGGGTACTAGCCTCATAAACAAGAGGTGAGTTGAGAGCTGCCTTCCGCACCGGCCTGTTTCTCACTCCATTTCACGTATGGGACCCTTTCCCCGGTCTCTCCTACACGAGCACTATACAACTCCTGCGGCTTCAGGAACGGCAATGTTAGCTAAAGCGCAGTAACGCTACAGCATTGATTCTTGGTGTTAGTAGCCTGGGAGGCGAAGGAGCTGCAGCTGGGATTCTTGACAGGCTTGTTTCTTCCCAGTCAGTGTCGAGCACATAGCATTCCAAGCACACATGGAGCAGTCGTGTTAGCTTCAGGTAGCAAGAGCTGAGTCCAGAGGTGCCTTCTGCCCAGACCTATTTCTCTCTTGGTTTCACGTATGGAACCCGTTCCCCAGGCTCTCAGCCACGGTACTCCGTGTAATGCTTCCTCCGTCTAGAGGTCGACGGTAGCTAAAGCACGGTTTCTCTACAGTGTTGTTTCTTCGAGTTAGAACACTAGCTGTTAGACTTCCATGCAAAAGTGGGGCTGCCGTGCTAGATTGATGAAACACATGGGGAGTCGTGTTCTGCCTTTCGCTGGGGCCTGAGTCTCACTCGCAAAAAGCTTTGGACTCCCTTGCAGGGCTCTCACGCACGCACACAACAAAATGCTGCCACCCTCAGGAGCAGCTGTTTTACCTGCAGCACAGGCTCTCAACAGAGATTTTCCTTCGAGTTTGGTGGCTGTGCTTAAGCCGGCGCGCACAGCCTGGGCAACGGTACTAGCCCCATAACCATGATGTGGGTTGAGAGCTGCCTTATGTACCGGCCTGTCTCTCCCCCGATATTATGATATTGAAACCGTCCCCAGGCTCTCAGCCACAGTACACCCTAAACTGCTTCGCCCACAGAGAGGTCGACGGTAGCTAAAGCACGGTTTCTCTACAGTGTTGTTTCTTCGAGTTAGAACGCTAGCTATTAGACCTCCATGCAAAATTGGGGCCGCAGTGCTGGCTTCACGAAATAAGTGAGGAGTCGTGTGCTGCCTTCTGCAGCTGCCTGAGGCTCCCTCCGAATTAGGTTTGCGATTCCCTTGCAGTGCTCTCACGCACACACACAAAAGAAGCTTCCACCTTCAGGAGCAGCTGTTTTAGCTGAAGCACAGATTCTGTACTGAGTTTTTCTTTCGAGTTAGGTGGTTGTGTTTAAGCCAGCACACACCCACGGGGCAACGGAACTAGCCCCATAACCATGTAGTGAGTTTAGAGCTGCCTTATGTACCGGCCTCTCTCTCCCCCGATATTACGAAATGGAAACCGTCCCCAGGCTCTCAGCCACAGTACACCCTAAACTGCTTCGCCCACAGAGAGGTCGACGGTAGCTAAAGCACGGTTTCTCTACAGTGTTTTTTCTCCGAGTTAGAAAGCTAGCTATTAGACTTCCATGCAAAAGTGGGGCCGCAGTACTAGCTTCATGGAGCAAGTGGGGAGTCGTGTTCTGGCTTCTTCCGGGGCCTGGGTCTCACAAGGAAACTGGTTTTGGACTCACTTGCAGTGATCTCACGCATGCACACAGCAAAACGCGTCCACCCTGAGGCATGGCTCTTTCAGCCAAAGCAGGAATTCCCTACAGAGTTGTTCCTTTGAGTTAGGTGGTTGGCTTATGGCCTGCAGGCACCCCCGGGGCAAGGGCACTAGCCTCCTAAACCAGAGGTGACTTGAGAGCTGCCTTCCGCACCGGCCTCTTTCTCACTCCATTTCACGTCTGGGACCCTTTGCCCGGTCTCTCGTACACGAGCATTGTGAAATTCCTCCTGCTTCAGGAACGGCAATGTTAACTCAAGCGCAGTCACTCTTTAGGATTGACTCTTGGTGTTAGTAGCCTGGTAACTAGGCATCCAGGCACACAGGGTACAGCAGTGCTAATCTCCTCAAACAAGAGGTGAGTCCACAGCAGCCTTCCTTCCAGGCCTGCTTCTCACTCCGAGTTACGTTTAGGTTCCATTTCTCATGCTTTCACAAAAACACGCAATAGATGAAGTTCACGCTCAGGAAGGGCGATCTTTGCTGAGGCACGGGTTCTCTACAGTTTTGTTCCTTTGCGTTGCGTGGATGGCACTGAGGATTCCATGCACACACGGGAGAGCCGATCTAGTTTCCTGAAACAAGAGTTGAGTCGATAGGTGCCTTCTGCCCATGCTTATTTCTCCCTCCAAATTCTGCTGGGACTCCTTCCCCAGGTTTGCACTCAAGCAGACTTGAAAATGCTGCCACCCTGTGGAGAGGCGAATGAGCTGAACCTGGGGTTCTAGACCGGCTTCTTTCTGCCAAATCAGTGTGGAGCCCTTAGCATTCCTATGCACACATGGAGCCAAAGTGTTAGCTTCAGGTAACAAGAGCTGAGTCGAGAGGAGCCTTCTGGCCAGGACTCCTTCTCCCTCGGTTTCACGTAAGGAACCCGTTCCTCAGACCCTCACCCACGGTAGCCTGGAAAGTGCTTCCTCCCTCAGAGAGGTGGATGGTAGCTAAAGCACGGTTTCCCTACCGTGTTGTTTCTTCCAGGGAGAACGCTAGCGATTAGACTTCCATGCAAAAGTAGGGCCGCAGTGCTAGCTAAAGGAAACACACGGGGAGTCGTGTTCTGCCTTTTGCTGGGGCCTGAGTCTCACTCGCAGAAACTTTGGACTCCCTTGCAGTCCTCTCACGCACGCACACAACCAAATGTTTCCACCCTCAGGAGCGGCTGTTTTAGCTGAAGCACGGATCCTCTACCGTGTTATTCCGTCGAGTTGGGTGGCTGTCTTAAGCCTGCACACACACCCAGGGCAACGGTACTAGCCCCATAACCATGGTGTGAGTTGAGAGCTGCCTTCTCTCTGGCCTGTCTCTCCCTCGATTTTACGAAACGGAACCCGTCCCCAGGCTCTCAACCACCGTACACCCTAAACTGCTTCCTCCCACACAGAGGTCGTCGGTAGCTAAAGCACGGTTTCTCTTCAGTGTTGTTTCTCCGAGTTAGAACGCTTGCTATGAATGTCCACAATAGCCAAACTGTGGAAGGAGCCAAGATGTCCACCAACAGATGAATGGATAAAGAAGAGGGGGTATATATATATATATATACAATGGAATATTATGCAGCCATCAAAAGGAATGAGATCTTGCCATCTGCAACGACGTGGATGGAACTGGAGGGTATCACGCTGAGCGAAATAAGTCAAACAGAGAAAGACATGTATCATATGACCTCACTGATAGGAGGAATTCTTAATCTCAGGAAACAAACTGAGGGTTGCTGGAGTGGGGGCTGGGGTGGGAGGGATGGGCTCACTGGGTGTTGGACACTGGGGAGGGTATGTGTTCTGGTAAGCGCTGTGAATTGTGCAAGACTGTTGAATGTCAGATCTGTACCTCTGAAACAAATAATGCAATATATGTTAAGAAAGAAAAAAAGAAGAAGAAGAATGTAGCAGGAGGGGAAGAATGAAGGGGGGGAAATCGGAGGGGGAGAAGAACCATGAGAGACGATGGACACTGAAAAAGAAACTGAGGGTTCTAGAGGGGAGGGGGGTGGGAGGATGGCTTAGCCTGGTGATGGGTATTGAGCAGGGCACGTTCTGCATGGAGCACTGGGTGTTATGCACAAACAATGAATCATGGAACACTATATCTAAAACTAATGATGTAATGTATGGGGATTAACATAACAATAAAAACATTTAATAATAATAAAGAAAAAGAAAGCTTGCTGTTAGACTTCCATGCAAAAGTGGGGCCGCAGTGCTAACTTCATGAAACAAGTGGGGAGGCGTGTCCTCCCTTCTCCCGGGGCCTGAGTCTCACACGGAAAATGGTTTGGGACTCCATTGCACTTCTCTCACGCAGGCACACAGCAAAATGCTTCCAGCCTCAGGAATGCCTATGTTCGCGGAAGCAGGAATTCTCTACACAGTTGTTCTTTCGACTTAGGTGCTTGGCTTTAGGCCTGCAGGCACACCCGGGGCAACTGCACTAGCCTCGTAAACAAGAGGTGAGTTGACAGCTGCCTGTCTCTCCCTCGATTTTACCTATGGAACCTCTCCCCAGGCCCTCACCCACAGTGCAGCGTAAACTGCTTTCTCACACAGAGAGGTCGACGGTAGCTAAAGCACGGTTTCTCTACTGTGTAGTTTCTTCGAGTTAGAACGCTAGCTATTAGACTTCCATGCAAATGTGGGGCTGCCGTGGAGCTTGGTCAAACACATGGGGAGTCGTGTTCTGCCTTTCGCTGGGGCCTGAGTCTCACTCGCAAAAAGCTTTGGACTCCCTTGCAGTGCTCTCACGCACGCACACAACAACATGCTGCCACCCTCAGGAGCAGCTCTTTTACCTGAAGCACAGGCTCTCAACCGAGTTTTTCCTTTGAGTTAGGTGGATTCATTTAAGCCTGCACACACACCCTGGGCACCGGTACTAGCCCCATAACCATGATGTGGGTTGAGAGCTGCCTTCTGTACTGGCCTGTCTCTCCCCCGATATTACGATATTGAAACCGTCCCCAGGCTCTCAGCCACAGTACACCCTAAACTGCTTCACCCACAGAGAGGTCGACGGTAGCTAAAGCAGGGTTTCTCTACAGTGTTGTTTCTTCGAGTTAGAAAGGTAGCTATTAGACTTCCATTCAAATGTGGGGTGCAGTACTAGTGTCACGGAGCAAGTGGGGAGTCGTGTTCTGGCTTCTTCCGGGGCCTGGGTCTCACAAGGAAAATGGTTTTGGACTCACTTGCTGTGCACTCACGCATGCACACCACACAATGCGTCCACCCTGAGGCATGGCTCTTTTAGCCGAAGCAGGAATTCCCTACAGAGTTGTTCCTTTGAGTTAGGTGGTTGGCTTATGGCCTGCAGGCACACCCAGGGCAAGGGTACTAGCCTCATAAACAAGAGGTGAGTTGAGAGCTGCCTTCCGCACCGGCCTGTTTCTCACTCCATTTCACGTATGGGACCCTTTCCCCGGTCTCTCCTACACGAGCACTATACAACTCCTGCGGCTTCAGGAACGGCAATGTTAGCTAAAGCGCAGTAACGCTACAGCATTGATTCTTGGTGTTAGTAGCCTGGGAGGCGAAGGAGCTGCAGCTGGGATTCTTGACAGGCTTGTTTCTTCCCAGTCAGTGTCGAGCACATAGCATTCCAAGCACACATGGAGCAGTCGTGTTAGCTTCAGGTAGCAAGAGCTGAGTCCAGAGGTGCCTTCTGCCCAGACCTATTTCTCTCTTGGTTTCACGTATGGAACCCGTTCCCCAGGCTCTCAGCCACGGTACTCCGTGTAATGCTTCCTCCGTCTAGAGGTCGACGGTAGCTAAAGCACGGTTTCTCTACAGTGTTGTTTCTTCGAGTTAGAACACTAGCTGTTAGACTTCCATGCAAAAGTGGGGCTGCCGTGCTAGATTGATGAAACACATGGGGAGTCGTGTTCTGCCTTTCGCTGGGGCCTGAGTCTCACTCGCAAAAAGCTTTGGACTCCCTTGCAGGGCTCTCACGCACGCACACAACAAAATGCTGCCACCCTCAGGAGCAGCTGTTTTACCTGCAGCACAGGCTCTCAACAGAGATTTTCCTTCGAGTTTGGTGGCTGTGCTTAAGCCGGCGCGCACAGCCTGGGCAACGGTACTAGCCCCATAACCATGATGTGGGTTGAGAGCTGCCTTATGTACCGGCCTGTCTCTCCCCCGATATTATGATATTGAAACCGTCCCCAGGCTCTCAGCCACAGTACACCCTAAACTGCTTCGCCCACAGAGAGGTCGACGGTAGCTAAAGCACGGTTTCTCTACAGTGTTGTTTCTTCGAGTTAGAACGCTAGCTATTAGACCTCCATGCAAAATTGGGGCCGCAGTGCTGGCTTCACGAAATAAGTGAGGAGTCGTGTGCTGCCTTCTGCAGCTGCCTGAGGCTCCCTCCGAATTAGGTTTGCGATTCCCTTGCAGTGCTCTCACGCACACACACAAAAGAAGCTTCCACCTTCAGGAGCAGCTGTTTTAGCTGAAGCACAGATTCTGTACTGAGTTTTTCTTTCGAGTTAGGTGGTTGTGTTTAAGCCAGCACACACCCACGGGGCAACGGAACTAGCCCCATAACCATGTAGTGAGTTTAGAGCTGCCTTATGTACCGGCCTCTCTCTCCCCCGATATTACGAAATGGAAACCGTCCCCAGGCTCTCAGCCACAGTACACCCTAAACTGCTTCGCCCACAGAGAGGTCGACGGTAGCTAAAGCACGGTTTCTCTACAGTGTTTTTTCTCCGAGTTAGAAAGCTAGCTATTAGACTTCCATGCAAAAGTGGGGCCGCAGTACTAGCTTCATGGAGCAAGTGGGGAGTCGTGTTCTGGCTTCTTCCGGGGCCTGGGTCTCACAAGGAAACTGGTTTTGGACTCACTTGCAGTGATCTCACGCATGCACACAGCAAAATGCGTCCACCCTGAGGCATGGCTCTTTCAGCCAAAGCAGGAATTCCCTACAGAGTTGTTCCTTTGAGTTAGGTGGTTGGCTTATGGCCTGCAGGCACCCCCGGGGCAAGGGCACTAGCCTCCTAAACCAGAGGTGACTTGAGAGCTGCCTTCCGCACCGGCCTCTTTCTCACTCCATTTCACGTCTGGGACCCTTTGCCCGGTCTCTCGTACACGAGCATTGTGAAATTCCTCCTGCTTCAGGAACGGCAATGTTAACTCAAGCGCAGTCACTCTTTAGGATTGACTCTTGGTGTTAGTAGCCTGGTAACTAGGCATCCAGGCACACAGGGTACAGCAGTGCTAATCTCCTCAAACAAGAGGTGAGTCCACAGCAGCCTTCCTTCCAGGCCTGCTTCTCACTCCGAGTTACGTTTAGGTTCCATTTCTCATGCTTTCACAAAAACACGCAATAGATGAAGTTCACGCTCAGGAAGGGCGATCTTTGCTGAGGCACGGGTTCTCTACAGTTTTGTTCCTTTGCGTTGCGTGGATGGCACTGAGGATTCCATGCACACACGGGAGAGCCGATCTAGTTTCCTGAAACAAGAGTTGAGTCGATAGGTGCCTTCTGCCCATGCTTATTTCTCCCTCCAAATTCTGCTGGGACTCCTTCCCCAGGTTTGCACTCAAGCAGACTTGAAAATGCTGCCACCCTGTGGAGAGGCGAATGAGCTGAACCTGCGGTTCTAGACCGGCTTCTTTCTGCCAAATCAGTGTGGAGCCCTTAGCATTCCTATGCACACATGGAGCCAAAGTGTTAGCTTCAGGTAACAAGAGCTGAGTCGAGAGGAGCCTTCTGGCCAGGACTCCTTCTCCCTCGGTTTCACGTAAGGAACCCGTTCCTCAGACCCTCACCCACGGTAGCCTGGAAAGTGCTTCCTCCCTCAGAGAGGTGGATGGTAGCTAAAGCACGGTTTCCCTACCGTGTTGTTTCTTCCAGGGAGAACGCTAGCGATTAGACTTCCATGCAAAAGTAGGGCCGCAGTGCTAGCTAAAGGAAACACACGGGGAGTCGTGTTCTGCCTTTTGCTGGGGCCTGAGTCTCACTCGCAGAAACTTTGGACTCCCTTGCAGTCCTCTCACGCACGCACACAACCAAATGTTTCCACCCTCAGGAGCGGCTGTTTTAGCTGAAGCACGGATCCTCTACCGTGTTATTCCGTCGAGTTGGGTGGCTGTCTTAAGCCTGCACACACACCCAGGGCAACGGTACTAGCCCCATAACCATGGTGTGAGTTGAGAGCTGCCTTCTCTCTGGCCTGTCTCTCCCTCGATTTTACGAAACGGAACCCGTCCCCAGGCTCTCAACCACCGTACACCCTAAACTGCTTCCTCCCACACAGAGGTCGTCGGTAGCTAAAGCACGGTTTCTCTTCAGTGTTGTTTCTCCGAGTTAGAACGCTTGCTATGAATGTCCACAATAGCCAAACTGTGGAAGGAGCCAAGATGTCCACCAACAGATGAATGGATAAAGAAGAGGGGGTATATATATATATATATACAATGGAATATTATGCAGCCATCAAAAGGAATGAGATCTTGCCATCTGCAACGACGTGGATGGAACTGGAGGGTATCACGCTGAGCGAAATAAGTCAAACAGAGAAAGACATGTATCATATGACCTCACTGATAGGAGGAATTCTTAATCTCAGGAAACAAACTGAGGGTTGCTGGAGTGGGGGCTGGGGTGGGAGGGATGGGCTCACTGGGTGTTGGACACTGGGGAGGGTATGTGTTCTGGTAAGCGCTGTGAATTGTGCAAGACTGTTGAATGTCAGATCTGTACCTCTGAAACAAATAATGCAATATATGTTAAGAAAGAAAAAAAGAAGAAGAAGAATGTAGCAGGAGGGGAAGAATGAAGGGGGGGAAATCGGAGGGGGAGAAGAACCATGAGAGACGATGGACACTGAAAAAGAAACTGAGGGTTCTAGAGGGGAGGGGGGTGGGAGGATGGCTTAGCCTGGTGATGGGTATTGAGCAGGGCACGTTCTGCATGGAGCACTGGGTGTTATGCACAAACAATGAATCATGGAACACTATATCTAAAACTAATGATGTAATGTATGGGGATTAACATAACAATAAAAACATTTAATAATAATAAAGAAAAAGAAAGCTTGCTGTTAGACTTCCATGCAAAAGTGGGGCCGCAGTGCTAACTTCATGAAACAAGTGGGGAGGCGTGTCCTCCCTTCTCCCGGGGCCTGAGTCTCACACGGAAAATGGTTTGGGACTCCATTGCACTTCTCTCACGCAGGCACACAGCAAAATGCTTCCAGCCTCAGGAATGCCTATGTTCGCGGAAGCAGGAATTCTCTACACAGTTGTTCTTTCGACTTAGGTGCTTGGCTTTAGGCCTGCAGGCACACCCGGGGCAACTGCACTAGCCTCGTAAACAAGAGGTGAGTTGACAGCTGCCTGTCTCTCCCTCGATTTTACCTATGGAACCTCTCCCCAGGCCCTCACCCACAGTGCAGCGTAAACTGCTTTCTCACACAGAGAGGTCGACGGTAGCTAAAGCACGGTTTCTCTACTGTGTAGTTTCTTCGAGTTAGAACGCTAGCTATTAGACTTCCATGCAAATGTGGGGCTGCCGTGGAGCTTGGTCAAACACATGGGGAGTCGTGTTCTGCCTTTCGCTGGGGCCTGAGTCTCACTCGCAAAAAGCTTTGGACTCCCTTGCAGTGCTCTCACGCACGCACACAACAACATGCTGCCACCCTCAGGAGCAGCTCTTTTACCTGAAGCACAGGCTCTCAACCGAGTTTTTCCTTTGAGTTAGGTGGATTCATTTAAGCCTGCACACACACCCTGGGCACCGGTACTAGCCCCATAACCATGATGTGGGTTGAGAGCTGCCTTCTGTACTGGCCTGTCTCTCCCCCGATATTACGATATTGAAACCGTCCCCAGGCTCTCAGCCACAGTACACCCTAAACTGCTTCACCCACAGAGAGGTCGACGGTAGCTAAAGCAGGGTTTCTCTACAGTGTTGTTTCTTCGAGTTAGAAAGGTAGCTATTAGACTTCCATTCAAATGTGGGGTGCAGTACTAGTGTCACGGAGCAAGTGGGGAGTCGTGTTCTGGCTTCTTCCGGGGCCTGGGTCTCACAAGGAAAATGGTTTTGGACTCACTTGCTGTGCACTCACGCATGCACACCACACAATGCGTCCACCCTGAGGCATGGCTCTTTTAGCCGAAGCAGGAATTCCCTACAGAGTTGTTCCTTTGAGTTAGGTGGTTGGCTTATGGCCTGCAGGCACACCCAGGGCAAGGGTACTAGCCTCATAAACAAGAGGTGAGTTGAGAGCTGCCTTCCGCACCGGCCTGTTTCTCACTCCATTTCACGTATGGGACCCTTTCCCCGGTCTCTCCTACACGAGCACTATACAACTCCTGCGGCTTCAGGAACGGCAATGTTAGCTAAAGCGCAGTAACGCTACAGCATTGATTCTTGGTGTTAGTAGCCTGGGAGGCGAAGGAGCTGCAGCTGGGATTCTTGACAGGCTTGTTTCTTCCCAGTCAGTGTCGAGCGCATAGCATTCCAAGCACACATGGAGCAGTCGTGTTAGCTTCAGGTAGCAAGAGCTGAGTCCAGAGGTGCCTTCTGCCCAGACCTATTTCTCTCTTGGTTTCACGTATGGAACCCGTTCCCCAGGCTCTCAGCCACGGTACTCCGTGTAATGCTTCCTCCGTCTAGAGGTCGACGGTAGCTAAAGCACGGTTTCTCTACAGTGTTGTTTCTTCGAGTTAGAACACTAGCTGTTAGACTTCCATGCAAAAGTGGGGCTGCCGTGCTAGATTGATGAAACACATGGGGAGTCGTGTTCTGCCTTTCGCTGGGGCCTGAGTCTCACTCGCAAAAAGCTTTGGACTCCCTTGCAGGGCTCTCACGCACGCACACAACAAAATGCTGCCACCCTCAGGAGCAGCTGTTTTACCTGCAGCACAGGCTCTCAACAGAGATTTTCCTTCGAGTTTGGTGGCTGTGCTTAAGCCGGCGCGCACAGCCTGGGCAACGGTACTAGCCCCATAACCATGATGTGGGTTGAGAGCTGCCTTATGTACCGGCCTGTCTCTCCCCAGATATTATGATATTGAAACCGTCCCCAGGCTCTCAGCCACAGTACACCCTAAACTGCTTCGCCCACAGAGAGGTCGACGGTAGCTAAAGCACGGTTTCTCTACAGTGTTGTTTCTTCGAGTTAGAACGCTAGCTATTAGACCTCCATGCAGAATTGGGGCCGCAGTGCTGGCTTCACGAAATAAGTGAGGAGTCGTGTGCTGCCTTCTGCAGCTGCCTGAGGCTCCCTCCGAATTAGGTTTGCGATTCCCTTGCAGTGCTCTCACGCACACACACAAAAGAAGCTTCCACCTTCAGGAGCAGCTGTTTTAGCTGAAGCACAGATTCTGTACTGAGTTTTTCTTTCGAGTTAGGTGGTTGTGTTTAAGCCAGCACACACCCACGGGGCAACGGAACTAGCCCCATAACCATGTAGTGAGTTTAGAGCTGCCTTATGTACCGGCCTCTCTCTCCCCCGATATTACGAAATGGAAACCGTCCCCAGGCTCTCAGCCACAGTACACCCTAAACTGCTTCGCCCACAGAGAGGTCGACGGTAGCTAAAGCACGGTTTCTCTACAGTGTTTTTTCTCCGAGTTAGAAAGCTAGCTATTAGACTTCCATGCAAAAGTGGGGCCGCAGTACTAGCTT
The DNA here is from genome assembly GCF_964656455.1 of Halichoerus grypus. Taxonomy (NCBI): domain Eukaryota; kingdom Metazoa; phylum Chordata; class Mammalia; order Carnivora; family Phocidae; genus Halichoerus; species Halichoerus grypus. The sequence goes on from NC_135724.1 coordinate 57,586,398, forward strand.
CATGGAGCAAGTAGGGAGTCGTGTTCTGGCTTCTTCCGGGGCCTGGGTCTCACAAGGAAACTGGTTTTGGACTCACTTGCAGTGATCTCACGCATGCACACAGCAAAATGCGTCCACCCTGAGGCATGGCTCTTTCAGCCAAAGCAGGAATTCCCTACAGAGTTGTTCCTTTGAGTTAGGTGGTTGGCTTATGGCCTGCAGGCACCCCCGGGGCAAGGGCACTAGCCTCCTAAACCAGAGGTGACTTGAGAGCTGCCTTCCGCACCGGCCTCTTTCTCACTCCATTTCACGTCTGGGACCCTTTGCCCGGTCTCTCGTACACGAGCATTGTGAAATTCCTCCTGCTTCAGGAACGGCAATGTTAACTCAAGCGCAGTCACTCTTTAGGATTGACTCTTGGTGTTAGTAGCCTGGTAACTAGGCATCCAGGCACACAGGGTACAGCAGTGCTAATCTCCTCAAACAAGAGGTGAGTCCACAGCAGCCTTCCTTCCAGGCCTGCTTCTCACTCCGAGTTACGTTTAGGTTCCATTTCTCATGCTTTCACAAAAACACGCAATAGATGAAGTTCACGCTCAGGAAGGGCGATCTTTGCTGAGGCACGGGTTCTCTACAGTTTTGTTCCTTTGCGTTGCGTGGATGGCACTGAGGATTCCATGCACACACGGGAGAGCCGATCTAGTTTCCTGAAACAAGAGTTGAGTCGATAGGTGCCTTCTGCCCATGCTTATTTCTCCCTCCAAATTCTGCTGGGACTCCTTCCCCAGGTTTGCACTCAAGCAGACTTGAAAATGCTGCCACCCTGTGGAGAGGCGAATGAGCTGAACCTGCGGTTCTAGACCGGCTTCTTTCTGCCAAATCAGTGTGGAGCCCTTAGCATTCCTATGCACACATGGAGCCAAAGTGTTAGCTTCAGGTAACAAGAGCTGAGTCGAGAGGAGCCTTCTGGCCAGGACTCCTTCTCCCTCGGTTTCACGTAAGGAACCCGTTCCTCAGACCCTCACCCACGGTAGCCTGGAAAGTGCTTCCTCCCTCAGAGAGGTGGATGGTAGCTAAAGCACGGTTTCCCTACCGTGTTGTTTCTTCCAGGGAGAACGCTAGCGATTAGACTTCCATGCAAAAGTAGGGCCGCAGTGCTAGCTAAAGGAAACACACGGGGAGTCGTGTTCTGCCTTTTGCTGGGGCCTGAGTCTCACTCGCAGAAACTTTGGACTCCCTTGCAGTCCTCTCACGCACGCACACAACCAAATGTTTCCACCCTCAGGAGCGGCTGTTTTAGCTGAAGCACGGATCCTCTACCGTGTTATTCCGTCGAGTTGGGTGGCTGTCTTAAGCCTGCACACACACCCAGGGCAACGGTACTAGCCCCATAACCATGGTGTGAGTTGAGAGCTGCCTTCTCTCCGGCCTGTCTCTCCCTCGATTTTACGAAACGGAACCCGTCCCCAGGCTCTCAACCACCGTACACCCTAAACTGCTTCCTCCCACACAGAGGTCGTCGGTAGCTAAAGCACGGTTTCTCTTCAGTGTTGTTTCTCCGAGTTAGAACGCTTGCTATGAATGTCCACAATAGCCAAACTGTGGAAGGAGCCAAGATGTCCACCAACAGATGAATGGATAAAGAAGAGGGGGTATATATATATATATATACAATGGAATATTATGCAGCCATCAAAAGGAATGAGATCTTGCCATCTGCAACGACGTGGATGGAACTGGAGGGTATCACGCTGAGCGAAATAAGTCAAACAGAGAAAGACATGTATCATATGACCTCACTGATAGGAGGAATTCTTAATCTCAGGAAACAAACTGAGGGTTGCTGGAGTGGGGGCTGGGGTGGGAGGGATGGGCTCACTGGGTGTTGGACACTGGGGAGGGTATGTGTTCTGGTAAGCGCTGTGAATTGTGCAAGACTGTTGAATCTCAGATCTGTACCTCTGAAACAAATAATGCAATATATGTTAAGAAAGAAAAAAAGAAGAAGAAGAATGTAGCAGGAGGGGAAGAATGAAGGGGGGGAAATCGGAGGGGGAGAAGAACCATGAGAGACGATGGACACTGAAAAAGAAACTGAGGGTTCTAGAGGGGAGGGGGGTGGGAGGATGGCTTAGCCTGGTGATGGGTATTGAGCAGGGCACGTTCTGCATGGAGCACTGGGTGTTATGCACAAACAATGAATCATGGAACACTATATCTAAAACTAATGATGTAATGTATGGGGATTAACATAACAATAAAAACATTTAATAATAATAAAGAAAAAGAAAGCTTGCTGTTAGACTTCCATGCAAAAGTGGGGCCGCAGTGCTAACTTCATGAAACAAGTGGGGAGGCGTGTCCTCCCTTCTCCCGGGGCCTGAGTCTCACACGGAAAATGGTTTGGGACTCCATTGCACTTCTCTCACGCAGGCACACAGCAAAATGCTTCCAGCCTCAGGAATGCCTATGTTCGCGGAAGCAGGAATTCTCTACACAGTTGTTCTTTCGACTTAGGTGCTTGGCTTTAGGCCTGCAGGCACACCCGGGGCAACTGCACTAGCCTCGTAAACAAGAGGTGAGTTGACAGCTGCCTGTCTCTCCCTCGATTTTACCTATGGAACCTCTCCCCAGGCCCTCACCCACAGTGCAGCGTAAACTGCTTTCTCACACAGAGAGGTCGACGGTAGCTAAAGCACGGTTTCTCTACTGTGTAGTTTCTTCGAGTTAGAACGCTAGCTATTAGACTTCCATGCAAATGTGGGGCTGCCGTGGAGCTTGGTCAAACACATGGGGAGTCGTGTTCTGCCTTTCGCTGGGGCCTGAGTCTCACTCGCAAAAAGCTTTGGACTCCCTTGCAGTGCTCTCACGCACGCACACAACAACATGCTGCCACCCTCAGGAGCAGCTCTTTTACCTGAAGCACAGGCTCTCAACCGAGTTTTTCCTTTGAGTTAGGTGGATTCATTTAAGCCTGCACACACACCCTGGGCACCGGTACTAGCCCCATAACCATGATGTGGGTTGAGAGCTGCCTTCTGTACTGGCCTGTCTCTCCCCCGATATTACGATATTGAAACCGTCCCCAGGCTCTCAGCCACAGTACACCCTAAACTGCTTCACCCACAGAGAGGTCGACGGTAGCTAAAGCAGGGTTTCTCTACAGTGTTGTTTCTTCGAGTTAGAAAGGTAGCTATTAGACTTCCATTCAAATGTGGGGTGCAGTACTAGTGTCACGGAGCAAGTGGGGAGTCGTGTTCTGGCTTCTTCCGGGGCCTGGGTCTCACAAGGAAAATGGTTTTGGACTCACTTGCTGTGCACTCACGCATGCACACCACACAATGCGTCCACCCTGAGGCATGGCTCTTTTAGCCGAAGCAGGAATTCCCTACAGAGTTGTTCCTTTGAGTTAGGTGGTTGGCTTATGGCCTGCAGGCACACCCAGGGCAAGGGTACTAGCCTCATAAACAAGAGGTGAGTTGAGAGCTGCCTTCCGCACCGGCCTGTTTCTCACTCCATTTCACGTATGGGACCCTTTCCCCGGTCTCTCCTACACGAGCACTATACAACTCCTGCGGCTTCAGGAACGGCAATGTTAGCTAAAGCGCAGTAACGCTACAGCATTGATTCTTGGTGTTAGTAGCCTGGGAGGCGAAGGAGCTGCAGCTGGGATTCTTGACAGGCTTGTTTCTTCCCAGTCAGTGTCGAGCACATAGCATTCCAAGCACACATGGAGCAGTCGTGTTAGCTTCAGGTAGCAAGAGCTGAGTCCAGAGGTGCCTTCTGCCCAGACCTATTTCTCTCTTGGTTTCACGTATGGAACCCGTTCCCCAGGCTCTCAGCCACGGTACTCCGTGTAATGCTTCCTCCGTCTAGAGGTCGACGGTAGCTAAAGCACGGTTTCTCTACAGTGTTGTTTCTTCGAGTTAGAACACTAGCTGTTAGACTTCCATGCAAAAGTGGGGCTGCCGTGCTAGATTGATGAAACACATGGGGAGTCGTGTTCTGCCTTTCGCTGGGGCCTGAGTCTCACTCGCAAAAAGCTTTGGACTCCCTTGCAGGGCTCTCACGCACGCACACAACAAAATGCTGCCACCCTCAGGAGCAGCTGTTTTACCTGCAGCACAGGCTCTCAACAGAGATTTTCCTTCGAGTTTGGTGGCTGTGCTTAAGCCGGCGCGCACAGCCTGGGCAACGGTACTAGCCCCATAACCATGATGTGGGTTGAGAGCTGCCTTATGTACCGGCCTGTCTCTCCCCCGATATTATGATATTGAAACCGTCCCCAGGCTCTCAGCCACAGTACACCCTAAACTGCTTCGCCCACAGAGAGGTCGACGGTAGCTAAAGCACGGTTTCTCTACAGTGTTGTTTCTTCGAGTTAGAACGCTAGCTATTAGACCTCCATGCAAAATTGGGGCCGCAGTGCTGGCTTCACGAAATAAGTGAGGAGTCGTGTGCTGCCTTCTGCAGCTGCCTGAGGCTCCCTCCGAATTAGGTTTGCGATTCCCTTGCAGTGCTCTCACGCACACACACAAAAGAAGCTTCCACCTTCAGGAGCAGCTGTTTTAGCTGAAGCACAGATTCTGTACTGAGTTTTTCTTTCGAGTTAGGTGGTTGTGTTTAAGCCAGCACACACCCACGGGGCAACGGAACTAGCCCCATAACCATGTAGTGAGTTTAGAGCTGCCTTATGTACCGGCCTCTCTCTCCCCCGATATTACGAAATGGAAACCGTCCCCAGGCTCTCAGCCACAGTACACCCTAAACTGCTTCGCCCACAGAGAGGTCGACGGTAGCTAAAGCACGGTTTCTCTACAGTGTTTTTTCTCCGAGTTAGAAAGCTAGCTATTAGACTTCCATGCAAAAGTGGGGCCGCAGTACTAGCTTCATGGAGCAAGTGGGGAGTCGTGTTCTGGCTTCTTCCGGGGCCTGGGTCTCACAAGGAAACTGGTTTTGGACTCACTTGCAGTGATCTCACGCATGCACACAGCAAAACGCGTCCACCCTGAGGCATGGCTCTTTCAGCCAAAGCAGGAATTCCCTACAGAGTTGTTCCTTTGAGTTAGGTGGTTGGCTTATGGCCTGCAGGCACCCCCGGGGCAAGGGCACTAGCCTCCTAAACCAGAGGTGACTTGAGAGCTGCCTTCCGCACCGGCCTCTTTCTCACTCCATTTCACGTCTGGGACCCTTTGCCCGGTCTCTCGTACACGAGCATTGTGAAATTCCTCCTGCTTCAGGAACGGCAATGTTAACTCAAGCGCAGTCACTCTTTAGGATTGACTCTTGGTGTTAGTAGCCTGGTAACTAGGCATCCAGGCACACAGGGTACAGCAGTGCTAATCTCCTCAAACAAGAGGTGAGTCCACAGCAGCCTTCCTTCCAGGCCTGCTTCTCACTCCGAGTTACGTTTAGGTTCCATTTCTCATGCTTTCACAAAAACACGCAATAGATGAAGTTCACGCTCAGGAAGGGCGATCTTTGCTGAGGCACGGGTTCTCTACAGTTTTGTTCCTTTGCGTTGCGTGGATGGCACTGAGGATTCCATGCACACACGGGAGAGCCGATCTAGTTTCCTGAAACAAGAGTTGAGTCGATAGGTGCCTTCTGCCCATGCTTATTTCTCCCTCCAAATTCTGCTGGGACTCCTTCCCCAGGTTTGCACTCAAGCAGACTTGAAAATGCTGCCACCCTGTGGAGAGGCGAATGAGCTGAACCTGGGGTTCTAGACCGGCTTCTTTCTGCCAAATCAGTGTGGAGCCCTTAGCATTCCTATGCACACATGGAGCCAAAGTGTTAGCTTCAGGTAACAAGAGCTGAGTCGAGAGGAGCCTTCTGGCCAGGACTCCTTCTCCCTCGGTTTCACGTAAGGAACCCGTTCCTCAGACCCTCACCCACGGTAGCCTGGAAAGTGCTTCCTCCCTCAGAGAGGTGGATGGTAGCTAAAGCACGGTTTCCCTACCGTGTTGTTTCTTCCAGGGAGAACGCTAGCGATTAGACTTCCATGCAAAAGTAGGGCCGCAGTGCTAGCTAAAGGAAACACACGGGGAGTCGTGTTCTGCCTTTTGCTGGGGCCTGAGTCTCACTCGCAGAAACTTTGGACTCCCTTGCAGTCCTCTCACGCACGCACACAACCAAATGTTTCCACCCTCAGGAGCGGCTGTTTTAGCTGAAGCACGGATCCTCTACAGTGTTATTCCGTCGAGTTGGGTGGCTGTCTTAAGCCTGCACACACACCCAGGGCAACGGTACTAGCCCCATAACCATGGTGTGAGTTGAGAGCTGCCTTCTCTCTGGCCTGTCTCTCCCTCGATTTTACGAAACGGAACCCGTCCCCAGGCTCTCAACCACCGTACACCCTAAACTGCTTCCTCCCACACAGAGGTCGTCGGTAGCTAAAGCACGGTTTCTCTTCAGTGTTGTTTCTCCGAGTTAGAACGCTTGCTATGAATGTCCACAATAGCCAAACTGTGGAAGGAGCCAAGATGTCCACCAACAGATGAATGGATAAAGAAGAGGGGGTATATATATATATATACAATGGAATATTATGCAGCCATCAAAAGGAATGAGATCTTGCCATCTGCAACGACGTGGATGGAACTGGAGGGTATCACGCTGAGCGAAATAAGTCAAACAGAGAAAGACATGTATCATATGACCTCACTGATAGGAGGAATTCTTAATCTCAGGAAACAAACTGAGGGTTGCTGGAGTGGGGGCTGGGGTGGGAGGGATGGGCTCACTGGGTGTTGGACACTGGGGAGGGTATGTGTTCTGGTAAGCGCTGTGAATTGTGCAAGACTGTTGAATGTCAGATCTGTACCTCTGAAACAAATAATGCAATATATGTTAAGAAAGAAAAAAAGAAGAAGAAGAATGTAGCAGGAGGGGAAGAATGAAGGGGGGGAAATCGGAGGGGGAGAAGAACCATGAGAGACGATGGACACTGAAAAAGAAACTGAGGGTTCTAGAGGGGAGGGGGGTGGGAGGATGGCTTAGCCTGGTGATGGGTATTGAGCAGGGCACGTTCTGCATGGAGCACTGGGTGTTATGCACAAACAATGAATCATGGAACACTATATCTAAAACTAATGATGTAATGTATGGGGATTAACATAACAATAAAAACATTTAATAATAATAAAGAAAAAGAAAGCTTGCTGTTAGACTTCCATGCAAAAGTGGGGCCGCAGTGCTAACTTCATGAAACAAGTGGGGAGGCGTGTCCTCCCTTCTCCCGGGGCCTGAGTCTCACACGGAAAATGGTTTGGGACTCCATTGCACTTCTCTCACGCAGGCACACAGCAAAATGCTTCCAGCCTCAGGAATGCCTATGTTCGCGGAAGCAGGAATTCTCTACACAGTTGTTCTTTCGACTTAGGTGCTTGGCTTTAGGCCTGCAGGCACACCCGGGGCAACTGCACTAGCCTCGTAAACAAGAGGTGAGTTGACAGCTGCCTGTCTCTCCCTCGATTTTACCTATGGAACCTCTCCCCAGGCCCTCACCCACAGTGCAGCGTAAACTGCTTTCTCACACAGAGAGGTCGACGGTAGCTAAAGCACGGTTTCTCTACTGTGTAGTTTCTTCGAGTTAGAACGCTAGCTATTAGACTTCCATGCAAATGTGGGGCTGCCGTGGAGCTTGGTCAAACACATGGGGAGTCGTGTTCTGCCTTTCGCTGGGGCCTGAGTCTCACTCGCAAAAAGCTTTGGACTCCCTTGCAGTGCTCTCACGCACGCACACAACAACATGCTGCCACCCTCAGGAGCAGCTCTTTTACCTGAAGCACAGGCTCTCAACCGAGTTTTTCCTTTGAGTTAGGTGGATTCATTTAAGCCTGCACACACACCCTGGGCACCGGTACTAGCCCCATAACCATGATGTGGGTTGAGAGCTGCCTTCTGTACTGGCCTGTCTCTCCCCCGATATTACGATATTGAAACCGTCCCCAGGCTCTCAGCCACAGTACACCCTAAACTGCTTCACCCACAGAGAGGTCGACGGTAGCTAAAGCAGGGTTTCTCTACAGTGTTGTTTCTTCGAGTTAGAAAGGTAGCTATTAGACTTCCATTCAAATGTGGGGTGCAGTACTAGTGTCACGGAGCAAGTGGGGAGTCGTGTTCTGGCTTCTTCCGGGGCCTGGGTCTCACAAGGAAAATGGTTTTGGACTCACTTGCTGTGCACTCACGCATGCACACCACACAATGCGTCCACCCTGAGGCATGGCTCTTTTAGCCGAAGCAGGAATTCCCTACAGAGTTGTTCCTTTGAGTTAGGTGGTTGGCTTATGGCCTGCAGGCACACCCAGGGCAAGGGTACTAGCCTCATAAACAAGAGGTGAGTTGAGAGCTGCCTTCCGCACCGGCCTGTTTCTCACTCCATTTCACGTATGGGACCCTTTCCCCGGTCTCTCCTACACGAGCACTATACAACTCCTGCGGCTTCAGGAACGGCAATGTTAGCTAAAGCGCAGTAACGCTACAGCATTGATTCTTGGTGTTAGTAGCCTGGGAGGCGAAGGAGCTGCAGCTGGGATTCTTGACAGGCTTGTTTCTTCCCAGTCAGTGTCGAGCACATAGCATTCCAAGCACACATGGAGCAGTCGTGTTAGCTTCAGGTAGCAAGAGCTGAGTCCAGAGGTGCCTTCTGCCCAGACCTATTTCTCTCTTGGTTTCACGTATGGAACCCGTTCCCCAGGCTCTCAGCCACGGTACTCCGTGTAATGCTTCCTCCGTCTAGAGGTCGACGGTAGCTAAAGCACGGTTTCTCTACAGTGTTGTTTCTTCGAGTTAGAACACTAGCTGTTAGACTTCCATGCAAAAGTGGGGCTGCCGTGCTAGATTGATGAAACACATGGGGAGTCGTGTTCTGCCTTTCGCTGGGGCCTGAGTCTCACTCGCAAAAAGCTTTGGACTCCCTTGCAGGGCTCTCACGCACGCACACAACAAAATGCTGCCACCCTCAGGAGCAGCTGTTTTACCTGCAGCACAGGCTCTCAACAGAGATTTTCCTTCGAGTTTGGTGGCTGTGCTTAAGCCGGCGCGCACAGCCTGGGCAACGGTACTAGCCCCATAACCATGATGTGGGTTGAGAGCTGCCTTATGTACCGGCCTGTCTCTCCCCCGATATTATGATATTGAAACCGTCCCCAGGCTCTCAGCCACAGTACACCCTAAACTGCTTCGCCCACAGAGAGGTCGACGGTAGCTAAAGCACGGTTTCTCTACAGTGTTGTTTCTTCGAGTTAGAACGCTAGCTATTAGACCTCCATGCAAAATTGGGGCCGCAGTGCTGGCTTCACGAAATAAGTGAGGAGTCGTGTGCTGCCTTCTGCAGCTGCCTGAGGCTCCCTCCGAATTAGGTTTGCGATTCCCTTGCAGTGCTCTCACGCACACACACAAAAGAAGCTTCCACCTTCAGGAGCAGCTGTTTTAGCTGAAGCACAGATTCTGTACTGAGTTTTTCTTTCGAGTTAGGTGGTTGTGTTTAAGCCAGCACACACCCACGGGGCAACGGAACTAGCCCCATAACCATGTAGTGAGTTTAGAGCTGCCTTATGTACCGGCCTCTCTCTCCCCCGATATTACGAAATGGAAACCGTCCCCAGGCTCTCAGCCACAGTACACCCTAAACTGCTTCGCCCACAGAGAGGTCGACGGTAGCTAAAGCACGGTTTCTCTACAGTGTTTTTTCTCCGAGTTAGAAAGCTAGCTATTAGACTTCCATGCAAAAGTGGGGCCGCAGTACTAGCTTCATGGAGCAAGTGGGGAGTCGTGTTCTGGCTTCTTCCGGGGCCTGGGTCTCACAAGGAAACTGGTTTTGGACTCACTTGCAGTGATCTCACGCATGCACACAGCAAAACGCGTCCACCCTGAGGCATGGCTCTTTCAGCCAAAGCAGGAATTCCCTACAGAGTTGTTCCTTTGAGTTAGGTGGTTGGCTTATGGCCTGCAGGCACCCCCGGGGCAAGGGCACTAGCCTCCTAAACCAGAGGTGACTTGAGAGCTGCCTTCCGCACCGGCCTCTTTCTCACTCCATTTCACGTCTGGGACCCTTTGCCCGGTCTCTCGTACACGAGCATTGTGAAATTCCTCCTGCTTCAGGAACGGCAATGTTAACTCAAGCGCAGTCACTCTTTAGGATTGACTCTTGGTGTTAGTAGCCTGGTAACTAGGCATCCAGGCACACAGGGTACAGCAGTGCTAATCTCCTCAAACAAGAGGTGAGTCCACAGCAGCCTTCCTTCCAGGCCTGCTTCTCACTCCGAGTTACGTTTAGGTTCCATTTCTCATGCTTTCACAAAAACACGCAATAGATGAAGTTCACGCTCAGGAAGGGCGATCTTTGCTGAGGCACGGGTTCTCTACAGTTTTGTTCCTTTGCGTTGCGTGGATGGCACTGAGGATTCCATGCACACACGGGAGAGCCGATCTAGTTTCCTGAAACAAGAGTTGAGTCGATAGGTGCCTTCTGCCCATGCTTATTTCTCCCTCCAAATTCTGCTGGGACTCCTTCCCCAGGTTTGCACTCAAGCAGACTTGAAAATGCTGCCACCCTGTGGAGAGGCGAATGAGCTGAACCTGGGGTTCTAGACCGGCTTCTTTCTGCCAAATCAGTGTGGAGCCCTTAGCATTCCTATGCACACATGGAGCCAAAGTGTTAGCTTCAGGTAACAAGAGCTGAGTCGAGAGGAGCCTTCTGGCCAGGACTCCTTCTCCCTCGGTTTCACGTAAGGAACCCGTTCCTCAGACCCTCACCCACGGTAGCCTGGAAAGTGCTTCCTCCCTCAGAGAGGTGGATGGTAGCTAAAGCACGGTTTCCCTACCGTGTTGTTTCTTCCAGGGAGAACGCTAGCGATTAGACTTCCATGCAAAAGTAGGGCCGCAGTGCTAGCTAAAGGAAACACACGGGGAGTCGTGTTCTGCCTTTTGCTGGGGCCTGAGTCTCACTCGCAGAAACTTTGGACTCCCTTGCAGTCCTCTCACGCACGCACACAACCAAATGTTTCCACCCTCAGGAGCGGCTGTTTTAGCTGAAGCACGGATCCTCTACAGTGTTATTCCGTCGAGTTGGGTGGCTGTCTTAAGCCTGCACACACACCCAGGGCAACGGTACTAGCCCCATAACCATGGTGTGAGTTGAGAGCTGCCTTCTCTCTGGCCTGTCTCTCCCTCGATTTTACGAAACGGAACCCGTCCCCAGGCTCTCAACCACCGTACACCCTAAACTGCTTCCTCCCACACAGAGGTCGTCGGTAGCTAAAGCACGGTTTCTCTTCAGTGTTGTTTCTCCGAGTTAGAACGCTTGCTATGAATGTCCACAATAGCCAAACTGTGGAAGGAGCCAAGATGTCCACCAACAGATGAATGGATAAAGAAGAGGGGGTATATATATATATATACAATGGAATATTATGCAGCCATCAAAAGGAATGAGATCTTGCCATCTGCAACGACGTGGATGGAACTGGAGGGTATCACGCTGAGCGAAATAAGTCAAACAGAGAAAGACATGTATCATATGACCTCACTGATAGGAGGAATTCTTAATCTCAGGAAACAAACTGAGGGTTGCTGGAGTGGGGGCTGGGGTGGGAGGGATGGGCTCACTGGGTGTTGGACACTGGGGAGGGTATGTGTTCTGGTAAGCGCTGTGAATTGTGCAAGACTGTTGAATGTCAGATCTGTACCTCTGAAACAAATAATGCAATATATGTTAAGAAAGAAAAAAAGAAGAAGAAGAATGTAGCAGGAGGGGAAGAATGAAGGGGGGGAAATCGGAGGGGGAGAAGAACCATGAGAGACGATGGACACTGAAAAAGAAACTGAGGGTTCTAGAGGGGAGGGGGGTGGGAGGATGGCTTAGCCTGGTGATGGGTATTGAGCAGGGCACGTTCTGCATGGAGCACTGGGTGTTATGCACAAACAATGAATCATGGAACACTATATCTAAAACTAATGATGTAATGTATGGGGATTAACATAACAATAAAAACATTTAATAATAATAAAGAAAAAGAAAGCTTGCTGTTAGACTTCCATGCAAAAGTGGGGCCGCAGTGCTAACTTCATGAAACAAGTGGGGAGGCGTGTCCTCCCTTCTCCCGGGGCCTGAGTCTCACACGGAAAATGGTTTGGGACTCCATTGCACTTCTCTCACGCAGGCACACAGCAAAATGCTTCCAGCCTCAGGAATGCCTATGTTCGCGGAAGCAGGAATTCTCTACACAGTTGTTCTTTCGACTTAGGTGCTTGGCTTTAGGCCTGCAGGCACACCCGGGGCAACTGCACTAGCCTCGTAAACAAGAGGTGAGTTGACAGCTGCCTGTCTCTCCCTCGATTTTACCTATGGAACCTCTCCCCAGGCCCTCACCCACAGTGCAGCGTAAACTGCTTTCTCACACAGAGAGGTCGACGGTAGCTAAAGCACGGTTTCTCTACTGTGTAGTTTCTTCGAGTTAGAACGCTAGCTATTAGACTTCCATGCAAATGTGGGGCTGCCGTGGAGCTTGGTCAAACACATGGGGAGTCGTGTTCTGCCTTTCGCTGGGGCCTGAGTCTCACTCGCAAAAAGCTTTGGACTCCCTTGCAGTGCTCTCACGCACGCACACAACAACATGCTGCCACCCTCAGGAGCAGCTCTTTTACCTGAAGCACAGGCTCTCAACCGAGTTTTTCCTTTGAGTTAGGTGGATTCATTTAAGCCTGCACACACACCCTGGGCACCGGTACTAGCCCCATAACCATGATGTGGGTTGAGAGCTGCCTTCTGTACTGGCCTGTCTCTCCCCCGATATTACGATATTGAAACCGTCCCCAGGCTCTCAGCCACAGTACACCCTAAACTGCTTCACCCACAGAGAGGTCGACGGTAGCTAAAGCAGGGTTTCTCTACAGTGTTGTTTCTTCGAGTTAGAAAGGTAGCTATTAGACTTCCATTCAAATGTGGGGTGCAGTACTAGTGTCACGGAGCAAGTGGGGAGTCGTGTTCTGGCTTCTTCCGGGGCCTGGGTCTCACAAGGAAAATGGTTTTGGACTCACTTGCTGTGCACTCACGCATGCACACCACACAATGCGTCCACCCTGAGGCATGGCTCTTTTAGCCGAAGCAGGAATTCCCTACAGAGTTGTTCCTTTGAGTTAGGTGGTTGGCTTATGGCCTGCAGGCACACCCAGGGCAAGGGTACTAGCCTCATAAACAAGAGGTGAGTTGAGAGCTGCCTTCCGCACCGGCCTGTTTCTCACTCCATTTCACGTATGGGACCCTTTCCCCGGTCTCTCCTACACGAGCACTATACAACTCCTGCGGCTTCAGGAACGGCAATGTTAGCTAAAGCGCAGTAACGCTACAGCATTGATTCTTGGTGTTAGTAGCCTGGGAGGCGAAGGAGCTGCAGCTGGGATTCTTGACAGGCTTGTTTCTTCCCAGTCAGTGTCGAGCACATAGCATTCCAAGCACACATGGAGCAGTCGTGTTAGCTTCAGGTAGCAAGAGCTGAGTCCAGAGGTGCCTTCTGCCCAGACCTATTTCTCTCTTGGTTTCACGTATGGAACCCGTTCCCCAGGCTCTCAGCCACGGTACTCCGTGTAATGCTTCCTCCGTCTAGAGGTCGACGGTAGCTAAAGCACGGTTTCTCTACAGTGTTGTTTCTTCGAGTTAGAACACTAGCTGTTAGACTTCCATGCAAAAGTGGGGCTGCCGTGCTAGATTGATGAAACACATGGGGAGTCGTGTTCTGCCTTTCGCTGGGGCCTGAGTCTCACTCGCAAAAAGCTTTGGACTCCCTTGCAGGGCTCTCACGCACGCACACAACAAAATGCTGCCACCCTCAGGAGCAGCTGTTTTACCTGCAGCACAGGCTCTCAACAGAGATTTTCCTTCGAGTTTGGTGGCTGTGCTTAAGCCGGCGCGCACAGCCTGGGCAACGGTACTAGCCCCATAACCATGATGTGGGTTGAGAGCTGCCTTATGTACCGGCCTGTCTCTCCCCCGATATTATGATATTGAAACCGTCCCCAGGCTCTCAGCCACAGTACACCCTAAACTGCTTCGCCCACAGAGAGGTCGACGGTAGCTAAAGCACGGTTTCTCTACAGTGTTGTTTCTTCGAGTTAGAACGCTAGCTATTAGACCTCCATGCAAAATTGGGGCCGCAGTGCTGGCTTCACGAAATAAGTGAGGAGTCGTGTGCTGCCTTCTGCAGCTGCCTGAGGCTCCCTCCGAATTAGGTTTGCGATTCCCTTGCAGTGCTCTCACGCACACACACAAAAGAAGCTTCCACCTTCAGGAGCAGCTGTTTTAGCTGAAGCACAGATTCTGTACTGAGTTTTTCTTTCGAGTTAGGTGGTTGTGTTTAAGCCAGCACACACCCACGGGGCAACGGAACTAGCCCCATAACCATGTAGTGAGTTTAGAGCTGCCTTATGTACCGGCCTCTCTCTCCCCCGATATTACGAAATGGAAACCGTCCCCAGGCTCTCAGCCACAGTACACCCTAAACTGCTTCGCCCACAGAGAGGTCGACGGTAGCTAAAGCACGGTTTCTCTACAGTGTTTTTTCTCCGAGTTAGAAAGCTAGCTATTAGACTTCCATGCAAAAGTGGGGCCGCAGTACTAGCTTCATGGAGCAAGTGGGGAGTCGTGTTCTGGCTTCTTCCAGGGCCTGGGTCTCACAAGGAAACTGGTTTTGGACTCACTTGCAGTGATCTCACGCATGCACACAGCAAAACGCGTCCACCCTGAGGCATGGCTCTTTCAGCCAAAGCAGGAATTCCCTACAGAGTTGTTCCTTTGAGTTAGGTGGTTGGCTTATGGCCTGCAGGCACCCCCGGGGCAAGGGCACTAGCCTCCTAAACCAGAGGTGACTTGAGAGCTGCCTTCCGCACCGGCCTCTTTCTCACTCCATTTCACGTCTGGGACCCTTTGCCCGGTCTCTCGTACACGAGCATTGTGAAATTCCTCCTGCTTCAGGAACGGCAATGTTAACTCAAGCGCAGTCACTCTTTAGGATTGACTCTTGGTGTTAGTAGCCTGGTAACTAGGCATCCAGGCACACAGGGTACAGCAGTGCTAATCTCCTCAAACAAGAGGTGAGTCCACAGCAGCCTTCCTTCCAGGCCTGCTTCTCACTCCGAGTTACGTTTAGGTTCCATTTCTCATGCTTTCACAAAAACACGCAATAGATGAAGTTCACGCTCAGGAAGGGCGATCTTTGCTGAGGCACGGGTTCTCTACAGTTTTGTTCCTTTGCGTTGCGTGGATGGCACTGAGGATTCCATGCACACACGGGAGAGCCGATCTAGTTTCCTGAAACAAGAGTTGAGTCGATAGGTGCCTTCTGCCCATGCTTATTTCTCCCTCCAAATTCTGCTGGGACTCCTTCCCCAGGTTTGCACTCAAGCAGACTTGAAAATGCTGCCACCCTGTGGAGAGGCGAATGAGCTGAACCTGCGGTTCTAGACCGGCTTCTTTCTGCCAAATCAGTGTGGAGCCCTTAGCATTCCTATGCACACATGGAGCCAAAGTGTTAGCTTCAGGTAACAAGAGCTGAGTCGAGAGGAGCCTTCTGGCCAGGACTCCTTCTCCCTCGGTTTCACGTAAGGAACCCGTTCCTCAGACCCTCACCCACGGTAGCCTGGAAAGTGCTTCCTCCCTCAGAGAGGTGGATGGTAGCTAAAGCACGGTTTCCCTACCGTGTTGTTTCTTCCAGGGAGAACGCTAGCGATTAGACTTCCATGCAAAAGTAGGGCCGCAGTGCTAGCTAAAGGAAACACACGGGGAGTCGTGTTCTGCCTTTTGCTGGGGCCTGAGTCTCACTCGCAGAAACTTTGGACTCCCTTGCAGTCCTCTCACGCACGCACACAACCAAATGTTTCCACCCTCAGGAGCGGCTGTTTTAGCTGAAGCACGGATCCTCTACCGTGTTATTCCGTCGAGTTGGGTGGCTGTCTTAAGCCTGCACACACACCCAGGGCAACGGTACTAGCCCCATAACCATGGTGTGAGTTGAGAGCTGCCTTCTCTCTGGCCTGTCTCTCCCTCGATTTTACGAAACGGAACCCGTCCCCAGGCTCTCAACCACCGTACACCCTAAACTGCTTCCTCCCACACAGAGGTCGTCGGTAGCTAAAGCACGGTTTCTCTTCAGTGTTGTTTCTCCGAGTTAGAACGCTTGCTATGAATGTCCACAATAGCCAAACTGTGGAAGGAGCCAAGATGTCCACCAACAGATGAATGGATAAAGAAGAGGGGGTATATATATATATATATACAATGGAATATTATGCAGCCATCAAAAGGAATGAGATCTTGCCATCTGCAACGACGTGGATGGAACTGGAGGGTATCACGCTGAGCGAAATAAGTCAAACAGAGAAAGACATGTATCATATGACCTCACTGATAGGAGGAATTCTTAATCTCAGGAAACAAACTGAGGGTTGCTGGAGTGGGGGCTGGGGTGGGAGGGATGGGCTCACTGGGTGTTGGACACTGGGGAGGGTATGTGTTCTGGTAAGCGCTGTGAATTGTGCAAGACTGTTGAATCTCAGATCTGTACCTCTGAAACAAATAATGCAATATATGTTAAGAAAGAAAAAAAGAAGAAGAAGAATGTAGCAGGAGGGGAAGAATGAAGGGGGGGAAATCGGAGGGGGAGAAGAACCATGAGAGACGATGGACACTGAAAAAGAAACTGAGGGTTCTAGAGGGGAGGGGGGTGGGAGGATGGCTTAGCCTGGTGATGGGTATTGAGCAGGGCACGTTCTGCATGGAGCACTGGGTGTTATGCACAAACAATGAATCATGGAACACTATATCTAAAACTAATGATGTAATGTATGGGGATTAACATAACAATAAAAACATTTAATAATAATAAAGAAAAAGAAAGCTTGCTGTTAGACTTCCATGCAAAAGTGGGGCCGCAGTGCTAACTTCATGAAACAAGTGGGGAGGCGTGTCCTCCCTTCTCCCGGGGCCTGAGTCTCACACGGAAAATGGTTTGGGACTCCATTGCACTTCTCTCACGCAGGCACACAGCAAAATGCTTCCAGCCTCAGGAATGCCTATGTTCGCGGAAGCAGGAATTCTCTACACAGTTGTTCTTTCGACTTAGGTGCTTGGCTTTAGGCCTGCAGGCACACCCGGGGCAACTGCACTAGCCTCGTAAACAAGAGGTGAGTTGACAGCTGCCTGTCTCTCCCTCGATTTTACCTATGGAACCTCTCCCCAGGCCCTCACCCACAGTGCAGCGTAAACTGCTTTCTCACACAGAGAGGTCGACGGTAGCTAAAGCACGGTTTCTCTACTGTGTAGTTTCTTCGAGTTAGAACGCTAGCTATTAGACTTCCATGCAAATGTGGGGCTGCCGTGGAGCTTGGTCAAACACATGGGGAGTCGTGTTCTGCCTTTCGCTGGGGCCTGAGTCTCACTCGCAAAAAGCTTTGGACTCCCTTGCAGTGCTCTCACGCACGCACACAACAACATGCTGCCACCCTCAGGAGCAGCTCTTTTACCTGAAGCACAGGCTCTCAACCGAGTTTTTCCTTTGAGTTAGGTGGATTCATTTAAGCCTGCACACACACCCTGGGCACCGGTACTAGCCCCATAACCATGATGTGGGTTGAGAGCTGCCTTCTGTACTGGCCTGTCTCTCCCCCGATATTACGATATTGAAACCGTCCCCAGGCTCTCAGCCACAGTACACCCTAAACTGCTTCACCCACAGAGAGGTCGACGGTAGCTAAAGCAGGGTTTCTCTACAGTGTTGTTTCTTCGAGTTAGAAAGGTAGCTATTAGACTTCCATTCAAATGTGGGGTGCAGTACTAGTGTCACGGAGCAAGTGGGGAGTCGTGTTCTGGCTTCTTCCGGGGCCTGGGTCTCACAAGGAAAATGGTTTTGGACTCACTTGCTGTGCACTCACGCATGCACACCACACAATGCGTCCACCCTGAGGCATGGCTCTTTTAGCCGAAGCAGGAATTCCCTACAGAGTTGTTCCTTTGAGTTAGGTGGTTGGCTTATGGCCTGCAGGCACACCCAGGGCAAGGGTACTAGCCTCATAAACAAGAGGTGAGTTGAGAGCTGCCTTCCGCACCGGCCTGTTTCTCACTCCATTTCACGTATGGGACCCTTTCCCCGGTCTCTCCTACACGAGCACTATACAACTCCTGCGGCTTCAGGAACGGCAATGTTAGCTAAAGCGCAGTAACGCTACAGCATTGATTCTTGGTGTTAGTAGCCTGGGAGGCGAAGGAGCTGCAGCTGGGATTCTTGACAGGCTTGTTTCTTCCCAGTCAGTGTCGAGCACATAGCATTCCAAGCACACATGGAGCAGTCGTGTTAGCTTCAGGTAGCAAGAGCTGAGTCCAGAGGTGCCTTCTGCCCAGACCTATTTCTCTCTTGGTTTCACGTATGGAACCCGTTCCCCAGGCTCTCAGCCACGGTACTCCGTGTAATGCTTCCTCCGTCTAGAGGTCGACGGTAGCTAAAGCACGGTTTCTCTACAGTGTTGTTTCTTCGAGTTAGAACACTAGCTGTTAGACTTCCATGCAAAAGTGGGGCTGCCGTGCTAGATTGATGAAACACATGGGGAGTCGTGTTCTGCCTTTCGCTGGGGCCTGAGTCTCACTCGCAAAAAGCTTTGGACTCCCTTGCAGGGCTCTCACGCACGCACACAACAAAATGCTGCCACCCTCAGGAGCAGCTGTTTTACCTGCAGCACAGGCTCTCAACAGAGATTTTCCTTCGAGTTTGGTGGCTGTGCTTAAGCCGGCGCGCACAGCCTGGGCAACGGTACTAGCCCCATAACCATGATGTGGGTTGAGAGCTGCCTTATGTACCGGCCTGTCTCTCCCCCGATATTATGATATTGAAACCGTCCCCAGGCTCTCAGCCACAGTACACCCTAAACTGCTTCGCCCACAGAGAGGTCGACGGTAGCTAAAGCACGGTTTCTCTACAGTGTTGTTTCTTCGAGTTAGAACGCTAGCTATTAGACCTCCATGCAAAATTGGGGCCGCAGTGCTGGCTTCACGAAATAAGTGAGGAGTCGTGTGCTGCCTTCTGCAGCTGCCTGAGGCTCCCTCCGAATTAGGTTTGCGATTCCCTTGCAGTGCTCTCACGCACACACACAAAAGAAGCTTCCACCTTCAGGAGCAGCTGTTTTAGCTGAAGCACAGATTCTGTACTGAGTTTTTCTTTCGAGTTAGGTGGTTGTGTTTAAGCCAGCACACACCCACGGGGCAACGGAACTAGCCCCATAACCATGTAGTGAGTTTAGAGCTGCCTTATGTACCGGCCTCTCTCTCCCCCGATATTACGAAATGGAAACCATCCCCAGGCTCTCAGCCACAGTACACCCTAAACTGCTTCGCCCACAGAGAGGTCGACGGTAGCTAAAGCACGGTTTCTCTACAGTGTTTTTTCTCCGAGTTAGAAAGCTAGCTATTAGACTTCCATGCAAAAGTGGGGCCGCAGTACTAGCTTCATGGAGCAAGTGGGGAGTCGTGTTCTGGCTTCTTCCGGGGCCTGGGTCTCACAAGGAAACTGGTTTTGGACTCACTTGCAGTGATCTCACGCATGCACACAGCAAAACGCGTCCACCCTGAGGCATGGCTCTTTCAGCCAAAGCAGGAATTCCCTACAGAGTTGTTCCTTTGAGTTAGGTGGTTGGCTTATGGCCTGCAGGCACCCCCGGGGCAAGGGCACTAGCCTCCTAAACCAGAGGTGACTTGAGAGCTGCCTTCCGCACCGGCCTCTTTCTCACTCCATTTCACGTCTGGGACCCTTTGCCCGGTCTCTCGTACACGAGCATTGTGAAATTCCTCCTGCTTCAGGAACGGCAATGTTAACTCAAGCGCAGTCACTCTTTAGGATTGACTCTTGGTGTTAGTAGCCTGGTAACTAGGCATCCAGGCACACAGGGTACAGCAGTGCTAATCTCCTCAAACAAGAGGTGAGTCCACAGCAGCCTTCCTTCCAGGCCTGCTTCTCACTCCGAGTTACGTTTAGGTTCCATTTCTCATGCTTTCACAAAAACACGCAATAGATGAAGTTCACGCTCAGGAAGGGCGATCTTTGCTGAGGCACGGGTTCTCTACAGTTTTGTTCCTTTGCGTTGCGTGGATGGCACTGAGGATTCCATGCACACACGGGAGAGCCGATCTAGTTTCCTGAAACAAGAGTTGAGTCGATAGGTGCCTTCTGCCCATGCTTATTTCTCCCTCCAAATTCTGCTGGGACTCCTTCCCCAGGTTTGCACTCAAGCAGACTTGAAAATGCTGCCACCCTGTGGAGAGGCGAATGAGCTGAACCTGCGGTTCTAGACCGGCTTCTTTCTGCCAAATCAGTGTGGAGCCCTTAGCATTCCTATGCACACATGGAGCCAAAGTGTTAGCTTCAGGTAACAAGAGCTGAGTCGAGAGGAGCCTTCTGGCCAGGACTCCTTCTCCCTCGGTTTCACGTAAGGAACCCGTTCCTCAGACCCTCACCCACGGTAGCCTGGAAAGTGCTTCCTCCCTCAGAGAGGTGGATGGTAGCTAAAGCACGGTTTCCCTACCGTGTTGTTTCTTCCAGGGAGAACGCTAGCGATTAGACTTCCATGCAAAAGTAGGGCCGCAGTGCTAGCTAAAGGAAACACACGGGGAGTCGTGTTCTGCCTTTTGCTGGGGCCTGAGTCTCACTCGCAAAAACTTTGGACTCCCTTGCAGTCCTCTCACGCACGCACACAACCAAATGTTTCCACCCTCAGGAGCGGCTGTTTTAGCTGAAGCACGGATCCTCTACCGTGTTATTCCGTCGAGTTGGGTGGCTGTCTTAAGCCTGCACACACACCCAGGGCAACGGTACTAGCCCCATAACCATGGTGTGAGTTGAGAGCTGCCTTCTCTCCGGCCTGTCTCTCCCTCGATTTTACGAAACGGAACCCGTCCCCAGGCTCTCAACCACCGTACACCCTAAACTGCTTCCTCCCACACAGAGGTCGTCGCTAGCTAAAGCACGGTTTCTCTTCAGTGTTGTTTCTCCGAGTTAGAACGCTTGCTATGAATGTCCACAATAGCCAAACTGTGGAAGGAGCCAAGATGTCCACCAACAGATGAATGGATAAAGAAGAGGGGGTATATATATATATATACAATGGAATATTATGCAGCCATCAAAAGGAATGAGATCTTGCCATCTGCAACGACGTGGATGGAACTGGAGGGTATCACGCTGAGCGAAATAAGTCAAACAGAGAAAGACATGTATCATATGACCTCACTGATAGGAGGAATTCTTAATCTCAGGAAACAAACTGAGGGTTGCTGGAGTGGGGGCTGGGGTGGGAGGGATGGGCTCACTGGGTGTTGGACACTGGGGAGGGTATGTGTTCTGGTAAGCGCTGTGAATTGTGCAAGACTGTTGAGTGTCAGATCTGTACCTCTGAAACAAATAATGCAATATATGTTAAGAAAGAAAAAAAGAAGAAGAAGAATGTAGCAGGAGGGGAAGAATGAAGGGGGGGAAATCGGAGGGGGAGAAGAACCATGAGAGACGATGGACACTGAAAAAGAAACTGAGGGTTCTAGAGGGGAGGGGGGTGGGAGGATGGCTTAGCCTGGTGATGGGTATTGAGCAGGGCACGTTCTGCATGGAGCACTGGGTGTTATGCACAAACAATGAATCATGGAACACTATATCTAAAACTAATGATGTAATGTATGGGGATTAACATAACAATAAAAACATTTAATAATAATAAAGAAAAAGAAAGCTTGCTGTTAGACTTCCATGCAAAAGTGGGGCCGCAGTGCTAACTTCATGAAACAAGTGGGGAGGCGTGTCCTCCCTTCTCCCGGGGCCTGAGTCTCACACGGAAAATGGTTTGGGACTCCATTGCACTTCTCTCACGCAGGCACACAGCAAAATGCTTCCACCTCAGGAATGCCTATGTTCGCGGAAGCAGGAATTCTCTACACAGTTGTTCTTTCGACTTAGGTGCTTGGCTTTAGGCCTGCAGGCACACCCGGGGCAACTGCACTAGCCTCGTAAACAAGAGGTGAGTTGACAGCTGCCTGTCTCTCCCTCGATTTTACCTATGGAACCTCTCCCCAGGCCCTCACCCACAGTGCAGCGTAAACTGCTTTCTCACACAGAGAGGTCGACGGTAGCTAAAGCACGGTTTCTCTACTGTGTAGTTTCTTCGAGTTAGAACGCTAGCTATTAGACTTCCATGCAAATGTGGGGCTGCCGTGGAGCTTGGTCAAACACATGGGGAGTCGTGTTCTGCCTTTCGCTGGGGCCTGAGTCTCACTCGCAAAAAGCTTTGGACTCCCTTGCAGTGCTCTCACGCACGCACACAACAACATGCTGCCACCCTCAGGAGCAGCTCTTTTACCTGAAGCACAGGCTCTCAACCGAGTTTTTCCTTTGAGTTAGGTGGATTCATTTAAGCCTGCA
Organism: Halichoerus grypus; assembly: GCF_964656455.1. NCBI lineage: Eukaryota > Metazoa > Chordata > Mammalia > Carnivora > Phocidae > Halichoerus > Halichoerus grypus. The sequence continues at coordinate 57,608,825 of NC_135724.1, forward strand.
CACACACCCTGGGCACCGGTACTAGCCCCATAACCATGATGTGGGTTGAGAGCTGCCTTATGTACCGGCCTGTCTCTCCCCCGATATTACGATATTGAAACCGTCCCCAGGCTCTCAGCCACAGTACACCCTAAACTGCTTCGCCCACAGAGAGGTCGACGGTAGCTAAAGCACGGTTTCTCTACAGTGTTGTTTCTTCGAGTTAGAACGCTAGCTATTAGACCTCCATGCAAAATTGGGGCCGCAGTGCTGGCTTCACGAAATAAGTGAGGAGTCGTGTGCTGCCTTCTGCAGCTGCCTGAGGCTCCCTCCGAATTAGGTTTGCGATTCCCTTGCAGTGCTCTCACGCACACACACAAAAGAAGCTTCCACCTTCAGGAGCAGCTGTTTTAGCTGAAGCACAGATTCTGTACTGAGTTTTTCTTTCGAGTTAGGTGGTTGTGTTTAAGCCAGCACACACCCACGGGGCAACGGAACTAGCCCCATAACCATGTAGTGAGTTTAGAGCTGCCTTATGTACCGGCCTCTCTCTCCCCCGATATTACGAAATGGAAACCGTCCCCAGGCTCTCAGCCACAGTACACCCTAAACTGCTTCGCCCACAGAGAGGTCGACGGTAGCTAAAGCACGGTTTCTCTACAGTGTTTTTTCTCCGAGTTAGAAAGCTAGCTATTAGACTTCCATGCAAAAGTGGGGCCGCAGTACTAGCTTCATGGAGCAAGTGGGGAGTCGTGTTCTGGCTTCTTCCGGGGCCTGGGTCTCACAAGGAAACTGGTTTTGGACTCACTTGCAGTGATCTCACGCATGCACACAGCAAAACGCGTCCACCCTGAGGCATGGCTCTTTCAGCCAAAGCAGGAATTCCCTACAGAGTTGTTCCTTTGAGTTAGGTGGTTGGCTTATGGCCTGCAGGCACCCCCGGGGCAAGGGCACTAGCCTCCTAAACCAGAGGTGACTTGAGAGCTGCCTTCCGCACCGGCCTCTTTCTCACTCCATTTCACGTCTGGGACCCTTTGCCCGGTCTCTCGTACACGAGCATTGTGAAATTCCTCCTGCTTCAGGAACGGCAATGTTAACTCAAGCGCAGTCACTCTTTAGGATTGACTCTTGGTGTTAGTAGCCTGGTAACTAGGCATCCAGGCACACAGGGTACAGCAGTGCTAATCTCCTCAAACAAGAGGTGAGTCCACAGCAGCCTTCCTTCCAGGCCTGCTTCTCACTCCGAGTTACGTTTAGGTTCCATTTCTCATGCTTTCACAAAAACACGCAATAGATGAAGTTCACGCTCAGGAAGGGCGATCTTTGCTGAGGCACGGGTTCTCTACAGTTTTGTTCCTTTGCGTTGCGTGGATGGCACTGAGGATTCCATGCACACACGGGAGAGCCGATCTAGTTTCCTGAAACAAGAGTTGAGTCGATAGGTGCCTTCTGCCCATGCTTATTTCTCCCTCCAAATTCTGCTGGGACTCCTTCCCCAGGTTTGCACTCAAGCAGACTTGAAAATGCTGCCACCCTGTGGAGAGGCGAATGAGCTGAACCTGGGGTTCTAGACCGGCTTCTTTCTGCCAAATCAGTGTGGAGCCCTTAGCATTCCTATGCACACATGGAGCCAAAGTGTTAGCTTCAGGTAACAAGAGCTGAGTCGAGAGGAGCCTTCTGGCCAGGACTCCTTCTCCCTCGGTTTCACGTAAGGAACCCGTTCCTCAGACCCTCACCCACGGTAGCCTGGAAAGTGCTTCCTCCCTCAGAGAGGTGGATGGTAGCTAAAGCACGGTTTCTCTACCGTGTTGTTTCTTCCAGGGAGAACGCTAGCGATTAGACTTCCATGCAAAAGTAGGGCCGCAGTGCTAGCTAAAGGAAACACACGGGGAGTCGTGTTCTGCCTTTTGCTGGGGCCTGAGTCTCACTCGCAGAAACTTTGGACTCCCTTGCAGTCCTCTCACGCACGCACACAACCAAATGTTTCCACCCTCAGGAGCGGCTGTTTTAGCTGAAGCACGGATCCTCTACCGTGTTATTCCGTCGAGTTGGGTGGCTGTCTTAAGCCTGCACACACACCCAGGGCAACGGTACTAGCCCCATAACCATGGTGTGAGTTGAGAGCTGCCTTCTCTCCGGCCTGTCTCTCCCTCGATTTTACGAAACGGAACCCGTCCCCAGGCTCTCAACCACCGTACACCCTAAACTGCTTCCTCCCACACAGAGGTCATCGGTAGCTAAAGCACGGTTTCTCTTCAGTGTTGTTTCTCCGAGTTAGAACGCTTGCTATGAATGTCCACAATAGCCAAACTGTGGAAGGAGCCAAGATGTCCACCAACAGATGAATGGATAAAGAAGAGGGGGTATATATATATATATATACAATGGAATATTATGCAGCCATCAAAAGGAATGAGATCTTGCCATCTGCAACGACGTGGATGGAACTGGAGGGTATCACGCTGAGCGAAATAAGTCAAACAGAGAAAGACATGTATCATATGACCTCACTGATAGGAGGAATTCTTAATCTCAGGAAACAAACTGAGGGTTGCTGGAGTGGGGGCTGGGGTGGGAGGGATGGGCTCACTGGGTGTTGGACACTGGGGAGGGTATGTGTTCTGGTAAGCGCTGTGAATTGTGCAAGACTGTTGAATCTCAGATCTGTACCTCTGAAACAAATAATGCAATATATGTTAAGAAAGAAAAAAAGAAGAAGAAGAATGTAGCAGGAGGGGAAGAATGAAGGGGGGGAAATCGGAGGGGGAGAAGAACCATGAGAGACGATGGACACTGAAGAAGAAACTGAGGGTTCTAGAGGGGAGGGGGGTGGGAGGATGGCTTAGCCTGGTGATGGGTATTGAGCAGGGCACGTTCTGCATGGAGCACTGGGTGTTATGCACAAACAATGAATCATGGAACACTATATCTAAAACTAATGATGTAATGTATGGGGATTAACATAACAATAAAAACATTTAATAATAATAAAGAAAAAGAAAGCTTGCTGTTAGACTTCCATGCAAAAGTGGGGCCGCAGTGCTAACTTCATGAAACAAGTGGGGAGGCGTGTCCTCCCTTCTCCCGGGGCCTGAGTCTCACACGGAAAATGGTTTGGGACTCCATTGCACTTCTCTCACGCAGGCACACAGCAAAATGCTTCCAGCCTCAGGAATGCCTATGTTCGCGGAAGCAGGAATTCTCTACACAGTTGTTCTTTCGACTTAGGTGCTTGGCTTTAGGCCTGCAGGCACACCCGGGGCAACTGCACTAGCCTCGTAAACAAGAGGTGAGTTGACAGCTGCCTGTCTCTCCCTCGATTTTACCTATGGAACCTCTCCCCAGGCCCTCACCCACAGTGCAGCGTAAACTGCTTTCTCACACAGAGAGGTCGACGGTAGCTAAAGCACGGTTTCTCTACTGTGTAGTTTCTTCGAGTTAGAACGCTAGCTATTAGACTTCCATGCAAATGTGGGGCTGCCGTGGAGCTTGGTCAAACACATGGGGAGTCGTGTTCTGCCTTTCGCTGGGGCCTGAGTCTCACTCGCAAAAAGCTTTGGACTCCCTTGCAGTGCTCTCACGCACGCACACAACAACATGCTGCCACCCTCAGGAGCAGCTCTTTTACCTGAAGCACAGGCTCTCAACCGAGTTTTTCCTTTGAGTTAGGTGGATTCATTTAAGCCTGCACACACACCCTGGGCACCGGTACTAGCCCCATAACCATGATGTGGGTTGAGAGCTGCCTTCTGTACTGGCCTGTCTCTCCCCCGATATTACGATATTGAAACCGTCCCCAGGCTCTCAGCCACAGTACACCCTAAACTGCTTCACCCACAGAGAGGTCGACGGTAGCTAAAGCAGGGTTTCTCTACAGTGTTGTTTCTTCGAGTTAGAAAGGTAGCTATTAGACTTCCATTCAAATGTGGGGTGCAGTACTAGTGTCACGGAGCAAGTGGGGAGTCGTGTTCTGGCTTCTTCCGGGGCCTGGGTCTCACAAGGAAAATGGTTTTGGACTCACTTGCTGTGCACTCACGCATGCACACCACACAATGCGTCCACCCTGAGGCATGGCTCTTTTAGCCGAAGCAGGAATTCCCTACAGAGTTGTTCCTTTGAGTTAGGTGGTTGGCTTATGGCCTGCAGGCACACCCAGGGCAAGGGTACTAGCCTCATAAACAAGAGGTGAGTTGAGAGCTGCCTTCCGCACCGGCCTGTTTCTCACTCCATTTCACGTATGGGACCCTTTCCCCGGTCTCTCCTACACGAGCACTATACAACTCCTGCGGCTTCAGGAACGGCAATGTTAGCTAAAGCGCAGTAACGCTACAGCATTGATTCTTGGTGTTAGTAGCCTGGGAGGCGAATGAGCTGCAGCTGGGATTCTTGACAGGCTTGTTTCTTCCCAGTCAGTGTCGAGCACATAGCATTCCAAGCACACATGGAGCAGTCGTGTTAGCTTCAGGTAGCAAGAGCTGAGTCCAGAGGTGCCTTCTGCCCAGACCTATTTCTCTCTTGGTTTCACGTATGGAACCCGTTCCCCAGGCTCTCAGCCACGGTACTCCGTGTAATGCTTCCTCCGTCTAGAGGTCGACGGTAGCTAAAGCACGGTTTCTCTACAGTGTTGTTTCTTCGAGTTAGAACACTAGCTGTTAGACTTCCATGCAAAAGTGGGGCTGCCGTGCTAGATTGATGAAACACATGGGGAGTCGTGTTCTGCCTTTCGCTGGGGCCTGAGTCTCACTCGCAAAAAGCTTTGGACTCCCTTGCAGGGCTCTCACGCACGCACACAACAAAATGCTGCCACCCTCAGGAGCAGCTGTGTTACCTGCAGTACAGGCTCTCAACAGAGATTTTCCTTCGAGTTTGGTGGCTGTGCTTAAGCCGGCGCGCACAGCCTGGGCAACGGTACTAGCCCCATAACCATGATGTGGGTTGAGAGCTGCCTTATGTACCGGCCTGTCTCTCCCCCGATATTATGATATTGAAACCGTCCCCAGGCTCTCAGCCACAGTACACCCTAAACTGCTTCGCCCACAGAGAGGTCGACGGTAGCTAAAGCACGGTTTCTCTACAGTGTTGTTTCTTCGAGTTAGAACGCTAGCTATTAGACCTCCATGCAAAATTGGGGCCGCAGTGCTGGCTTCACGAAATAAGTGAGGAGTCGTGTGCTGCCTTCTGCAGCTGCCTGAGGCTCCCTCCGAATTAGGTTTGCGATTCCCTTGCAGTGCTCTCACGCACACACACAAAAGAAGCTTCCACCTTCAGGAGCAGCTGTTTTAGCTGAAGCACAGATTCTGTACTGAGTTTTTCTTTCGAGTTAGGTGGTTGTGTTTAAGCCAGCACACACCCACGGGGCAACGGAACTAGCCCCATAACCATGTAGTGAGTTTAGAGCTGCCTTATGTACCGGCCTCTCTCTCCCCCGATATTACGAAATGGAAACCGTCCCCAGGCTCTCAGCCACAGTACACCCTAAACTGCTTCGCCCACAGAGAGGTCGACGGTAGCTAAAGCACGGTTTCTCTACAGTGTTTTTTCTCCGAGTTAGAAAGCTAGCTATTAGACTTCCATGCAAAAGTGGGGCCGCAGTACTAGCTTCATGGAGCAAGTGGGGAGTCGTGTTCTGGCTTCTTCCGGGGCCTGGGTCTCACAAGGAAACTGGTTTTGGACTCACTTGCAGTGATCTCACGCATGCACACAGCAAAACGCGTCCACCCTGAGGCATGGCTCTTTCAGCCAAAGCAGGAATTCCCTACAGAGTTGTTCCTTTGAGTTAGGTGGTTGGCTTATGGCCTGCAGGCACCCCCGGGGCAAGGGCACTAGCCTCCTAAACCAGAGGTGACTTGAGAGCTGCCTTCCGCACCGGCCTCTTTCTCACTCCATTTCACGTCTGGGACCCTTTGCCCGGTCTCTCGTACACGAGCATTGTGAAATTCCTCCTGCTTCAGGAACGGCAATGTTAACTCAAGCGCAGTCACTCTTTAGGATTGACTCTTGGTGTTAGTAGCCTGGTAACTAGGCATCCAGGCACACAGGGTACAGCAGTGCTAATCTCCTCAAACAAGAGGTGAGTCCACAGCAGCCTTCCTTCCAGGCCTGCTTCTCACTCCGAGTTACGTTTAGGTTCCATTTCTCATGCTTTCACAAAAACACGCAATAGATGAAGTTCACGCTCAGGAAGGGCGATCTTTGCTGAGGCACGGGTTCTCTACAGTTTTGTTCCTTTGTGTTGCGTGGATGGCACTGAGGATTCCATGCACACACGGGAGAGCCGATCTAGTTTCCTGAAACAAGAGTTGAGTCGATAGGTGCCTTCTGCCCATGCTTATTTCTCCCTCCAAATTCTGCTGGGACTCCTTCCCCAGGTTTGCACTCAAGCAGACTTGAAAATGCTGCCACCCTGTGGAGAGGCGAATGAGCTGAACCTGGGGTTCTAGACCGGCTTCTTTCTGCCAAATCAGTGTGGAGCCCTTAGCATTCCTATGCACACATGGAGCCAAAGTGTTAGCTTCAGGTAACAAGAGCTGAGTCGAGAGGAGCCTTCTGGCCAGGACTCCTTCTCCCTCGGTTTCACGTAAGGAACCCGTTCCTCAGACCCTCACCCACGGTAGCCTGGAAAGTGCTTCCTCCCTCAGAGAGGTGGATGGTAGCTAAAGCACGGTTTCCCTACCGTGTTGTTTCTTCCAGGGAGAACGCTAGCGATTAGACTTCCATGCAAAAGTAGGGCCGCAGTGCTAGCTAAAGGAAACACACGGGGAGTCGTGTTCTGCCTTTTGCTGGGGCCTGAGTCTCACTCGCAGAAACTTTGGACTCCCTTGCAGTCCTCTCACGCACGCACACAACCAAATGTTTCCACCCTCAGGAGCGGCTGTTTTAGCTGAAGCACGGATCCTCTACCATGTTATTCCGTCGAGTTGGGTGGCTGTCTTAAGCCTGCACACACACCCAGGGCAACGGTACTAGCCCCATAACCATGGTGTGAGTTGAGAGCTGCCTTCTCTCCGGCCTGTCTCTCCCTCGATTTTACGAAACGGAACCCGTCCCCAGGCTCTCAACCACCGTACACCCTAAACTGCTTCCTCCCACACAGAGGTCGTCGGTAGCTAAAGCACGGTTTCTCTTCAGTGTTGTTTCTCCGAGTTAGAACGCTTGCTATGAATGTCCACAATAGCCAAACTGTGGAAGGAGCCAAGATGTCCACCAACAGATGAATGGATAAAGAAGAGGGGGTATATATATATATATATACAATGGAATATTATGCAGCCATCAAAAGGAATGAGATCTTGCCATCTGCAACGACGTGGATGGAACTGGAGGGTATCACGCTGAGCGAAATAAGTCAAACAGAGAAAGACATGTATCATATGACCTCACTGATAGGAGGAATTCTTAATCTCAGGAAACAAACTGAGGGTTGCTGGAGTGGGGGCTGGGGTGGGAGGGATGGGCTCACTGGGTGTTGGACACTGGGGAGGGTATGTGTTCTGGTAAGCGCTGTGAATTGTGCAAGACTGTTGAATCTCAGATCTGTACCTCTGAAACAAATAATGCAATATATGTTAAGAAAGAAAAAAAGAAGAAGAAGAATGTAGCAGGAGGGGAAGAATGAAGGGGGGGAAATCGGAGGGGGAGAAGAACCATGAGAGACGATGGACACTGAAAAAGAAACTGAGGGTTCTAGAGGGGAGGGGGGTGGGAGGATGGCTTAGCCTGGTGATGGGTATTGAGCAGGGCACGTTCTGCATGGAGCACTGGGTGTTATGCACAAACAATGAATCATGGAACACTATATCTAAAACTAATGATGTAATGTATGGGGATTAACATAACAATAAAAACATTTAATAATAATAAAGAAAAAGAAAGCTTGCTGTTAGACTTCCATGCAAAAGTGGGGCCGCAGTGCTAACTTCATGAAACAAGTGGGGAGGCGTGTCCTCCCTTCTCCCGGGGCCTGAGTCTCACACGGAAAATGGTTTGGGACTCCATTGCACTTCTCTCACGCAGGCACACAGCAAAATGCTTCCAGCCTCAGGAATGCCTATGTTCGCGGAAGCAGGAATTCTCTACACAGTTGTTCTTTCGACTTAGGTGCTTGGCTTTAGGCCTGCAGGCACACCCGGGGCAACTGCACTAGCCTCGTAAACAAGAGGTGAGTTGACAGCTGCCTGTCTCTCCCTCGATTTTACCTATGGAACCTCTCCCAGGCCCTCACCCACAGTGCAGCGTAAACTGCTTTCTCACACAGAGAGGTCGACGGTAGCTAAAGCACGGTTTCTCTACTGTGTAGTTTCTTCGAGTTAGAACGCTAGCTATTAGACTTCCATGCAAATGTGGGGCTGCCGTGGAGCTTGGTCAAACACATGGGGAGTCGTGTTCTGCCTTTCGCTGGGGCCTGAGTCTCACTCGCAAAAAGCTTTGGACTCCCTTGCAGTGCTCTCACGCACGCACACAACAACATGCTGCCACCCTCAGGAGCAGCTCTTTTACCTGAAGCACAGGCTCTCAACCGAGTTTTTCCTTTGAGTTAGGTGGATTCATTTAAGCCTGCACACACACCCTGGGCACCGGTACTAGCCCCATAACCATGATGTGGGTTGAGAGCTGCCTTCTGTACTGGCCTGTCTCTCCCCCGATATTACGATATTGAAACCGTCCCCAGGCTCTCAGCCACAGTACACCCTAAACTGCTTCACCCACAGAGAGGTCGACGGTAGCTAAAGCAGGGTTTCTCTACAGTGTTGTTTCTTCGAGTTAGAAAGGTAGCTATTAGACTTCCATTCAAATGTGGGGTGCAGTACTAGTGTCACGGAGCAAGTGGGGAGTCGTGTTCTGGCTTCTTCCGGGGCCTGGGTCTCACAAGGAAAATGGTTTTGGACTCACTTGCTGTGCACTCACGCATGCACACCACACAATGCGTCCACCCTGAGGCATGGCTCTTTTAGCCGAAGCAGGAATTCCCTACAGAGTTGTTCCTTTGAGTTAGGTGGTTGGCTTATGGCCTGCAGGCACACCCAGGGCAAGGGTACTAGCCTCATAAACAAGAGGTGAGTTGAGAGCTGCCTTCCGCACCGGCCTGTTTCTCACTCCATTTCACGTATGGGACCCTTTCCCCGGTCTCTCCTACACGAGCACTATACAACTCCTGCGGCTTCAGGAACGGCAATGTTAGCTAAAGCGCAGTAACGCTACAGCATTGATTCTTGGTGTTAGTAGCCTGGGAGGCGAAGGAGCTGCAGCTGGGATTCTTGACAGGCTTGTTTCTTCCCAGTCAGTGTCGAGCACATAGCATTCCAAGCACACATGGAGCGGTCGTGTTAGCTTCAGGTAGCAAGAGCTGAGTCCAGAGGTGCCTTCTGCCCAGACCTATTTCTCTCTTGGTTTCACGTATGGAACCCGTTCCCCAGGCTCTCAGCCACGGTACTCCGTGTAATGCTTCCTCCGTCTAGAGGTCGACGGTAGCTAAAGCACGGTTTCTCTACAGTGTTGTTTCTTCGAGTTAGAACACTAGCTGTTAGACTTCCATGCAAAAGTGGGGCTGCCGTGCTAGATTGATGAAACACATGGGGAGTCGTGTTCTGCCTTTCGCTGGGGCCTGAGTCTCACTCGCAAAAAGCTTTGGACTCCCTTGCAGGGCTCTCACGCACGCACACAACAAAATGCTGCCACCCTCAGGAGCAGCTGTTTTACCTGCAGCACAGGCTCTCAACAGAGATTTTCCTTCGAGTTTGGTGGCTGTGCTTAAGCCGGCGTGCACAGCCTGGGCAACGGTACTAGCCCCATAACCATGATGTGGGTTGAGAGCTGCCTTATGTACCGGCCTGTCTCTCCCCCGATATTATGATATTGAAACCGTCCCCAGGCTCTCAGCCACAGTACACCCTAAACTGCTTCGCCCACAGAGAGGTCGACGGTAGCTAAAGCACGGTTTCTCTACAGTGTTGTTTCTTCGAGTTAGAACGCTAGCTATTAGACCTCCATGCAAAATTGGGGCCGCAGTGCTGGCTTCACGAAATAAGTGAGGAGTCGTGTGCTGCCTTCTGCAGCTGCCTGAGGCTCCCTCCGAATTAGGTTTGCGATTCCCTTGCAGTGCTCTCACGCACACACACAAAAGAAGCTTCCACCTTCAGGAGCAGCTGTTTTAGCTGAAGCACAGATTCTGTACTGAGTTTTTCTTTCGAGTTAGGTGGTTGTGTTTAAGCCAGCACACACCCACGGGGCAACGGAACTAGCCCCATAACCATGTAGTGAGTTTAGAGCTGCCTTATGTACCGGCCTCTCTCTCCCCCGATATTACGAAATGGAAACCCTCCCCAGGCTCTCAGCCACAGTACACCCTAAACTGCTTCGCCCACAGAGAGGTCGACGGTAGCTAAAGCACGGTTTCTCTACAGTGTTTTTTCTCCGAGTTAGAAAGCTAGCTATTAGACTTCCATGCAAAAGTGGGGCCGCAGTACTAGCTTCATGGAGCAAGTGGGGAGTCGTGTTCTGGCTTCTTCCGGGGCCTGGGTCTCACAAGGAAACTGGTTTTGGACTCACTTGCAGTGATCTCACGCATGCACACAGCAAAACGCGTCCACCCTGAGGCATGGCTCTTTCAGCCAAAGCAGGAATTCCCTACAGAGTTGTTCCTTTGAGTTAGGTGGTTGGCTTATGGCCTGCAGGCACCCCCGGGGCAAGGGCACTAGCCTCCTAAACCAGAGGTGACTTGAGAGCTGCCTTCCGCACCGGCCTCTTTCTCACTCCATTTCACGTCTGGGACCCTTTGCCCGGTCTCTCGTACACGAGCATTGTGAAATTCCTCCTGCTTCAGGAACGGCAATGTTAACTCAAGCGCAGTCACTCTTTAGGATTGACTCTTGGTGTTAGTAGCCTGGTAACTAGGCATCCAGGCACACAGGGTACAGCAGTGCTAATCTCCTCAAACAAGAGGTGAGTCCACAGCAGCCTTCCTTCCAGGCCTGCTTCTCACTCCGAGTTACGTTTAGGTTCCATTTCTCATGCTTTCACAAAAACACGCAATAGATGAAGTTCACGCTCAGGAAGGGCGATCTTTGCTGAGGCACGGGTTCTCTACAGTTTTGTTCCTTTGCGTTGCGTGGATGGCACTGAGGATTCCATGCACACACGGGAGAGCCGATCTAGTTTCCTGAAACAAGAGTTGAGTCGATAGGTGCCTTCTGCCCATGCTTATTTCTCCCTCCAAATTCTGCTGGGACTCCTTCCCCAGGTTTGCACTCAAGCAGACTTGAAAATGCTGCCACCCTGTGGAGAGGCGAATGAGCTGAACCTGCGGTTCTAGACCGGCTTCTTTCTGCCAAATCAGTGTGGAGCCCTTAGCATTCCTATGCACACATGGAGCCAAAGTGTTAGCTTCAGGTAACAAGAGCTGAGTCGAGAGGAGCCTTCTGGCCAGGACTCCTTCTCCCTCGGTTTCACGTAAGGAACCCGTTCCTCAGACCCTCACCCACGGTAGCCTGGAAAGTGCTTCCTCCCTCAGAGAGGTGGATGGTAGCTAAAGCACGGTTTCTCTACCGTGTTGTTTCTTCCAGGGAGAACGCTAGCGATTAGACTTCCATGCAAAAGTAGGGCCGCAGTGCTAGCTAAAGGAAACACACGGGGAGTCGTGTTCTGCCTTTTGCTGGGGCCTGAGTCTCACTCGCAGAAACTTTGGACTCCCTTGCAGTCCTCTCACGCACGCACACAACCAAATGTTTCCACCCTCAGGAGCGGCTGTTTTAGCTGAAGCACGGATCCTCTACCGTGTTATTCCGTCGAGTTGGGTGGCTGTCTTAAGCCTGCACACACACCCAGGGCAACGGTACTAGCCCCATAACCATGGTGTGAGTTGAGAGCTGCCTTCTCTCCGGCCTGTCTCTCCCTCGATTTTACGAAACGGAACCCGTCCCCAGGCTCTCAACCACCGTACACCCTAAACTGCTTCCTCCCACACAGAGGTCGTCGGTAGCTAAAGCACGGTTTCTCTTCAGTGTTGTTTCTCCGAGTTAGAACGCTTGCTATGAATGTCCACAATAGCCAAACTGTGGAAGGAGCCAAGATGTCCACCAACAGATGAATGGATAAAGAAGAGGGGGTATATATATATATACAATGGAATATTATGCAGCGATCAAAAGGAATGAGATCTTGCCATCTGCAACGACGTGGATGGAACTGGAGGGTATCCTGCTGAGCGAAATAAGTCAAACCGAGAAAGACATGTATCATATGACCTCACTGATAGGAGGAATTCTTAATCTCAGGAAACAAACTGAGGGTTGCTGGAGTGGGGGCTGGGGTGGGAGGGATGGGCTCACTGGGTGTTGGACACTGGGGAGGGTATGTGTTCTGGTAAGCGCTGTGAATTGTGCAAGACTGTTGAATCTCAGATCTGTACCTCTGAAACAAATAATGCAATATATGTTAAGAAAGAAAAAAAGAAGAAGAAGAATGTAGCAGGAGGGGAAGAATGAAGGGGGGGAAATCGGAGGGGGAGAAGAACCATGAGAGACGATGGACACTGAAAAAGAAACTGAGGGTTCTAGAGGGGAGGGGGGTGGGAGGATGGCTTAGCTTGGTGATGGGTATTGAGCAGGGCACGTTCTGCATGGAGCACTGGGTGTTATGCACAAACAATGAATCATGGAACACTATATCTAAAACTAATGATGTAATGTATGGGGATTAACATAACAATAAAACATTTAATAATAATAAAGAAAAAGAAAGCTTGCTGTTAGACTTCCATGCAAAAGTGGGGCCGCAGTGCTAACTTCATGAAACAAGTGGGGAGGCGTGTCCTCCCTTCTCCCGGGGCCTGAGTCTCACACGGAAAATGGTTTGGGACTCCATTGCACTTCTCTCACGCAGGCACACAGCAAAATGCTTCCAGCCTCAGGAATGCCTATGTTCGCGGAAGCAGGAATTCTCTACACAGTTGTTCTTTCGACTTAGGTGCTTGGCTTTAGGCCTGCAGGCACACCCGGGGCAACTGCACTAGCCTCGTAAACAAGAGGTGAGTTGACAGCTGCCTGTCTCTCCCTCGATTTTACCTATGGAACCTCTCCCCAGGCCCTCACCCACAGTGCAGCGTAAACTGCTTTCTCACACAGAGAGGTCGACGGTAGCTAAAGCACGGTTTCTCTACTGTGTAGTTTCTTCGAGTTAGAACGCTAGCTATTAGACTTCCATGCAAATGTGGGGCTGCCGTGGAGCTTGGTCAAACACATGGGGAGTCGTGTTCTGCCTTTCGCTGGGGCCTGAGTCTCACTCGCAAAAAGCTTTGGACTCCCTTGCAGTGCTCTCACGCACGCACACAACAAAATGCTGCCACCCTCAGGAGCAGCTCTTTTACCTGAAGCACAGGCTCTCAACCGAGTTTTTCCTTTGAGTTAGGTGGATTCATTTAAGCCTGCACACACACCCTGGGCACCGGTACTAGCCCCATAACCATGATGTGGGTTGAGAGCTGCCTTCTGTACTGGCCTGTCTCTCCCCCGATATTACGATATTGAAACCGTCCCCAGGCTCTCAGCCACAGTACACCCTAAACTGCTTCACCCACAGAGAGGTCGACGGTAGCTAAAGCAGGGTTTCTCTACAGTGTTGTTTCTTCGAGTTAGAAAGGTAGCTATTAGACTTCCATTCAAATGTGGGGTGCAGTACTAGTGTCACGGAGCAAGTGGGGAGTCGTGTTCTGGCTTCTTCCGGGGCCTGGGTCTCACAAGGAAAATGGTTTTGGACTCACTTGCTGTGCACTCACGCATGCACACCACACAATGCGTCCACCCTGAGGCATGGCTCTTTTAGCCGAAGCAGGAATTCCCTACAGAGTTGTTCCTTTGAGTTAGGTGGTTGGCTTATGGCCTGCAGGCACACCCAGGGCAAGGGTACTAGCCTCATAAACAAGAGGTGAGTTGAGAGCTGCCTTCCGCACCGGCCTGTTTCTCACTCCATTTCACGTATGGGACCCTTTCCCCGGTCTCTCCTACACGAGCACTATACAACTCCTGCGGCTTCAGGAACGGCAATGTTAGCTAAAGCGCAGTAACGCTACAGCATTGATTCTTGGTGTTAGTAGCCTGGGAGGCGAATGAGCTGCAGCTGGGATTCTTGACAGGCTTGTTTCTTCCCAGTCAGTGTCGAGCACATAGCATTCCAAGCACACATGGAGCGGTCGTGTTAGCTTCAGGTAGCAAGAGCTGAGTCCAGAGGTGCCTTCTGCCCAGACCTATTTCTCTCTTGGTTTCACGTATGGAACCCGTTCCCCAGGCTCTCAGCCACGGTACTCTGTGTAATGCTTCCTCCGTCTAGAGGTCGACGGTAGCTAAAGCACGGTTTCTCTACAGTGTTGTTTCTTCGAGTTAGAACACTAGCTGTTAGACTTCCATGCAAAAGTGGGGCTGCCGTGCTAGATTGATGAAACACATGGGGAGTCGTGTTCTGCCTTTCGCTGGGGCCTGAGTCTCACTCGCAAAAAGCTTTGGACTCCCTTGCAGGGCTCTCACGCACGCACACAACAAAATGCTGCCACCCTCAGGAGCAGCTGTTTTACCTGCAGCACAGGCTCTCAACAGAGATTTTCCTTCGAGTTTGGTGGCTGTGCTTAAGCCGGCGTGCACAGCCTGGGCAACGGTACTAGCCCCATAACCATGATGTGGGTTGAGAGCTGCCTTATGTACCGGCCTGTCTCTCCCCCGATATTATGATATTGAAACCGTCCCCAGGCTCTCAGCCACAGTACACCCTAAACTGCTTCGCCCACAGAGAGGTCGACGGTAGCTAAAGCACGGTTTCTCTACAGTCTTGTTTCTTCGAGTTAGAACGCTAGCTATTAGACCTCCATGCAAAATTGGGGCCGCAGTGCTGGCTTCACGAAATAAGTGAGGAGTCGTGTGCTGCCTTCTGCAGCTGCCTGAGGCTCCCTCCGAATTAGGTTTGCGATTCCCTTGCAGTGCTCTCACGCACACACACAAAAGAAGCTTCCACCTTCAGGAGCAGCTGTTTTAGCTGAAGCACAGATTCTGTACTGAGTTTTTCTTTCGAGTTAGGTGGTTGTGTTTAAGCCAGCACACACCCACGGGGCAACGGAACTAGCCCCATAACCATGTAGTGAGTTTAGAGCTGCCTTATGTACCGGCCTCTCTCTCCCCCGATATTACGAAATGGAAACCGTCCCCAGGCTCTCAGCCACAGTACACCCTAAACTGCTTCGCCCACAGAGAGGTCGACGGTAGCTAAAGCACGGTTTCTCTACAGTGTTTTTTCTCCGAGTTAGAAAGCTAGCTATTAGACTTCCATGCAAAAGTGGGGCCGCAGTACTAGCTTCATGGAGCAAGTGGGGAGTCGTGTTCTGGCTTCTTCCGGGGCCTGGGTCTCACAAGGAAACTGGTTTTGGACTCACTTGCAGTGATCTCACGCATGCACACAGCAAAACGCGTCCACCCTGAGGCATGGCTCTTTCAGCCAAAGCAGGAATTCCCTACAGAGTTGTTCCTTTGAGTTAGGTGGTTGGCTTATGGCCTGCAGGCACCCCCGGGGCAAGGGCACTAGCCTCCTAAACCAGAGGTGACTTGAGAGCTGCCTTCCGCACCGGCCTCTTTCTCACTCCATTTCACGTCTGGGACCCTTTGCCCGGTCTCTCGTACACGAGCATTGTGAAATTCCTCCTGCTTCAGGAACGGCAATGTTAACTCAAGCGCAGTCACTCTTTAGGACTGACTCTTGGTGTTAGTAGCCTGGTAACTAGGCATCCAGGCACACAGGGTACAGCAGTGCTAATCTCCTCAAACAAGAGGTGAGTCCACAGCAGCCTTCCTTCCAGGCCTGCTTCTCACTCCGAGTTACGTTTAGGTTCCATTTCTCATGCTTTCACAAAAACACGCAATAGATGAAGTTCACGCTCAGGAAGGGCGATCTTTGCTGAGGCACGGGTTCTCTACAGTTTTGTTCCTTTGCGTTGCGTGGATGGCACTGAGGATTCCATGCACACACGGGAGAGCCGATCTAGTTTCCTGAAACAAGAGTTGAGTCGATAGGTGCCTTCTGCCCATGCTTATTTCTCCCTCCAAATTCTGCTGGGACTCCTTCCCCAGGTTTGCACTCAAGCAGACTTGAAAATGCTGCCACCCTGTGGAGAGGCGAATGAGCTGAACCTGGGGTTCTAGACCGGCTTCTTTCTGCCAAATCAGTGTGGAGCCCTTAGCATTCCTATGCACACATGGAGCCAAAGTGTTAGCTTCAGGTAACAAGAGCTGAGTCGAGAGGAGCCTTCTGGCCAGGACTCCTTCTCCCTCGGTTTCACGTAAGGAACCCGTTCCTCAGACCCTCACCCACGGTAGCCTGGAAAGTGCTTCCTCCCTCAGAGAGGTGGATGGTAGCTAAAGCACGGTTTCTCTACCGTGTTGTTTCTTCCAGGGAGAACGCTAGCGATTAGACTTCCATGCAAAAGTAGGGCCGCAGTGCTAGCTAAAGGAAACACACGGGGAGTCGTGTTCTGCCTTTTGCTGGGGCCTGAGTCTCACTCGCAGAAACTTTGGACTCCCTTGCAGTCCTCTCACGCACGCACACAACCAAATGTTTCCACCCTCAGGAGCGGCTGTTTTAGCTGAAGCACGGATCCTCTACCGTGTTATTCCGTCGAGTTGGGTGGCTGTCTTAAGCCTGCACACACACCCAGGGCAACGGTACTAGCCCCATAACCATGGTGTGAGTTGAGAGCTGCCTTCTCTCCGGCCTGTCTCTCCCTCGATTTTACGAAACGGAACCCGTCCCCAGGCTCTCAACCACCGTACACCCTAAACTGCTTCCTCCCACACAGAGGTCGTCGGTAGCTAAAGCACGGTTTCTCTTCAGTGTTGTTTCTCCGAGTTAGAACGCTTGCTATGAATGTCCACAATAGCCAAACTGTGGAAGGAGCCAAGATGTCCACCTACAGATGAATGGATAAAGAAGAGGGGGTATATATATATATATACAATGGAATATTATGCAGCCATCAAAAGGAATGAGATCTTGCCATCTGCAACGACGTGGATGGAACTGGAGGGTATCATGCTGAGCGAAATAAGTCAAACAGAGAAAGACATGTATCATATGACCTCACTGATAGGAGGAATTCTTAATCTCAGGAAACAAACTGAGGGTTGCTGGAGTGGGGGCTGGGGTGGGAGGGATGGGCTCACTGGGTGTTGGACACTGGGGAGGGTATGTGTTCTGGTAAGCGCTGTGAATTGTGCAAGACTGTTGAATGTCAGATCTGTACCTCTGAAACAAATAATGCAATATATGTTAAGAAAGAAAAAAAGAAGAAGAAGAATGTAGCAGGAGGGGAAGAATGAAGGGGGGGAATCGGAGGGGGAGAAGAACCATGAGAGACGATGGACACTGAAAAAGAAACTGAGGGTTCTAGAGGGGAGGGGGGTGGGAGGATGGCTTAGCCTGGTGATGGGTATTGAGCAGGGCACGTTCTGCATGGAGCACTGGGTGTTATGCACAAACAATGAATCATGGAACACTATATCTAAAACTAATGATGTAATGTATGGGGATTAACATAACAATAAAACATTTAATAATAATAAAGAAAAAGAAAGCTTGCTGTTAGACTTCCATGCAAAAGTGGGGCCGCAGTGCTAACTTCATGAAACAAGTGGGGAGGCGTGTCCTCCCTTCTCCCGGGGCCTGAGTCTCACACGGAAAATGGTTTGGGACTCCATTGCACTTCTCTCACGCAGGCACACAGCAAAATGCTTCCAGCCTCAGGAATGCCTATGTTCGCGGAAGCAGGAATTCTCTACACAGTTGTTCTTTCGACTTAGGTGCTTGGCTTTAGGCCTGCAGGCACACCCGGGGCAACTGCACTAGCCTCGTAAACAAGAGGTGAGTTGACAGCTGCCTGTCTCTCCCTCGATTTTACCTATGGAACCTCTCCCCAGGCCCTCACCCACAGTGCAGCGTAAACTGCTTTCTCACACAGAGAGGTCGACGGTAGCTAAAGCACGGTTTCTCTACTGTGTAGTTTCTTCGAGTTAGAACGCTAGCTATTAGACTTCCATGCAAATGTGGGGCTGCCGTGGAGCTTGGTCAAACACATGGGGAGTCGTGTTCTGCCTTTCGCTGGGGCCTGAGTCTCACTCGCAAAAAGCTTTGGACTCCCTTGCAGTGCTCTCACGCACGCACACAACAAAATGCTGCCACCCTCAGGAGCAGCTCTTTTACCTGAAGCACAGGCTCTCAACCGAGTTTTTCCTTTGAGTTAGGTGGATTCATTTAAGCCTGCACACACACCCTGGGCACCGGTACTAGCCCCATAACCATGATGTGGGTTGAGAGCTGCCTTCTGTACTGGCCTGTCTCTCCCCCGATATTACGATATTGAAACCGTCCCCAGGCTCTCAGCCACAGTACACCCTAAACTGCTTCACCCACAGAGAGGTCGACGGTAGCTAAAGCAGGGTTTCTCTACAGTGTTGTTTCTTCGAGTTAGAAAGGTAGCTATTAGACTTCCATTCAAATGTGGGGTGCAGTACTAGTGTCACGGAGCAAGTGGGGAGTCGTGTTCTGGCTTCTTCCGGGGCCTGGGTCTCACAAGGAAAATGGTTTTGGACTCACTTGCTGTGCACTCACGCATGCACACCACACAATGCGTCCACCCTGAGGCATGGCTCTTTTAGCCGAAGCAGGAATTCCCTACAGAGTTGTTCCTTTGAGTTAGGTGGTTGGCTTATGGCCTGCAGGCACACCCAGGGCAAGGGTACTAGCCTCATAAACAAGAGGTGAGTTGAGAGCTGCCTTCCGCACCGGCCTGTTTCTCACTCCATTTCACGTATGGGACCCTTTCCCCGGTCTCTCCTACACGAGCACTATACAACTCCTGCGGCTTCAGGAACGGCAATGTTAGCTAAAGCGCAGTAACGCTACAGCATTGATTCTTGGTGTTAGTAGCCTGGGAGGCGAATGAGCTGCAGCTGGGATTCTTGACAGGCTTGTTTCTTCCCAGTCAGTGTCGAGCACATAGCATTCCAAGCACACATGGAGCGGTCGTGTTAGCTTCAGGTAGCAAGAGCTGAGTCCAGAGGTGCCTTCTGCCCAGACCTATTTCTCTCTTGGTTTCACGTATGGAACCCGTTCCCCAGGCTCTCAGCCACGGTACTCTGTGTAATGCTTCCTCCGTCTAGAGGTCGACGGTAGCTAAAGCACGGTTTCTCTACAGTGTTGTTTCTTCGAGTTAGAACACTAGCTGTTAGACTTCCATGCAAAAGTGGGGCTGCCGTGCTAGATTGATGAAACACATGGGGAGTCGTGTTCTGCCTTTCGCTGGGGCCTGAGTCTCACTCGCAAAAAGCTTTGGACTCCCTTGCAGGGCTCTCACGCACGCACACAACAAAATGCTGCCACCCTCAGGAGCAGCTGTTTTACCTGCAGCACAGGCTCTCAACAGAGATTTTCCTTCGAGTTTGGTGGCTGTGCTTAAGCCGGCGCGCACAGCCTGGGCAACGGTACTAGCCCCATAACCATGATGTGGGTTGAGAGCTGCCTTATGTACCGGCCTGTCTCTCCCCCGATATTATGATATTGAAACCGTCCCCAGGCTCTCAGCCACAGTACACCCTAAACTGCTTCGCCCACAGAGAGGTCGACGGTAGCTAAAGCACGGTTTCTCTACAGTGTTGTTTCTTCGAGTTAGAACGCTAGCTATTAGACCTCCATGCAAAATTGGGGCCGCAGTGCTGGCTTCACGAAATAAGTGAGGAGTCGTGTGCTGCCTTCTGCAGCTGCCTGAGGCTCCCTCCGAATTAGGTTTGCGATTCCCTTGCAGTGCTCTCACGCACACACACAAAAGAAGCTTCCACCTTCAGGAGCAGCTGTTTTAGCTGAAGCACAGATTCTGTACTGAGTTTTTCTTTCGAGTTAGGTGGTTGTGTTTAAGCCAGCACACACCCACGGGGCAACGGAACTAGCCCCATAACCATGTAGTGAGTTTAGAGCTGCCTTATGTACCGGCCTCTCTCTCCCCCGATATTACGAAATGGAAACCGTCCCCAGGCTCTCAGCCACAGTACACCCTAAACTGCTTCGCCCACAGAGAGGTCGACGGTAGCTAAAGCACGGTTTCTCTACAGTGTTTTTTCTCCGAGTTAGAAAGCTAGCTATTAGACTTCCATGCAAAAGTGGGGCCGCAGTACTAGCTTCATGGAGCAAGTGGGGAGTCGTGTTCTGGCTTCTTCCGGGGCCTGGGTCTCACAAGGAAACTGGTTTTGGACTCACTTGCAGTGATCTCACGCATGCACACAGCAAAACGCGTCCACCCTGAGGCATGGCTCTTTCAGCCAAAGCAGGAATTCCCTACAGAGTTGTTCCTTTGAGTTAGGTGGTTGGCTTATGGCCTGCAGGCACACCCAGGGCAAGGGTACTAGCCTCATAAACAAGAGGTGAGTTGAGAGCTGCCTTCCGCACCGGCCTGTTTCTCACTCCATTTCACGTATGGGACCCTTTCCCCGGTCTCTCCTACACGAGCACTATACAACTCCTGCGGCTTCAGGAACGGCAATGTTAGCTAAAGCGCAGTAACGCTACAGCATTGATTCTTGGTGTTAGTAGCCTGGGAGGCGAAGGAGCTGCAGCTGGGATTCTTGACAGGCTTGTTTCTTCCCAGTCAGTGTCGAGCACATAGCATTCCAAGCACACATGGAGCAGTCGTGTTAGCTTCAGGTAGCAAGAGCTGAGTCCAGAGGTGCCTTCTGCCCAGACCTATTTCTCTCTTGGTTTCACGTATGGAACCCGTTCCCCAGGCTCTCAGCCACGGTACTCCGTGTAATGCTTCCTCCGTCTAGAGGTCGACGGTAGCTAAAGCACGGTTTCTCTACAGTGTTGTTTCTTCGAGTTAGAACACTAGCTGTTAGACTTCCATGCAAAAGTGGGGCTGCCGTGCTAGATTGATGAAACACATGGGGAGTCGTGTTCTGCCTTTCGCTGGGGCCTGAGTCTCACTCGCAAAAAGCTTTGGACTCCCTTGCAGGGCTCTCACGCACGCACACAACAAAATGCTGCCACCCTCAGGAGCAGCTGTTTTACCTGCAGCACAGGCTCTCAACAGAGATTTTCCTTCGAGTTTGGTGGCTGTGCTTAAGCCGGCGCGCACAGCCTGGGCAACGGTACTAGCCCCATAACCATGATGTGGGTTGAGAGCTGCCTTATGTACCGGCCTGTCTCTCCCCCGATATTATGATATTGAAACCGTCCCCAGGCTCTCAGCCACAGTACACCCTAAACTGCTTCGCCCACAGAGAGGTCGACGGTAGCTAAAGCACGGTTTCTCTACAGTGTTGTTTCTTCGAGTTAGAACGCTAGCTATTAGACCTCCATGCAAAATTGGGGCCGCAGTGCTGGCTTCACGAAATAAGTGAGGAGTCGTGTGCTGCCTTCTGCAGCTGCCTGAGGCTCCCTCCGAATTAGGTTTGCGATTCCCTTGCAGTGCTCTCACGCACACACACAAAAGAAGCTTCCACCTTCAGGAGCAGCTGTTTTAGCTGAAGCACAGATTCTGTACTGAGTTTTTCTTTCGAGTTAGGTGGTTGTGTTTAAGCCAGCACACACCCACGGGGCAACGGAACTAGCCCCATAACCATGTAGTGAGTTTAGAGCTGCCTTATGTACCGGCCTCTCTCTCCCCCGATATTACGAAATGGAAACCGTCCCCAGGCTCTCAGCCACAGTACACCCTAAACTGCTTCGCCCACAGAGAGGTCGACGGTAGCTAAAGCACGGTTTCTCTACAGTGTTTTTTCTCCGAGTTAGAAAGCTAGCTATTAGACTTCCATGCAAAAGTGGGGCCGCAGTACTAGCTTCATGGAGCAAGTGGGGAGTCGTGTTCTGGCTTCTTCCGGGGCCTGGGTCTCACAAGGAAACTGGTTTTGGACTCACTTGCAGTGATCTCACGCATGCACACAGCAAAACGCGTCCACCCTGAGGCATGGCTCTTTCAGCCAAAGCAGGAATTCCCTACAGAGTTGTTCCTTTGAGTTAGGTGGTTGGCTTATGGCCTGCAGGCACCCCCGGGGCAAGGGCACTAGCCTCCTAAACCAGAGGTGACTTGAGAGCTGCCTTCCGCACCGGCCTCTTTCTCACTCCATTTCACGTCTGGGACCCTTTGCCCGGTCTCTCGTACACGAGCATTGTGAAATTCCTCCTGCTTCAGGAACGGCAATGTTAACTCAAGCGCAGTCACTCTTTAGGACTGACTCTTGGTGTTAGTAGCCTGGTAACTAGGCATCCAGGCACACAGGGTACAGCAGTGCTAATCTCCTCAAACAAGAGGTGAGTCCACAGCAGCCTTCCTTCCAGGCCTGCTTCTCACTCCGAGTTACGTTTAGGTTCCATTTCTCATGCTTTCACAAAAACACGCAATAGATGAAGTTCACGCTCAGGAAGGGCGATCTTTGCTGAGGCACGGGTTCTCTACAGTTTTGTTCCTTTGCGTTGCGTGGATGGCACTGAGGATTCCATGCACACACGGGAGAGCCGATCTAGTTTCCTGAAACAAGAGTTGAGTCGATAGGTGCCTTCTGCCCATGCTTATTTCTCCCTCCAAATTCTGCTGGGACTCCTTCCCCAGGTTTGCACTCAAGCAGACTTGAAAATGCTGCCACCCTGTGGAGAGGCGAATGAGCTGAACCTGGGGTTCTAGACCGGCTTCTTTCTGCCAAATCAGTGTGGAGCCCTTAGCATTCCTATGCACACATGGAGCCAAAGTGTTAGCTTCAGGTAACAAGAGCTGAGTCGAGAGGAGCCTTCTGGCCAGGACTCCTTCTCCCTCGGTTTCACGTAAGGAACCCGTTCCTCAGACCCTCACCCACGGTAGCCTGGAAAGTGCTTCCTCCCTCAGAGAGGTGGATGGTAGCTAAAGCACGGTTTCCCTACCGTGTTGTTTCTTCCAGGGAGAACGCTAGCGATTAGACTTCCATGCAAAAGTAGGGCCGCAGTGCTAGCTAAAGGAAACACACGGGGAGTCGTGTTCTGCCTTTTGCTGGGGCCTGAGTCTCACTCGCAGAAACTTTGGACTCCCTTGCAGTCCTCTCACGCACGCACACAACCAAATGTTTCCACCCTCAGGAGCGGCTGTTTTAGCTGAAGCACGGATCCTCTACCGTGTTATTCCGTCGAGTTGGGTGGCTGTCTTAAGCCTGCACACACACCCAGGGCAACGGTACTAGCCCCATAACCATGGTGTGAGTTGAGAGCTGCCTTCTCTCCGGCCTGTCTCTCCCTCGATTTTACGAAACGGAACCCGTCCCCAGGCTCTCAACCACCGTACACCCTAAACTGCTTCCTCCCACACAGAGGTCGTCGGTAGCTAAAGCACGGTTTCTCTTCAGTGTTGTTTCTCCGAGTTAGAACGCTTGCTATGAATGTCCACAATAGCCAAACTGTGGAAGGAGCCAAGATGTCCACCAACACATGAATGGATAAAGAAGAGGGGGTATATATATATATACAATGGAATATTATGCAGCCATCAAAAGGAATGAGATCTTGCCATCTGCAACGACGTGGATGGAACTGGAGGGTATCATGCTGAGCGAAATAAGTCAAACAGAGAAAGACATGTATCATATGACCTCACTGATAGGAGGAATTCTTAATCTCAGGAAACAAACTGAGGGTTGCTGGAGTGGGGGCTGGGGTGGGAGGGATGGGCTCACTGGGTGTTGGACACTGGGGAGGGTATGTGTTCTGGTAAGCGCTGTGAATTGTGCAAGACTGTTGAATGTCAGATCTGTACCTCTGAAACAAATAATGCAATATATGTTAAGAAAGAAAAAAAGAAGAAGAAGAATGTAGCAGGAGGGGAAGAATGAAGGGGGGGAAATCGGAGGGGGAGAAGAACCATGAGAGACGATGGACACTGAAAAAGAAACTGAGGGTTCTAGAGGGGAGGGGGGTGGGAGGATGGCTTAGCCTGGTGATGGGTATTGAGCAGGGCACGTTCTGCATGGAGCACTGGGTGTTATGCACAAACAATGAATCATGGAACACTATATCTAAAACTAATGATGTAATGTATGGGGATTAACATAACAATAAAAACATTTAATAATAATAAAGAAAAAGAAAGCTTGCTGTTAGACTTCCATGCAAAAGTGGGGCCGCAGTGCTAACTTCATGAAACAAGTGGGGAGGCGTGTCCTCCCTTCTCCCGGGGCCTGAGTCTCACACGGAAAATGGTTTGGGACTCCATTGCACTTCTCTCACGCAGGCACACAGCAAAATGCTTCCAGCCTCAGGAATGCCTATGTTCGCGGAAGCAGGAATTCTCTACACAGTTGTTCTTTCGACTTAGGTGCTTGGCTTTAGGCCTGCAGGCACACCCGGGGCAACTGCACTAGCCTCGTAAACAAGAGGTGAGTTGACAGCTGCCTGTCTCTCCCTCGATTTTACCTATGGAACCTCTCCCCAGGCCCTCACCCACAGTGCAGCGTAAACTGCTTTCTCACACAGAGAGGTCGACGGTAGCTAAAGCACGGTTTCTCTACTGTGTAGTTTCTTCGAGTTAGAACGCTAGCTATTAGACTTCCATGCAAATGTGGGGCTGCCGTGGAGCTTGGTCAAACACATGGGGAGTCGTGTTCTGCCCTTCGCTGGGGCCTGAGTCTCACTCGCAAAAAGCTTTGGACTCCCTTGCAGTGCTCTCACGCACGCACACAACAAAATGCTGCCACCCTCAGGAGCAGCTCTTTTACCTGAAGCACAGGCTCTCAACCGAGTTTTTCCTTTGAGTTAGGTGGATTCATTTAAGCCTGCACACACACCCTGGGCACCGGTACTAGCCCCATAACCATGATGTGGGTTGAGAGCTGCCTTCTGTACTGGCCTGTCTCTCCCCCGATATTACGATATTGAAACCGTCCCCAGGCTCTCAGCCACAGTACACCCTAAACTGCTTCACCCACAGAGAGGTCGACGGTAGCTAAAGCAGGGTTTCTCTACAGTGTTGTTTCTTCGAGTTAGAAAGGTAGCTATTAGACTTCCATTCAAATGTGGGGTGCAGTACTAGTGTCACGGAGCAAGTGGGGAGTCGTGTTCTGGCTTCTTCCGGGGCCTGGGTCTCACAAGGAAAATGGTTTTGGACTCACTTGCTGTGCACTCACGCATGCACACCACACAATGCGTCCACCCTGAGGCATGGCTCTTTTAGCCGAAGCAGGAATTCCCTACAGAGTTGTTCCTTTGAGTTAGGTGGTTGGCTTATGGCCTGCAGGCACACCCAGGGCAAGGGTACTAGCCTCATAAACAAGAGGTGAGTTGAGAGCTGCCTTCCGCACCGGCCTGTTTCTCACTCCATTTCACGTATGGGACCCTTTCCCCGGTCTCTCCTACACGAGCACTATACAACTCCTGCGGCTTCAGGAACGGCAATGTTAGCTAAAGCGCAGTAACGCTACAGCATTGATTCTTGGTGTTAGTAGCCTGGGAGGCGAAGGAGCTGCAGCTGGGATTCTTGACAGGCTTGTTTCTTCCCAGTCAGTGTCGAGCACATAGCATTCCAAGCACACATGGAGCGGTCGTGTTAGCTTCAGGTAGCAAGAGCTGAGTCCAGAGGTGCCTTCTGCCCAGACCTATTTCTCTCTTGGTTTCACGTATGGAACCCGTTCCCCAGGCTCTCAGCCACGGTACTCTGTGTAATGCTTCCTCCGTCTAGAGGTCGACGGTAGCTAAAGCACGGTTTCTCTACAGTGTTGTTTCTTCGAGTTAGAACACTAGCTGTTAGACTTCCATGCAAAAGTGGGGCTGCCGTGCTAGATTGATGAAACACATGGGGAGTCGTGTTCTGCCTTTCGCTGGGGCCTGAGTCTCACTCGCAAAAAGCTTTGGACTCCCTTGCAGGGCTCTCACGCACGCACACAACAAAATGCTGCCACCCTCAGGAGCAGCTCTTTTACCTGCAGCACAGGCTCTCAACAGAGATTTTCCTTCGAGTTTGGTGGCTGTGCTTAAGCCGGCGCGCACAGCCTGGGCAACGGTACTAGCCCCATAACCATGATGTGGGTTGAGAGCTGCCTTATGTACCGGCCTGTCTCTCCCCCGATATTATGATATTGAAACCGTCCCCAGGCTCTCAGCCACAGTACACCCTAAACTGCTTCGCCCACAGAGAGGTCGACGGTAGCTAAAGCACGGTTTCTCTACAGTGTTGTTTCTTCGAGTTAGAACGCTAGCTATTAGACCTCCATGCAAAATTGGGGCCGCAGTGCTGGCTTCACGAAATAAGTGAGGAGTCGTGTGCTGCCTTCTGCAGCTGCCTGAGGCTCCCTCCGAATTAGGTTTGCGATTCCCTTGCAGTGCTCTCACGCACACACACAAAAGAAGCTTCCACCTTCAGGAGCAGCTGTTTTAGCTGAAGCACAGATTCTGTACTGAGTTTTTCTTTCGAGTTAGGTGGTTGTGTTTAAGCCAGCACACACCCACGGGGCAACGGAACTAGCCCCATAACCATGTAGTGAGTTTAGAGCTGCCTTATGTACCGGCCTCTCTCTCCCCCGATATTACGAAATGGAAACCGTCCCCAGGCTCTCAGCCACAGTACACCCTAAACTGCTTCGCCCACAGAGAGGTCGACGGTAGCTAAAGCACGGTTTCTCTACAGTGTTTTTTCTCCGAGTTAGAAAGCTAGCTATTAGACTTCCATGCAAAAGTGGGGCCGCAGTACTAGCTTCATGGAGCAAGTGGGGAGTCGTGTTCTGGCTTCTTCCGGGGCCTGGGTCTCACAAGGAAACTGGTTTTGGACTCACTTGCAGTGATCTCACGCATGCACACAGCAAAACGCGTCCACCCTGAGGCATGGCTCTTTCAGCCAAAGCAGGAATTCCCTACAGAGTTGTTCCTTTGAGTTAGGTGGTTGGCTTATGGCCTGCAGGCACCCCCGGGGCAAGGGCACTAGCCTCCTAAACCAGAGGTGACTTGAGAGCTGCCTTCCGCACCGGCCTCTTTCTCACTCCATTTCACGTCTGGGACCCTTTGCCCGGTCTCTCGTACACGAGCATTGTGAAATTCCTCCTGCTTCAGGAACGGCAATGTTAACTCAAGCGCAGTCACTCTTTAGGATTGACTCTTGGTGTTAGTAGCCTGGTAACTAGGCATCCAGGCACACAGGGTACAGCAGTGCTAATCTCCTCAAACAAGAGGTGAGTCCACAGCAGCCTTCCTTCCAGGCCTGCTTCTCACTCCGAGTTACGTTTAGGTTCCATTTCTCATGCTTTCACAAAAACACGCAATAGATGAAGTTCACGCTCAGGAAGGGCGATCTTTGCTGAGGCACGGGTTCTCTACAGTTTTGTTCCTTTGCGTTGCGTGGATGGCACTGAGGATTCCATGCACACACGGGAGAGCCGATCTAGTTTCCTGAAACAAGAGTTGAGTCGATAGGTGCCTTCTGCCCATGCTTATTTCTCCCTCCAAATTCTGCTGGGACTCCTTCCCCAGGTTTGCACTCAAGCAGACTTGAAAATGCTGCCACCCTGTGGAGAGGCGAATGAGCTGAACCTGGGGTTCTAGACCGGCTTCTTTCTGCCAAATCAGTGTGGAGCCCTTAGCATTCCTATGCACACATGGAGCCAAAGTGTTAGCTTCAGGTAACAAGAGCTGAGTCGAGAGGAGCCTTCTGGCCAGGACTCCTTCTCCCTCGGTTTCACGTAAGGAACCCGTTCCTCAGACCCTCACCCACGGTAGCCTGGAAAGTGCTTCCTCCCTCAGAGAGGTGGATGGTAGCTAAAGCACGGTTTCCCTACCGTGTTGTTTCTTCCAGGGAGAACGCTAGCGATTAGACTTCCATGCAAAAGTAGGGCCGCAGTGCTAGCTAAAGGAAACACACGGGGAGTCGTGTTCTGCCTTTTGCTGGGGCCTGAGTCTCACTCGCAGAAACTTTGGACTCCCTTGCAGTCCTCTCACGCACGCACACAACCAAATGTTTCCACCCTCAGGAGCGGCTGTTTTAGCTGAAGCACGGATCCTCTACCGTGTTATTCCGTCGAGTTGGGTGGCTGTCTTAAGCCTGCACACACACCCAGGGCAACGGTACTAGCCCCATAACCATGGTGTGAGTTGAGAGCTGCCTTCTCTCCGGCCTGTCTCTCCCTTGATTTTACGAAACGGAACCCGTCCCCAGGCTCTCAACCACCGTACACCCTAAACTGCTTCCTCCCACACAGAGGTCGTCGGTAGCTAAAGCACGGTTTCTCTTCAGTGTTGTTTCTCCGAGTTAGAACGCTTGCTATGAATGTCCACAATAGCCAAACTGTGGAAGGAGCCAAGATGTCCACCAACACATGAATGGATAAAGAAGAGGGGGTATATATATATATACAATGGAATATTATGCAGCCATCAAAAGGAATGAGATCTTGCCATCTGCAACGACGTGGATGGAACTGGAGGGTATCATGCTGAGCGAAATAAGTCAAACAGAGAAAGACATGTATCATATGACCTCACTGATAGGAGGAATTCTTAATCTCAGGAAACAAACTGAGGGTTGCTGGAGTGGGGGCTGGGGTGGGAGGGATGGGCTCACTGGGTGTTGGACACTGGGGAGGGTATGTGTTCTGGTAAGCGCTGTGAATTGTGCAAGACTGTTGAATGTCAGATCTGTACCTCTGAAACAAATAATGCAATATATGTTAAGAAAGAAAAAAAGAAGAAGAAGAATGTAGCAGGAGGGGAAGAATGAAGGGGGGGAAATCGGAGGGGGAGAAGAACCATGAGAGACGATGGACACTGAAAAAGAAACTGAGGGTTCTAGAGGGGAGGGGGGTGGGAGGATGGCTTAGCCTGGTGATGGGTATTGAGCAGGGCACGTTCTGCATGGAGCACTGGGTGTTATGCACAAACAATGAATCATGGAACACTATATCTAAAACTAATGATGTAATGTATGGGGATTAACATAACAATAAAAACATTTAATAATAATAAAGAAAAAGAAAGCTTGCTGTTAGACTTCCATGCAAAAGTGGGGCCGCAGTGCTAACTTCATGAAACAAGTGGGGAGGCGTGTCCTCCCTTCTCCCGGGGCCTGAGTCTCACACGGAAAATGGTTTGGGACTCCATTGCACTTCTCTCACGCAGGCACACAGCAAAATGCTTCCAGCCTCAGGAATGCCTATGTTCGCGGAAGCAGGAATTCTCTACACAGTTGTTCTTTCGACTTAGGTGCTTGGCTTTAGGCCTGCAGGCACACCCGGGGCAACTGCACTAGCCTCGTAAACAAGAGGTGAGTTGACAGCTGCCTGTCTCTCCCTCGATTTTACCTATGGAACCTCTCCCCAGGCCCTCACCCACAGTGCAGCGTAAACTGCTTTCTCACACAGAGAGGTCGACGGTAGCTAAAGCACGGTTTCTCTACTGTGTAGTTTCTTCGAGTTAGAACGCTAGCTATTAGACTTCCATGCAAATGTGGGGCTGCCGTGGAGCTTGGTCAAACACATGGGGAGTCGTGTTCTGCCTTTCGCTGGGGCCTGAGTCTCACTCGCAAAAAGCTTTGGACTCCCTTGCAGTGCTCTCACGCACGCACACAACAAAATGCTGCCACCCTCAGGAGCAGCTCTTTTACCTGAAGCACAGGCTCTCAACCGAGTTTTTCCTTTGAGTTAGGTGGATTCATTTAAGCCTGCACACACACCCTGGGCACCGGTACTAGCCCCATAACCATGATGTGGGTTGAGAGCTGCCTTCTGTACTGGCCTGTCTCTCCCCCGATATTACGATATTGAAACCGTCCCCAGGCTCTCAGCCACAGTACACCCTAAACTGCTTCACCCACAGAGAGGTCGACGGTAGCTAAAGCAGGGTTTCTCTACAGTGTTGTTTCTTCGAGTTAGAAAGGTAGCTATTAGACTTCCATTCAAATGTGGGGTGCAGTACTAGTGTCACGGAGCAAGTGGGGAGTCGTGTTCTGGCTTCTTCCGGGGCCTGGGTCTCACAAGGAAAATGGTTTTGGACTCACTTGCTGTGCACTCACGCATGCACACCACACAATGCGTCCACCCTGAGGCATGGCTCTTTTAGCCGAAGCAGGAATTCCCTACAGAGTTGTTCCTTTGAGTTAGGTGGTTGGCTTATGGCCTGCAGGCACACCCAGGGCAAGGGTACTAGCCTCATAAACAAGAGGTGAGTTGAGAGCTGCCTTCCGCACCGGCCTGTTTCTCACTCCATTTCACGTATGGGACCCTTTCCCCGGTCTCTCCTACACGAGCACTATACAACTCCTGCGGCTTCAGGAACGGCAATGTTAGCTAAAGCGCAGTAACGCTACAGCATTGATTCTTGGTGTTAGTAGCCTGGGAGGCGAAGGAGCTGCAGCTGGGATTCTTGACAGGCTTGTTTCTTCCCAGTCAGTGTCGAGCACATAGCATTCCAAGCACACATGGAGCGGTCGTGTTAGCTTCAGGTAGCAAGAGCTGAGTCCAGAGGTGCCTTCTGCCCAGACCTATTTCTCTCTTGGTTTCACGTATGGAACCCGTTCCCCAGGCTCTCAGCCACGGTACTCCGTGTAATGCTTCCTCCGTCTAGAGGTCGACGGTAGCTAAAGCACGGTTTCTCTACAGTGTTGTTTCTTCGAGTTAGAACACTAGCTGTTAGACTTCCATGCAAAAGTGGGGCTGCCGTGCTAGATTGATGAAACACATGGGGAGTCGTGTTCTGCCTTTCGCTGGGGCCTGAGTCTCACTCGCAAAAAGCTTTGGACTCCCTTGCAGGGCTCTCACGCACGCACACAACAAAATGCTGCCACCCTCAGGAGCAGCTGTTTTACCTGCAGCACAGGCTCTCAACAGAGATTTTCCTTCGAGTTTGGTGGCTGTGCTTAAGCCGGCGCGCACAGCCTGGGCAACGGTACTAGCCCCATAACCATGATGTGGGTTGAGAGCTGCCTTATGTACCGGCCTGTCTCTCCCCCGATATTATGATATTGAAACCGTCCCCAGGCTCTCAGCCACAGTACACCCTAAACTGCTTCGCCCACAGAGAGGTCGACGGTAGCTAAAGCACGGTTTCTCTACAGTGTTGTTTCTTCGAGTTAGAACGCTAGCTATTAGACCTCCATGCAAAATTGGGGCCGCAGTGCTGGCTTCACGAAATAAGTGAGGAGTCGTGTGCTGCCTTCTGCAGCTGCCTGAGGCTCCCTCCGAATTAGGTTTGCGATTCCCTTGCAGTGCTCTCACGCACACACACAAAAGAAGCTTCCACCTTCAGGAGCAGCTGTTTTAGCTGAAGCACAGATTCTGTACTGAGTTTTTCTTTCGAGTTAGGTGGTTGTGTTTAAGCCAGCACACACCCACGGGGCAACGGAACTAGCCCCATAACCATGTAGTGAGTTTAGAGCTGCCTTATGTACCGGCCTCTCTCTCCCCCGATATTACGAAATGGAAACCGTCCCCAGGCTCTCAGCCACAGTACACCCTAAACTGCTTCGCCCACAGAGAGGTCGACGGTAGCTAAAGCACGGTTTCTCTACAGTGTTTTTTCTCCGAGTTAGAAAGCTAGCTATTAGACTTCCATGCAAAAGTGGGGCCGCAGTACTAGCTTCATGGAGCAAGTGGGGAGTCGTGTTCTGGCTTCTTCCGGGGCCTGGGTCTCACAAGGAAACTGGTTTTGGACTCACTTGCAGTGATCTCACGCATGCACACAGCAAAACGCGTCCACCCTGAGGCATGGCTCTTTCAGCCAAAGCAGGAATTCCCTACAGAGTTGTTCCTTTGAGTTAGGTGGTTGGCTTATGGCCTGCAGGCACCCCCGGGGCAAGGGCACTAGCCTCCTAAACCAGAGGTGACTTGAGAGCTGCCTTCCGCACCGGCCTCTTTCTCACTCCATTTCACGTCTGGGACCCTTTGCCCGGTCTCTCGTACACGAGCATTGTGAAATTCCTCCTGCTTCAGGAACGGCAATGTTAACTCAAGCGCAGTCACTCTTTAGGATTGACTCTTGGTGTTAGTAGCCTGGTAACTAGGCATCCAGGCACACAGGGTACAGCAGTGCTAATCTCCTCAAACAAGAGGTGAGTCCACAGCAGCCTTCCTTCCAGGCCTGCTTCTCACTCCGAGTTACGTTTAGGTTCCATTTCTCATGCTTTCACAAAAACACGCAATAGATGAAGTTCACGCTCAGGAAGGGCGATCTTTGCTGAGGCACGGGTTCTCTACAGTTTTGTTCCTTTGCGTTGCGTGGATGGCACTGAGGATTCCATGCACACACGGGAGAGCCGATCTAGTTTCCTGAAACAAGAGTTGAGTCGATAGGTGCCTTCTGCCCATGCTTATTTCTCCCTCCAAATTCTGCTGGGACTCCTTCCCCAGGTTTGCACTCAAGCAGACTTGAAAATGCTGCCACCCTGTGGAGAGGCGAATGAGCTGAACCTGCGGTTCTAGACCGGCTTCTTTCTGCCAAATCAGTGTGGAGCCCTTAGCATTCCTATGCACACATGGAGCCAAAGTGTTAGCTTCAGGTAACAAGAGCTGAGTCGAGAGGAGCCTTCTGGCCAGGACTCCTTCTCCCTCGGTTTCACGTAAGGAACCCGTTCCTCAGACCCTCACCCACGGTAGCCTGGAAAGTGCTTCCTCCCTCAGAGAGGTGGATGGTAGCTAAAGCACGGTTTCCCTACCGTGTTGTTTCTTCCAGGGAGAACGCTAGCGATTAGACTTCCATGCAAAAGTAGGGCCGCAGTGCTAGCTAAAGGAAACACACGGGGAGTCGTGTTCTGCCTTTTGCTGGGGCCTGAGTCTCACTCGCAGAAACTTTGGACTCCCTTGCAGTCCTCTCACGCACGCACACAACCAAATGTTTCCACCCTCAGGAGCGGCTGTTTTAGCTGAAGCACGGATCCTCTACCGTGTTATTCCGTCGAGTTGGGTGGCTGTCTTAAGCCTGCACACACACCCAGGGCAACGGTACTAGCCCCATAACCATGGTGTGAGTTGAGAGCTGCCTTCTCTCCGGCCTGTCTCTCCCTCGATTTTACGAAACGGAACCCGTCCCCAGGCTCTCAACCACCGTACACCCTAAACTGCTTCCTCCCACACAGAGGTCGTCGGTAGCTAAAGCACGGTTTCTCTTCAGTGTTGTTTCTCCGAGTTAGAACGCTTGCTATGAATGTCCACAATAGCCAAACTGTGGAAGGAGCCAAGATGTCCACCAACACATGAATGGATAAAGAAGAGGGGGTATATATATATATACAATGGAATATTATGCAGCCATCAAAAGGAATGAGATCTTGCCATCTGCAACGACGTGGATGGAACTGGAGGGTATCATGCTGAGCGAAATAAGTCAAACAGAGAAAGACATGTATCATATGACCTCACTGATAG
This sequence comes from Halichoerus grypus, assembly GCF_964656455.1. Taxonomy (NCBI): domain Eukaryota; kingdom Metazoa; phylum Chordata; class Mammalia; order Carnivora; family Phocidae; genus Halichoerus; species Halichoerus grypus. The sequence continues at coordinate 57,642,169 of NC_135724.1, forward strand.
GAGGAATTCTTAATCTCAGGAAACAAACTGAGGGTTGCTGGAGTGGGGGCTGGGGTGGGAGGGATGGGCTCACTGGGTGTTGGACACTGGGGAGGGTATGTGTTCTGGTAAGCGCTGTGAATTGTGCAAGACTGTTGAATCTCAGATCTGTACCTCTGAAACAAATAATGCAATATATGTTAAGAAAGAAAAAAAGAAGAAGAAGAATGTAGCAGGAGGGGAAGAATGAAGGGGGGGAAATCGGAGGGGGAGAAGAACCATGAGAGACGATGGACACTGAAAAAGAAACTGAGGGTTCTAGAGGGGAGGGGGGTGGGAGGATGGCTTAGCCTGGTGATGGGTATTGAGCAGGGCACGTTCTGCATGGAGCACTGGGTGTTATGCACAAACAATGAATCATGGAACACTATATCTAAAACTAATGATGTAATGTATGGGGATTAACATAACAATAAAAACATTTAATAATAATAAAGAAAAAGAAAGCTTGCTGTTAGACTTCCATGCAAAAGTGGGGCCGCAGTGCTAACTTCATGAAACAAGTGGGGAGGCGTGTCCTCCCTTCTCCCGGGGCCTGAGTCTCACACGGAAAATGGTTTGGGACTCCATTGCACTTCTCTCACGCAGGCACACAGCAAAATGCTTCCAGCCTCAGGAATGCCTATGTTCGCGGAAGCAGGAATTCTCTACACAGTTGTTCTTTCGACTTAGGTGCTTGGCTTTAGGCCTGCAGGCACACCCGGGGCAACTGCACTAGCCTCGTAAACAAGAGGTGAGTTGACAGCTGCCTGTCTCTCCCTCGATTTTACCTATGGAACCTCTCCCCAGGCCCTCACCCACAGTGCAGCGTAAACTGCTTTCTCACACAGAGAGGTCGACGGTAGCTAAAGCACGGTTTCTCTACTGTGTAGTTTCTTCGAGTTAGAACGCTAGCTATTAGACTTCCATGCAAATGTGGGGCTGCCGTGGAGCTTGGTCAAACACATGGGGAGTCGTGTTCTGCCTTTCGCTGGGGCCTGAGTCTCACTCGCAAAAAGCTTTGGACTCCCTTGCAGTGCTCTCACGCACGCACACAACAAAATGCTGCCACCCTCAGGAGCAGCTCTTTTACCTGAAGCACAGGCTCTCAACCGAGTTTTTCCTTTGAGTTAGGTGGATTCATTTAAGCCTGCACACACACCCTGGGCACCGGTACTAGCCCCATAACCATGATGTGGGTTGAGAGCTGCCTTCTGTACTGGCCTGTCTCTCCCCCGATATTACGATATTGAAACCGTCCCCAGGCTCTCAGCCACAGTACACCCTAAACTGCTTCACCCACAGAGAGGTCGACGGTAGCTAAAGCAGGGTTTCTCTACAGTGTTGTTTCTTCGAGTTAGAAAGGTAGCTATTAGACTTCCATTCAAATGTGGGGTGCAGTACTAGTGTCACGGAGCAAGTGGGGAGTCGTGTTCTGGCTTCTTCCGGGGCCTGGGTCTCACAAGGAAAATGGTTTTGGACTCACTTGCTGTGCACTCACGCATGCACACCACACAATGCGTCCACCCTGAGGCATGGCTCTTTTAGCCGAAGCAGGAATTCCCTACAGACTTGTTCCTTTGAGTTAGGTGGTTGGCTTATGGCCTGCAGGCACACCCGGGGCAAGGGTACTAGCCTCATAAACAAGAGGTGAGTTGAGAGCTGCCTTCCGCACCGGCCTGTTTCTCACTCCATTTCACGTATGGGACCCTTTCCCCGGTCTCTCCTACACGAGCACTATACAACTCCTGCGGCTTCAGGAACGGCAATGTTAGCTAAAGCGCAGTAACGCTACAGCATTGATTCTTGGTGTTAGTAGCCTGGGAGGCGAATGAGCTGCAGCTGGGATTCTTGACAGGCTTCTTTCTTCCCAGTCAGTGTCGAGCACATAGCATTCCAAGCACACATGGAGCGGTCGTGTTAGCTTCAGGTAGCAAGAGCTGAGTCCAGAGGTGCCTTCTGCCCAGACCTATTTCTCTCTTGGTTTCACGTATGGAACCCGTTCCCCAGGCTCTCAGCCACGGTACTCCGTGTAATGCTTCCTCCGTCTAGAGGTCGACGGTAGCTAAAGCACGGTTTCTCTACAGTGTTGTTTCTTCGAGTTAGAACACTAGCTGTTAGACTTCCATGCAAAAGTGGGGCTGCCGTGCTAGATTGATGAAACACATGGGGAGTCGTGTTCTGCCTTTCGCTGGGGCCTGAGTCTCACTCGCAAAAAGCTTTGGACTCCCTTGCAGGGCTCTCACGCACGCACACAACAAAATGCTGCCACCCTCAGGAGCAGCTGTTTTACCTGCAGCACAGGCTCTCAACAGAGATTTTCCTTCGAGTTTGGTGGCTGTGCTTAAGCCGGCGCGCACAGCCTGGGCAACGGTACTAGCCCCATAACCATGATGTGGGTTGAGAGCTGCCTTATGTACCGGCCTGTCTCTCCCCCGATATTATGATATTGAAACCGTCCCCAGGCTCTCAGCCACAGTACACCCTAAACTGCTTCGCCCACAGAGAGGTCGACGGTAGCTAAAGCACGGTTTCTCTACAGTGTTGTTTCTTCGAGTTAGAACGCTAGCTATTAGACCTCCATGCAAAATTGGGGCCGCAGTGCTGGCTTCACGAAATAAGTGAGGAGTCGTGTGCTGCCTTCTGCAGCTGCCTGAGGCTCCCTCCGAATTAGGTTTGCGATTCCCTTGCAGTGCTCTCACGCACACACACAAAAGAAGCTTCCACCTTCAGGAGCAGCTGTTTTAGCTGAAGCACAGATTCTGTACTGAGTTTTTCTTTCGAGTTAGGTGGTTGTGTTTAAGCCAGCACACACCCACGGGGCAACGGAACTAGCCCCATAACCATGTAGTGAGTTTAGAGCTGCCTTATGTACCGGCCTCTCTCTCCCCCGATATTACGAAATGGAAACCGTCCCCAGGCTCTCAGCCACAGTACACCCTAAACTGCTTCGCCCACAGAGAGGTCGACGGTAGCTAAAGCACGGTTTCTCTACAGTGTTTTTTCTCCGAGTTAGAAAGCTAGCTATTAGACTTCCATGCAAAAGTGGGGCCGCAGTACTAGCTTCATGGAGCAAGTGGGGAGTCGTGTTCTGGCTTCTTCCGGGGCCTGGGTCTCACAAGGAAACTGGTTTTGGACTCACTTGCAGTGATCTCACGCATGCACACAGCAAAACGCGTCCACCCTGAGGCATGGCTCTTTCAGCCAAAGCAGGAATTCCCTACAGAGTTGTTCCTTTGAGTTAGGTGGTTGGCTTATGGCCTGCAGGCACCCCCGGGGCAAGGGCACTAGCCTCCTAAACCAGAGGTGACTTGAGAGCTGCCTTCCGCACCGGCCTCTTTCTCACTCCATTTCACGTCTGGGACCCTTTGCCCGGTCTCTCGTACACGAGCATTGTGAAATTCCTCCTGCTTCAGGAACGGCAATGTTAACTCAAGCGCAGTCACTCTTTAGGATTGACTCTTGGTGTTAGTAGCCTGGTAACTAGGCATCCAGGCACACAGGGTACAGCAGTGCTAATCTCCTCAAACAAGAGGTGAGTCCACAGCAGCCTTCCTTCCAGGCCTGCTTCTCACTCCGAGTTACGTTTAGGTTCCATTTCTCATGCTTTCACAAAAACACGCAATAGATGAAGTTCACGCTCAGGAAGGGCGATCTTTGCTGAGGCACGGGTTCTCTACAGTTTTGTTCCTTTGCGTTGCGTGGATGGCACTGAGGATTCCATGCACACACGGGAGAGCCGATCTAGTTTCCTGAAACAAGAGTTGAGTCGATAGGTGCCTTCTGCCCATGCTTATTTCTCCCTCCAAATTCTGCTGGGACTCCTTCCCCAGGTTTGCACTCAAGCAGACTTGAAAATGCTGCCACCCTGTGGAGAGGCGAATGAGCTGAACCTGGGGTTCTAGACCGGCTTCTTTCTGCCAAATCAGTGTGGAGCCCTTAGCATTCCTATGCACACATGGAGCCAAAGTGTTAGCTTCAGGTAACAAGAGCTGAGTCGAGAGGAGCCTTCTGGCCAGGACTCCTTCTCCCTCGGTTTCACGTAAGGAACCCGTTCCTCAGACCCTCACCCACGGTAGCCTGGAAAGTGCTTCCTCCCTCAGAGAGGTGGATGGTAGCTAAAGCACGGTTTCCCTACCGTGTTGTTTCTTCCAGGGAGAACGCTAGCGATTAGACTTCCATGCAAAAGTAGGGCCGCAGTGCTAGCTAAAGGAAACACACGGGGAGTCGTGTTCTGCCTTTTGCTGGGGCCTGAGTCTCACTCGCAGAAACTTTGGACTCCCTTGCAGTCCTCTCACGCACGCACACAACCAAATGTTTCCACCCTCAGGAGCGGCTGTTTTAGCTGAAGCACGGATCCTCTACCGTGTTATTCCGTCGAGTTGGGTGGCTGTCTTAAGCCTGCACACACACCCAGGGCAACGGTACTAGCCCCATAACCATGGTGTGAGTTGAGAGCTGCCTTCTCTCCGGCCTGTCTCTCCCTCGATTTTACGAAACGGAACCCGTCCCCAGGCTCTCAACCACCGTACACCCTAAACTGCTTCCTCCCACACAGAGGTCGTCGGTAGCTAAAGCACGGTTTCTCTTCAGTGTTGTTTCTCCGAGTTAGAACGCTTGCTATGAATGTCCACAATAGCCAAACTGTGGAAGGAGCCAAGATGTCCACCAACAGATGAATGGATAAAGAAGAGGGGGTATATATATATATATATACAATGGAATATTATGCAGCCATCAAAAGGAATGAGATCTTGCCATCTGCAACGACGTGGATGGAACTGGAGGGTATCATGCTGAGCGAAATAAGTCAAACAGAGAAAGACATGTATCATATGACCTCACTGATAGGAGGAATTCTTAATCTCAGGAAACAAACTGAGGGTTGCTGGAGTGGGGGCTGGGGTGGGAGGGATGGGCTCACTGGGTGTTGGACACTGGGGAGGGTATGTGTTCTGGTAAGCGCTGTGAATTGTGCAAGACTGTTGAATGTCAGATCTGTACCTCTGAAACAAATAATGCAATATATGTTAAGAAAGAAAAAAAGAAGAAGAAGAATGTAGCAGGAGGGGAAGAATGAAGGGGGGGAAATCGGAGGGGGAGAAGAACCATGAGAGACGATGGACACTGAAAAAGAAACTGAGGGTTCTAGAGGGGAGGGGGGTGGGAGGATGGCTTAGCCTGGTGATGGGTATTGAGCAGGGCACGTTCTGCATGGAGCACTGGGTGTTATGCACAAACAATGAATCATGGAACACTATATCTAAAACTAATGATGTAATGTATGGGGATTAACATAACAATAAAAACATTTAATAATAATAAAGAAAAAGAAAGCTTGCTGTTAGACTTCCATGCAAAAGTGGGGCCGCAGTGCTAACTTCATGAAACAAGTGGGGAGGCGTGTCCTCCCTTCTCCCGGGGCCTGAGTCTCACACGGAAAATGGTTTGGGACTCCATTGCACTTCTCTCACGCAGGCACACAGCAAAATGCTTCCAGCCTCAGGAATGCCTATGTTCGCGGAAGCAGGAATTCTCTACACAGTTGTTCTTTCGACTTAGGTGCTTGGCTTTAGGCCTGCAGGCACACCCGGGGCAACTGCACTAGCCTCGTAAACAAGAGGTGAGTTGACAGCTGCCTGTCTCTCCCTCGATTTTACCTATGGAACCTCTCCCCAGGCCCTCACCCACAGTGCAGCGTAAACTGCTTTCTCACACAGAGAGGTCGACGGTAGCTAAAGCACGGTTTCTCTACTGTGTAGTTTCTTCGAGTTAGAACGCTAGCTATTAGACTTCCATGCAAATGTGGGGCTGCCGTGGAGCTTGGTCAAACACATGGGGAGTCGTGTTCTGCCTTTCGCTGGGGCCTGAGTCTCACTCGCAAAAAGCTTTGGACTCCCTTGCAGTGCTCTCACGCACGCACACAACAAAATGCTGCCACCCTCAGGAGCAGCTCTTTTACCTGAAGCACAGGCTCTCAACCGAGTTTTTCCTTTGAGTTAGGTGGATTCATTTAAGCCTGCACACACACCCTGGGCACCGGTACTAGCCCCATAACCATGATGTGGGTTGAGAGCTGCCTTCTGTACTGGCCTGTCTCTCCCCCGATATTACGATATTGAAACCGTCCCCAGGCTCTCAGCCACAGTACACCCTAAACTGCTTCACCCACAGAGAGGTCGACGGTAGCTAAAGCAGGGTTTCTCTACAGTGTTGTTTCTTCGAGTTAGAAAGGTAGCTATTAGACTTCCATTCAAATGTGGGGTGCAGTACTAGTGTCACGGAGCAAGTGGGGAGTCGTGTTCTGGCTTCTTCCGGGGCCTGGGTCTCACAAGGAAAATGGTTTTGGACTCACTTGCTGTGCACTCACGCATGCACACCACACAATGCGTCCACCCTGAGGCATGGCTCTTTTAGCCGAAGCAGGAATTCCCTACAGAGTTGTTCCTTTGAGTTAGGTGGTTGGCTTATGGCCTGCAGGCACACCCAGGGCAAGGGTACTAGCCTCATAAACAAGAGGTGAGTTGAGAGCTGCCTTCCGCACCGGCCTGTTTCTCACTCCATTTCACGTATGGGACCCTTTCCCCGGTCTCTCCTACACGAGCACTATACAACTCCTGCGGCTTCAGGAACGGCAATGTTAGCTAAAGCGCAGTAACGCTACAGCATTGATTCTTGGTGTTAGTAGCCTGGGAGGCGAATGAGCTGCAGCTGGGATTCTTGACAGGCTTCTTTCTTCCCAGTCAGTGTCGAGCACATAGCATTCCAAGCACACATGGAGCGGTCGTGTTAGCTTCAGGTAGCAAGAGCTGAGTCCAGAGGTGCCTTCTGCCCAGACCTATTTCTCTCTTGGTTTCACGTATGGAACCCGTTCCCCAGGCTCTCAGCCACGGTACTCCGTGTAATGCTTCCTCCGTCTAGAGGTCGACGGTAGCTAAAGCACGGTTTCTCTACAGTGTTGTTTCTTCGAGTTAGAACACTAGCTGTTAGACTTCCATGCAAAAGTGGGGCTGCCGTGCTAGATTGATGAAACACATGGGGAGTCGTGTTCTGCCTTTCGCTGGGGCCTGAGTCTCACTCGCAAAAAGCTTTGGACTCCCTTGCAGGGCTCTCACGCACGCACACAACAAAATGCTGCCACCCTCAGGAGCAGCTGTTTTACCTGCAGCACAGGCTCTCAACAGAGATTTTCCTTCGAGTTTGGTGGCTGTGCTTAAGCCGGCGCGCACAGCCTGGGCAACGGTACTAGCCCCATAACCATGATGTGGGTTGAGAGCTGCCTTATGTACCGGCCTGTCTCTCCCCCGATATTATGATATTGAAACCGTCCCCAGGCTCTCAGCCACAGTACACCCTAAACTGCTTCGCCCACAGAGAGGTCGACGGTAGCTAAAGCACGGTTTCTCTACAGTGTTGTTTCTTCGAGTTAGAACGCTAGCTATTAGACCTCCATGCAAAATTGGGGCCGCAGTGCTGGCTTCACGAAATAAGTGAGGAGTCGTGTGCTGCCTTCTGCAGCTGCCTGAGGCTCCCTCCGAATTAGGTTTGCGATTCCCTTGCAGTGCTCTCACGCACACACACAAAAGAAGCTTCCACCTTCAGGAGCAGCTGTTTTAGCTGAAGCACAGATTCTGTACTGAGTTTTTCTTTCGAGTTAGGTGGTTGTGTTTAAGCCAGCACACACCCACGGGGCAACGGAACTAGCCCCATAACCATGTAGTGAGTTTAGAGCTGCCTTATGTACCGGCCTCTCTCTCCCCCGATATTACGAAATGGAAACCGTCCCCAGGCTCTCAGCCACAGTACACCCTAAACTGCTTCGCCCACAGAGAGGTCGACGGTAGCTAAAGCACGGTTTCTCTACAGTGTTTTTTCTCCGAGTTAGAAAGCTAGCTATTAGACTTCCATGCAAAAGTGGGGCCGCAGTACTAGCTTCATGGAGCAAGTGGGGAGTCGTGTTCTGGCTTCTTCCGGGGCCTGGGTCTCACAAGGAAACTGGTTTTGGACTCACTTGCAGTGATCTCACGCATGCACACAGCAAAACGCGTCCACCCTGAGGCATGGCTCTTTCAGCCAAAGCAGGAATTCCCTACAGAGTTGTTCCTTTGAGTTAGGTGGTTGGCTTATGGCCTGCAGGCACCCCCGGGGCAAGGGCACTAGCCTCCTAAACCAGAGGTGACTTGAGAGCTGCCTTCCGCACCGGCCTCTTTCTCACTCCATTTCATGTCTGGGACCCTTTGCCCGGTCTCTCGTACACGAGCATTGTGAAATTCCTCCTGCTTCAGGAACGGCAATGTTAACTCAAGCGCAGTCACTCTTTAGGATTGACTCTTGGTGTTAGTAGCCTGGTAACTAGGCATCCAGGCACACAGGGTACAGCAGTGCTAATCTCCTCAAACAAGAGGTGAGTCCACAGCAGCCTTCCTTCCAGGCCTGCTTCTCACTCCGAGTTACGTTTAGGTTCCATTTCTCATGCTTTCACAAAAACACGCAATAGATGAAGTTCACGCTCAGGAAGGGCGATCTTTGCTGAGGCACGGGTTCTCTACAGTTTTGTTCCTTTGCGTTGCGTGGATGGCACTGAGGATTCCATGCACACACGGGAGAGCCGATCTAGTTTCCTGAAACAAGAGTTGAGTCGATAGGTGCCTTCTGCCCATGCTTATTTCTCCCTCCAAATTCTGCTGGGACTCCTTCCCCAGGTTTGCACTCAAGCAGACTTGAAAATGCTGCCACCCTGTGGAGAGGCGAATGAGCTGAACCTGGGGTTCTAGACCGGCTTCTTTCTGCCAAATCAGTGTGGAGCCCTTAGCATTCCTATGCACACATGGAGCCAAAGTGTTAGCTTCAGGTAACAAGAGCTGAGTCGAGAGGAGCCTTCTGGCCAGGACTCCTTCTCCCTCGGTTTCACGTAAGGAACCCGTTCCTCAGACCCTCACCCACGGTAGCCTGGAAAGTGCTTCCTCCCTCAGAGAGGTGGATGGTAGCTAAAGCACGGTTTCCCTACCGTGTTGTTTCTTCCAGAGAGAACGCTAGCGATTAGACTTCCATGCAAAAGTAGGGCCGCAGTGCTAGCTAAAGGAAACACACGGGGAGTCGTGTTCTGCCTTTTGCTGGGGCCTGAGTCTCACTCGCAAAAACTTTGGACTCCCTTGCAGTCCTCTCACGCACGCACACAACCAAATGTTTCCACCCTCAGGAGCGGCTGTTTTAGCTGAAGCACGGATCCTCTACCGTGTTATTCCGTCGAGTTGGGTGGCTGTCTTAAGCCTGCACACACACCCAGGGCAACGGTACTAGCCCCATAACCATGGTGTGAGTTGAGAGCTGCCTTCTCTCCGGCCTGTCTCTCCCTCGATTTTACGAAACGGAACCCGTCCCCAGGCTCTCAACCACCGTACACCCTAAACTGCTTCCTCCCACACAGAGGTCGTCGGTAGCTAAAGCACGGTTTCTCTTCAGTGTTGTTTCTCCGAGTTAGAACGCTTGCTATGAATGTCCACAATAGCCAAACTGTGGAAGGAGCCAAGATGTCCACCAACAGATGAATGGATAAAGAAGAGGGGGTATATATATATATATATACAATGGAATATTATGCAGCCATCAAAAGGAATGAGATCTTGCCATCTGCAACGACGTGGATGGAACTGGAGGGTATCACGCTGAGCGAAATAAGTCAAACAGAGAAAGACATGTATCATATGACCTCACTGATAGGAGGAATTCTTAATCTCAGGAAACAAACTGAGGGTTGCTGGAGTGGGGGCTGGGGTGGGAGGGATGGGCTCACTGGGTGTTGGACACTGGGGAGGGTATGTGTTCTGGTAAGCGCTGTGAATTGTGCAAGACTGTTGAATGTCAGATCTGTACCTCTGAAACAAATAATGCAATATATGTTAAGAAAGAAAAAAAGAAGAAGAAGAATGTAGCAGGAGGGGAAGAATGAAGGGGGGGAAATCGGAGGGGGAGAAGAACCATGAGAGACGATGGACACTGAAAAAGAAACTGAGGGTTCTAGAGGGGAGGGGGGTGGGAGGATGGCTTAGCCTGGTGATGGGTATTGAGCAGGGCACGTTCTGCATGGAGCACTGGGTGTTATGCACAAACAATGAATCATGGAACACTATATCTAAAACTAATGATGTAATGTATGGGGATTAACATAACAATAAAAACATTTAATAATAATAAAGAAAAAGAAAGCTTGCTGTTAGACTTCCATGCAAAAGTGGGGCCGCAGTGCTAACTTCATGAAACAAGTGGGGAGGCGTGTCCTCCCTTCTCCCGGGGCCTGAGTCTCACACGGAAAATGGTTTGGGACTCCATTGCACTTCTCTCACGCAGGCACACAGCAAAATGCTTCCAGCCTCAGGAATGCCTATGTTCGCGGAAGCAGGAATTCTCTACACAGTTGTTCTTTCGACTTAGGTGCTTGGCTTTAGGCCTGCAGGCACACCCGGGGCAACTGCACTAGCCTCGTAAACAAGAGGTGAGTTGACAGCTGCCTGTCTCTCCCTCGATTTTACCTATGGAACCTCTCCCCAGGCCCTCACCCACAGTGCAGCGTAAACTGCTTTCTCACACAGAGAGGTCGACGGTAGCTAAAGCACGGTTTCTCTACTGTGTAGTTTCTTCGAGTTAGAACGCTAGCTATTAGACTTCCATGCAAATGTGGGGCTGCCGTGGAGCTTGGTCAAACACATGGGGAGTCGTGTTCTGCCTTTCGCTGGGGCCTGAGTCTCACTCGCAAAAAGCTTTGGACTCCCTTGCAGTGCTCTCACGCACGCACACAACAACATGCTGCCACCCTCAGGAGCAGCTCTTTTACCTGAAGCACAGGCTCTCAACCGAGTTTTTCCTTTGAGTTAGGTGGATTCATTTAAGCCTGCACACACACCCTGGGCACCGGTACTAGCCCCATAACCATGATGTGGGTTGAGAGCTGCCTTCTGTACTGGCCTGTCTCTCCCCCGATATTACGATATTGAAACCGTCCCCAGGCTCTCAGCCACAGTACACCCTAAACTGCTTCACCCACAGAGAGGTCGACGGTAGCTAAAGCAGGGTTTCTCTACAGTGTTGTTTCTTCGAGTTAGAAAGGTAGCTATTAGACTTCCATTCAAATGTGGGGTGCAGTACTAGTGTCACGGAGCAAGTGGGGAGTCGTGTTCTGGCTTCTTCCGGGGCCTGGGTCTCACAAGGAAAATGGTTTTGGACTCACTTGCTGTGCACTCACGCATGCACACCACACAATGCGTCCACCCTGAGGCATGGCTCTTTTAGCCGAAGCAGGAATTCCCTACAGAGTTGTTCCTTTGAGTTAGGTGGTTGGCTTATGGCCTGCAGGCACACCCAGGGCAAGGGTACTAGCCTCATAAACAAGAGGTGAGTTGAGAGCTGCCTTCCGCACCGGCCTGTTTCTCACTCCATTTCACGTATGGGACCCTTTCCCCGGTCTCTCCTACACGAGCACTATACAACTCCTGCGGCTTCAGGAACGGCAATGTTAGCTAAAGCGCAGTAACGCTACAGCATTGATTCTTGGTGTTAGTAGCCTGGGAGGCGAATGAGCTGCAGCTGGGATTCTTGACAGGCTTGTTTCTTCCCAGTCAGTGTCGAGCACATAGCATTCCAAGCACACATGGAGCGGTCGTGTTAGCTTCAGGTAGCAAGAGCTGAGTCCAGAGGTGCCTTCTGCCCAGACCTATTTCTCTCTTGGTTTCACGTATGGAACCCGTTCCCCAGGCTCTCAGCCACGGTACTCTGTGTAATGCTTCCTCCGTCTAGAGGTCGACGGTAGCTAAAGCACGGTTTCTCTACAGTGTTGTTTCTTCGAGTTAGAACACTAGCTGTTAGACTTCCATGCAAAAGTGGGGCTGCCGTGCTAGATTGATGAAACACATGGGGAGTCGTGTTCTGCCTTTCGCTGGGGCCTGAGTCTCACTCGCAAAAAGCTTTGGACTCCCTTGCAGGGCTCTCACGCACGCACACAACAAAATGCTGCCACCCTCAGGAGCAGCTCTTTTACCTGCAGCACAGGCTCTCAACAGAGATTTTCCTTCGAGTTTGGTGGCTGTGCTTAAGCCGGCGCGCACAGCCTGGGCAACGGTACTAGCCCCATAACCATGATGTGGGTTGAGAGCTGCCTTATGTACCGGCCTGTCTCTCCCCCGATATTATGATATTGAAACCGTCCCCAGGCTCTCAGCCACAGTACACCCTAAACTGCTTCGCCCACAGAGAGGTCGACGGTAGCTAAAGCACGGTTTCTCTACAGTGTTGTTTCTTCGAGTTAGAACGCTAGCTATTAGACCTCCATGCAAAATTGGGGCCGCAGTGCTGGCTTCACGAAATAAGTGAGGAGTCGTGTGCTGCCTTCTGCAGCTGCCTGAGGCTCCCTCCGAATTAGGTTTGCGATTCCCTTGCAGTGCTCTCACGCACACACACAAAAGAAGCTTCCACCTTCAGGAGCAGCTGTTTTAGCTGAAGCACAGATTCTGTACTGAGTTTTTCTTTCGAGTTAGGTGGTTGTGTTTAAGCCAGCACACACCCACGGGGCAACGGAACTAGCCCCATAACCATGTAGTGAGTTTAGAGCTGCCTTATGTACCGGCCTCTCTCTCCCCCGATATTACGAAATGGAAACCGTCCCCAGGCTCTCAGCCACAGTACACCCTAAACTGCTTCGCCCACAGAGAGGTCGACGGTAGCTAAAGCACGGTTTCTCTACAGTGTTTTTTCTCCGAGTTAGAAAGCTAGCTATTAGACTTCCATGCAAAAGTGGGGCCGCAGTACTAGCTTCATGGAGCAAGTGGGGAGTCGTGTTCTGGCTTCTTCCGGGGCCTGGGTCTCACAAGGAAACTGGTTTTGGACTCACTTGCAGTGATCTCACGCATGCACACAGCAAAACGCGTCCACCCTGAGGCATGGCTCTTTCAGCCAAAGCAGGAATTCCCTACAGAGTTGTTCCTTTGAGTTAGGTGGTTGGCTTATGGCCTGCAGGCACCCCCGGGGCAAGGGCACTAGCCTCCTAAACCAGAGGTGACTTGAGAGCTGCCTTCCGCACCGGCCTCTTTCTCACTCCATTTCACGTCTGGGACCCTTTGCCCGGTCTCTCGTACACGAGCATTGTGAAATTCCTCCTGCTTCAGGAACGGCAATGTTAACTCAAGCGCAGTCACTCTTTAGGATTGACTCTTGGTGTTAGTAGCCTGGTAACTAGGCATCCAGGCACACAGGGTACAGCAGTGCTAATCTCCTCAAACAAGAGGTGAGTCCACAGCAGCCTTCCTTCCAGGCCTGCTTCTCACTCCGAGTTACGTTTAGGTTCCATTTCTCATGCTTTCACAAAAACACGCAATAGATGAAGTTCACGCTCAGGAAGGGCGATCTTTGCTGAGGCACGGGTTCTCTACAGTTTTGTTCCTTTGCGTTGCGTGGATGGCACTGAGGATTCCATGCACACACGGGAGAGCCGATCTAGTTTCCTGAAACAAGAGTTGAGTCGATAGGTGCCTTCTGCCCATGCTTATTTCTCCCTCCAAATTCTGCTGGGACTCCTTCCCCAGGTTTGCACTCAAGCAGACTTGAAAATGCTGCCACCCTGTGGAGAGGCGAATGAGCTGAACCTGGGGTTCTAGACCGGCTTCTTTCTGCCAAATCAGTGTGGAGCCCTTAGCATTCCTATGCACACATGGAGCCAAAGTGTTAGCTTCAGGTAACAAGAGCTGAGTCGAGAGGAGCCTTCTGGCCAGGACTCCTTCTCCCTCGGTTTCACGTAAGGAACCCGTTCCTCAGACCCTCACCCACGGTAGCCTGGAAAGTGCTTCCTCCCTCAGAGAGGTGGATGGTAGCTAAAGCACGGTTTCCCTACCGTGTTGTTTCTTCCAGAGAGAACGCTAGCGATTAGACTTCCATGCAAAAGTAGGGCCGCAGTGCTAGCTAAAGGAAACACACGGGGAGTCGTGTTCTGCCTTTTGCTGGGGCCTGAGTCTCACTCGCAAAAACTTTGGACTCCCTTGCAGTCCTCTCACGCACGCACACAACCAAATGTTTCCACCCTCAGGAGCGGCTGTTTTAGCTGAAGCACGGATCCTCTACCGTGTTATTCCGTCGAGTTGGGTGGCTGTCTTAAGCCTGCACACACACCCAGGGCAACGGTACTAGCCCCATAACCATGGTGTGAGTTGAGAGCTGCCTTCTCTCCGGCCTGTCTCTCCCTCGATTTTACGAAACGGAACCCGTCCCCAGGCTCTCAACCACCGTACACCCTAAACTGCTTCCTCCCACACAGAGGTCGTCGGTAGCTAAAGCACGGTTTCTCTTCAGTGTTGTTTCTCCGAGTTAGAACGCTTGCTATGAATGTCCACAATAGCCAAACTGTGGAAGGAGCCAAGATGTCCACCAACAGATGAATGGATAAAGAAGAGGGGGTATATATATATATATATACAATGGAATATTATGCAGCCATCAAAAGGAATGAGATCTTGCCATCTGCAACGACGTGGATGGAACTGGAGGGTATCACGCTGAGCGAAATAAGTCAAACAGAGAAAGACATGTATCATATGACCTCACTGATAGGAGGAATTCTTAATCTCAGGAAACAAACTGAGGGTTGCTGGAGTGGGGGCTGGGGTGGGAGGGATGGGCTCACTGGGTGTTGGACACTGGGGAGGGTATGTGTTCTGGTAAGCGCTGTGAATTGTGCAAGACTGTTGAATGTCAGATCTGTACCTCTGAAACAAATAATGCAATATATGTTAAGAAAGAAAAAAAGAAGAAGAAGAATGTAGCAGGAGGGGAAGAATGAAGGGGGGGAAATCGGAGGGGGAGAAGAACCATGAGAGACGATGGACACTGAAAAAGAAACTGAGGGTTCTAGAGGGGAGGGGGGTGGGAGGATGGCTTAGCCTGGTGATGGGTATTGAGCAGGGCACGTTCTGCATGGAGCACTGGGTGTTATGCACAAACAATGAATCATGGAACACTATATCTAAAACTAATGATGTAATGTATGGGGATTAACATAACAATAAAAACATTTAATAATAATAAAGAAAAAGAAAGCTTGCTGTTAGACTTCCATGCAAAAGTGGGGCCGCAGTGCTAACTTCATGAAACAAGTGGGGAGGCGTGTCCTCCCTTCTCCCGGGGCCTGAGTCTCACACGGAAAATGGTTTGGGACTCCATTGCACTTCTCTCACGCAGGCACACAGCAAAATGCTTCCAGCCTCAGGAATGCCTATGTTCGCGGAAGCAGGAATTCTCTACACAGTTGTTCTTTCGACTTAGGTGCTTGGCTTTAGGCCTGCAGGCACACCCGGGGCAACTGCACTAGCCTCGTAAACAAGAGGTGAGTTGACAGCTGCCTGTCTCTCCCTCGATTTTACCTATGGAACCTCTCCCCAGGCCCTCACCCACAGTGCAGCGTAAACTGCTTTCTCACACAGAGAGGTCGACGGTAGCTAAAGCACGGTTTCTCTACTGTGTAGTTTCTTCGAGTTAGAACGCTAGCTATTAGACTTCCATGCAAATGTGGGGCTGCCGTGGAGCTTGGTCAAACACATGGGGAGTCGTGTTCTGCCTTTCGCTGGGGCCTGAGTCTCACTCGCAAAAAGCTTTGGACTCCCTTGCAGTGCTCTCACGCACGCACACAACAACATGCTGCCACCCTCAGGAGCAGCTCTTTTACCTGAAGCACAGGCTCTCAACCGAGTTTTTCCTTTGAGTTAGGTGGATTCATTTAAGCCTGCACACACACCCTGGGCACCGGTACTAGCCCCATAACCATGATGTGGGTTGAGAGCTGCCTTCTGTACTGGCCTGTCTCTCCCCCGATATTACGATATTGAAACCGTCCCCAGGCTCTCAGCCACAGTACACCCTAAACTGCTTCACCCACAGAGAGGTCGACGGTAGCTAAAGCAGGGTTTCTCTACAGTGTTGTTTCTTCGAGTTAGAAAGGTAGCTATTAGACTTCCATTCAAATGTGGGGTGCAGTACTAGTGTCACGGAGCAAGTGGGGAGTCGTGTTCTGGCTTCTTCCGGGGCCTGGGTCTCACAAGGAAAATGGTTTTGGACTCACTTGCTGTGCACTCACGCATGCACACCACACAATGCGTCCACCCTGAGGCATGGCTCTTTTAGCCGAAGCAGGAATTCCCTACAGAGTTGTTCCTTTGAGTTAGGTGGTTGGCTTATGGCCTGCAGGCACACCCAGGGCAAGGGTACTAGCCTCATAAACAAGAGGTGAGTTGAGAGCTGCCTTCCGCACCGGCCTGTTTCTCACTCCATTTCACGTATGGGACCCTTTCCCCGGTCTCTCCTACACGAGCACTATACAACTCCTGCGGCTTCAGGAACGGCAATGTTAGCTAAAGCGCAGTAACGCTACAGCATTGATTCTTGGTGTTAGTAGCCTGGGAGGCGAATGAGCTGCAGCTGGGATTCTTGACAGGCTTGTTTCTTCCCAGTCAGTGTCGAGCACATAGCATTCCAAGCACACATGGAGCGGTCGTGTTAGCTTCAGGTAGCAAGAGCTGAGTCCAGAGGTGCCTTCTGCCCAGACCTATTTCTCTCTTGGTTTCACGTATGGAACCCGTTCCCCAGGCTCTCAGCCACGGTACTCTGTGTAATGCTTCCTCCGTCTAGAGGTCGACGGTAGCTAAAGCACGGTTTCTCTACAGTGTTGTTTCTTCGAGTTAGAACACTAGCTGTTAGACTTCCATGCAAAAGTGGGGCTGCCGTGCTAGATTGATGAAACACATGGGGAGTCGTGTTCTGCCTTTCGCTGGGGCCTGAGTCTCACTCGCAAAAAGCTTTGGACTCCCTTGCAGGGCTCTCACGCACGCACACAACAAAATGCTGCCACCCTCAGGAGCAGCTGTTTTACCTGCAGCACAGGCTCTCAACAGAGATTTTCCTTCGAGTTTGGTGGCTGTGCTTAAGCCGGCGCGCACAGCCTGGGCAACGGTACTAGCCCCATAACCATGATGTGGGTTGAGAGCTGCCTTATGTACCGGCCTGTCTCTCCCCCGATATTATGATATTGAAACCGTCCCCAGGCTCTCAGCCACAGTACACCCTAAACTGCTTCGCCCACAGAGAGGTCGACGGTAGCTAAAGCACGGTTTCTCTACAGTGTTGTTTCTTCGAGTTAGAACGCTAGCTATTAGACCTCCATGCAAAATTGGGGCCGCAGTGCTGGCTTCACGAAATAAGTGAGGAGTCGTGTGCTGCCTTCTGCAGCTGCCTGAGGCTCCCTCCGAATTAGGTTTGCGATTCCCTTGCAGTGCTCTCACGCACACACACAAAAGAAGCTTCCACCTTCAGGAGCAGCTGTTTTAGCTGAAGCACAGATTCTGTACTGAGTTTTTCTTTCGAGTTAGGTGGTTGTGTTTAAGCCAGCACACACCCACGGGGCAACGGAACTAGCCCCATAACCATGTAGTGAGTTTAGAGCTGCCTTATGTACCGGCCTCTCTCTCCCCCGATATTACGAAATGGAAACCGTCCCCAGGCTCTCAGCCACAGTACACCCTAAACTGCTTCGCCCACAGAGAGGTCGACGGTAGCTAAAGCACGGTTTCTCTACAGTGTTTTTTCTCCGAGTTAGAAAGCTAGCTATTAGACTTCCATGCAAAAGTGGGGCCGCAGTACTAGCTTCATGGAGCAAGTGGGGAGTCGTGTTCTGGCTTCTTCCGGGGCCTGGGTCTCACAAGGAAACTGGTTTTGGACTCACTTGCAGTGATCTCACGCATGCACACAGCAAAACGCGTCCACCCTGAGGCATGGCTCTTTCAGCCAAAGCAGGAATTCCCTACAGAGTTGTTCCTTTGAGTTAGGTGGTTGGCTTATGGCCTGCAGGCACCCCCGGGGCAAGGGCACTAGCCTCCTAAACCAGAGGTGACTTGAGAGCTGCCTTCCGCACCGGCCTCTTTCTCACTCCATTTCACGTCTGGGACCCTTTGCCCGGTCTCTCGTACACGAGCATTGTGAAATTCCTCCTGCTTCAGGAACGGCAATGTTAACTCAAGCGCAGTCACTCTTTAGGATTGACTCTTGGTGTTAGTAGCCTGGTAACTAGGCATCCAGGCACACAGGGTACAGCAGTGCTAATCTCCTCAAACAAGAGGTGAGTCCACAGCAGCCTTCCTTCCAGGCCTGCTTCTCACTCCGAGTTACGTTTAGGTTCCATTTCTCATGCTTTCACAAAAACATGCAATAGATGAAGTTCACGCTCAGGAAGGGCGATCTTTGCTGAGGCACGGGTTCTCTACAGTTTTGTTCCTTTGCGTTGCGTGGATGGCACTGAGGATTCCATGCACACACGGGAGAGCCGATCTAGTTTCCTGAAACAAGAGTTGAGTCGATAGGTGCCTTCTGCCCATGCTTATTTCTCCCTCCAAATTCTGCTGGGACTCCTTCCCCAGGTTTGCACTCAAGCAGACTTGAAAATGCTGCCACCCTGTGGAGAGGCGAATGAGCTGAACCTGGGGTTCTAGACCGGCTTCTTTCTGCCAAATCAGTGTGGAGCCCTTAGCATTCCTATGCACACATGGAGCCAAAGTGTTAGCTTCAGGTAACAAGAGCTGAGTCGAGAGGAGCCTTCTGGCCAGGACTCCTTCTCCCTCGGTTTCACGTAAGGAACCCGTTCCTCAGACCCTCACCCACGGTAGCCTGGAAAGTGCTTCCTCCCTCAGAGAGGTGGATGGTAGCTAAAGCACGGTTTCCCTACCGTGTTGTTTCTTCCAGGGAGAACGCTAGCGATTAGACTTCCATGCAAAAGTAGGGCCGCAGTGCTAGCTAAAGGAAACACACGGGGAGTCGTGTTCTGCCTTTTGCTGGGGCCTGAGTCTCACTCGCAGAAACTTTGGACTCCCTTGCAGTCCTCTCACGCACGCACACAACCAAATGTTTCCACCCTCAGGAGCGGCTGTTTTAGCTGAAGCACGGATCCTCTACCGTGTTATTCCGTCGAGTTGGGTGGCTGTCTTAAGCCTGCACACACACCCAGGGCAACGGTACTAGCCCCATAACCATGGTGTGAGTTGAGAGCTGCCTTCTCTCCGGCCTGTCTCTCCCTCGATTTTACGAAACGGAACCCGTCCCCAGGCTCTCAACCACCGTACACCCTAAACTGCTTCCTCCCACACAGAGGTCGTCGGTAGCTAAAGCACGGTTTCTCTTCAGTGTTGTTTCTCCGAGTTAGAACGCTTGCTATGAATGTCCACAATAGCCAAACTGTGGAAGGAGCCAAGATGTCCACCAACAGATGAATGGATAAAGAAGAGGGGGTATATATATATATACAATGGAATATTATGCAGCCATCAAAAGGAATGAGATCTTGCCATCTGCAACGACGTGGATGGAACTGGAGGGTATCATGCTGAGCGAAATAAGTCAAACAGAGAAAGACATGTATCATATGACCTCACTGATAGGAGGAATTCTTAATCTCAGGAAACAAACTGAGGGTTGCTGGAGTGGGGGCTGGGGTGGGAGGGATGGGCTCACTGGGTGTTGGACACTGGGGAGGGTATGTGTTCTGGTAAGCGCTGTGAATTGTGCAAGACTGTTGAATGTCAGATCTGTACCTCTGAAACAAATAATGCAATATATGTTAAGAAAGAAAAAAAGAAGAAGAAGAATGTAGCAGGAGGGGAAGAATGAAGGGGGGGAAATCGGAGGGGGAGAAGAACCATGAGAGACGATGGACACTGAAAAAGAAACTGAGGGTTCTAGAGGGGAGGGGGGTGGGAGGATGGCTTAGCCTGGTGATGGGTATTGAGCAGGGCACGTTCTGCATGGAGCACTGGGTGTTATGCACAAACAATGAATCATGGAACACTATATCTAAAACTAATGATGTAATGTATGGGGATTAACATAACAATAAAAACATTTAATAATAATAAAGAAAAAGAAAGCTTGCTGTTAGACTTCCATGCAAAAGTGGGGCCGCAGTGCTAACTTCATGAAACAAGTGGGGAGGCGTGTCCTCCCTTCTCCCGGGGCCTGAGTCTCACACGGAAAATGGTTTGGGACTCCATTGCACTTCTCTCACGCAGGCACACAGCAAAATGCTTCCAGCCTCAGGAATGCCTATGTTCGCGGAAGCAGGAATTCTCTACACAGTTGTTCTTTCGACTTAGGTGCTTGGCTTTAGGCCTGCAGGCACACCCGGGGCAACTGCACTAGCCTCGTAAACAAGAGGTGAGTTGACAGCTGCCTGTCTCTCCCTCGATTTTACCTATGGAACCTCTCCCCAGGCCCTCACCCACAGTGCAGCGTAAACTGCTTTCTCACACAGAGAGGTCGACGGTAGCTAAAGCACGGTTTCTCTACTGTGTAGTTTCTTCGAGTTAGAACGCTAGCTATTAGACTTCCATGCAAATGTGGGGCTGCCGTGGAGCTTGGTCAAACACATGGGGAGTCGTGTTCTGCCTTTCGCTGGGGCCTGAGTCTCACTCGCAAAAAGCTTTGGACTCCCTTGCAGTGCTCTCACGCACGCACACAACAAAATGCTGCCACCCTCAGGAGCAGCTCTTTTACCTGAAGCACAGGCTCTCAACCGAGTTTTTCCTTTGAGTTAGGTGGATTCATTTAAGCCTGCACACACACCCTGGGCACCGGTACTAGCCCCATAACCATGATGTGGGTTGAGAGCTGCCTTCTGTACTGGCCTGTCTCTCCCCCGATATTACGATATTGAAACCGTCCCCAGGCTCTCAGCCACAGTACACCCTAAACTGCTTCACCCACAGAGAGGTCGACGGTAGCTAAAGCAGGGTTTCTCTACAGTGTTGTTTCTTCGAGTTAGAAAGGTAGCTATTAGACTTCCATTCAAATGTGGGGTGCAGTACTAGTGTCACGGAGCAAGTGGGGAGTCGTGTTCTGGCTTCTTCCGGGGCCTGGGTCTCACAAGGAAAATGGTTTTGGACTCACTTGCTGTGCACTCACGCATGCACACCACACAATGCGTCCACCCTGAGGCATGGCTCTTTTAGCCGAAGCAGGAATTCCCTACAGAGTTGTTCCTTTGAGTTAGGTGGTTGGCTTATGGCCTGCAGGCACACCCAGGGCAAGGGTACTAGCCTCATAAACAAGAGGTGAGTTGAGAGCTGCCTTCCGCACCGGCCTGTTTCTCACTCCATTTCACGTATGGGACCCTTTCCCCGGTCTCTCCTACACGAGCACTATACAACTCCTGCGGCTTCAGGAACGGCAATGTTAGCTAAAGCGCAGTAACGCTACAGCATTGATTCTTGGTGTTAGTAGCCTGGGAGGCGAATGAGCTGCAGCTGGGATTCTTGACAGGCTTGTTTCTTCCCAGTCAGTGTCGAGCACATAGCATTCCAAGCACACATGGAGCGGTCGTGTTAGCTTCAGGTAGCAAGAGCTGAGTCCAGAGGTGCCTTCTGCCCAGACCTATTTCTCTCTTGGTTTCACGTATGGAACCCGTTCCCCAGGCTCTCAGCCACGGTACTCCGTGTAATGCTTCCTCCGTCTAGAGGTCGACGGTAGCTAAAGCACGGTTTCTCTACAGTGTTGTTTCTTCGAGTTAGAACACTAGCTGTTAGACTTCCATGCAAAAGTGGGGCTGCCGTGCTAGATTGATGAAACACATGGGGAGTCGTGTTCTGCCTTTCGCTGGGGCCTGAGTCTCACTCGCAAAAAGCTTTGGACTCCCTTGCAGGGCTCTCACGCACGCACACAACAAAATGCTGCCACCCTCAGGAGCAGCTGTTTTACCTGCAGCACAGGCTCTCAACAGAGATTTTCCTTCGAGTTTGGTGGCTGTGCTTAAGCCGGCGCGCACAGCCTGGGCAACGGTACTAGCCCCATAACCATGATGTGGGTTGAGAGCTGCCTTATGTACCGGCCTGTCTCTCCCCCGATATTATGATATTGAAACCGTCCCCAGGCTCTCAGCCACAGTACACCCTAAACTGCTTCGCCCACAGAGAGGTCGACGGTAGCTAAAGCACGGTTTCTCTACAGTGTTGTTTCTTCGAGTTAGAACGCTAGCTATTAGACCTCCATGCAAAATTGGGGCCGCAGTGCTGGCTTCACGAAATAAGTGAGGAGTCGTGTGCTGCCTTCTGCAGCTGCCTGAGGCTCCCTCCGAATTAGGTTTGCGATTCCCTTGCAGTGCTCTCACGCACACACACAAAAGAAGCTTCCACCTTCAGGAGCAGCTGTTTTAGCTGAAGCACAGATTCTGTACTGAGTTTTTCTTTCGAGTTAGGTGGTTGTGTTTAAGCCAGCACACACCCACGGGGCAACGGAACTAGCCCCATAACCATGTAGTGAGTTTAGAGCTGCCTTATGTACCGGCCTCTCTCTCCCCCGATATTACGAAATGGAAACCGTCCCCAGGCTCTCAGCCACAGTACACCCTAAACTGCTTCGCCCACAGAGAGGTCGACGGTAGCTAAAGCACGGTTTCTCTACAGTGTTTTTTCTCCGAGTTAGAAAGCTAGCTATTAGACTTCCATGCAAAAGTGGGGCCGCAGTACTAGCTTCATGGAGCAAGTGGGGAGTCGTGTTCTGGCTTCTTCCGGGGCCTGGGTCTCACAAGGAAACTGGTTTTGGACTCACTTGCAGTGATCTCACGCATGCACACAGCAAAACGCGTCCACCCTGAGGCATGGCTCTTTCAGCCAAAGCAGGAATTCCCTACAGAGTTGTTCCTTTGAGTTAGGTGGTTGGCTTATGGCCTGCAGGCACCCCCGGGGCAAGGGCACTAGCCTCCTAAACCAGAGGTGACTTGAGAGCTGCCTTCCGCACCGGCCTCTTTCTCACTCCATTTCACGTCTGGGACCCTTTGCCCGGTCTCTCGTACACGAGCATTGTGAAATTCCTCCTGCTTCAGGAACGGCAATGTTAACTCAAGCGCAGTCACTCTTTAGGATTGACTCTTGGTGTTAGTAGCCTGGTAACTAGGCATCCAGGCACACAGGGTACAGCAGTGCTAATCTCCTCAAACAAGAGGTGAGTCCACAGCAGCCTTCCTTCCAGGCCTGCTTCTCACTCCGAGTTACGTTTAGGTTCCATTTCTCATGCTTTCACAAAAACACGCAATAGATGAAGTTCACGCTCAGGAAGGGCGATCTTTGCTGAGGCACGGGTTCTCTACAGTTTTGTTCCTTTGCGTTGCGTGGATGGCACTGAGGATTCCATGCACACACGGGAGAGCCGATCTAGTTTCCTGAAACAAGAGTTGAGTCGATAGGTGCCTTCTGCCCATGCTTATTTCTCCCTCCAAATTCTGCTGGGACTCCTTCCCCAGGTTTGCACTCAAGCAGACTTGAAAATGCTGCCACCCTGTGGAGAGGCGAATGAGCTGAACCTGGGGTTCTAGACCGGCTTCTTTCTGCCAAATCAGTGTGGAGCCCTTAGCATTCCTATGCACACATGGAGCCAAAGTGTTAGCTTCAGGTAACAAGAGCTGAGTCGAGAGGAGCCTTCTGGCCAGGACTCCTTCTCCCTCGGTTTCACGTAAGGAACCCGTTCCTCAGACCCTCACCCACGGTAGCCTGGAAAGTGCTTCCTCCCTCAGAGAGGTGGATGGTAGCTAAAGCACGGTTTCCCTACCGTGTTGTTTCTTCCAGAGAGAACGCTAGCGATTAGACTTCCATGCAAAAGTAGGGCCGCAGTGCTAGCTAAAGGAAACACACGGGGAGTCGTGTTCTGCCTTTTGCTGGGGCCTGAGTCTCACTCGCAAAAACTTTGGACTCCCTTGCAGTCCTCTCACGCACGCACACAACCAAATGTTTCCACCCTCAGGAGCGGCTGTTTTAGCTGAAGCACGGATCCTCTACCGTGTTATTCCGTCGAGTTGGGTGGCTGTCTTAAGCCTGCACACACACCCAGGGCAACGGTACTAGCCCCATAACCATGGTGTGAGTTGAGAGCTGCCTTCTCTCCGGCCTGTCTCTCCCTCGATTTTACGAAACGGAACCCGTCCCCAGGCTCTCAACCACCGTACACCCTAAACTGCTTCCTCCCACACAGAGGTCGTCGGTAGCTAAAGCACGGTTTCTCTTCAGTGTTGTTTCTCCGAGTTAGAACGCTTGCTATGAATGTCCACAATAGCCAAACTGTGGAAGGAGCCAAGATGTCCACCAACAGATGAATGGATAAAGAAGAGGGGGTATATATATATATATATACAATGGAATATTATGCAGCCATCAAAAGGAATGAGATCTTGCCATCTGCAACGACGTGGATGGAACTGGAGGGTATCACGCTGAGCGAAATAAGTCAAACAGAGAAAGACATGTATCATATGACCTCACTGATAGGAGGAATTCTTAATCTCAGGAAACAAACTGAGGGTTGCTGGAGTGGGGGCTGGGGTGGGAGGGATGGGCTCACTGGGTGTTGGACACTGGGGAGGGTATGTGTTCTGGTAAGCGCTGTGAATTGTGCAAGACTGTTGAATGTCAGATCTGTACCTCTGAAACAAATAATGCAATATATGTTAAGAAAGAAAAAAAGAAGAAGAAGAATGTAGCAGGAGGGGAAGAATGAAGGGGGGGAAATCGGAGGGGGAGAAGAACCATGAGAGACGATGGACACTGAAAAAGAAACTGAGGGTTCTAGAGGGGAGGGGGGTGGGAGGATGGCTTAGCCTGGTGATGGGTATTGAGCAGGGCACGTTCTGCATGGAGCACTGGGTGTTATGCACAAACAATGAATCATGGAACACTATATCTAAAACTAATGATGTAATGTATGGGGATTAACATAACAATAAAAACATTTAATAATAATAAAGAAAAAGAAAGCTTGCTGTTAGACTTCCATGCAAAAGTGGGGCCGCAGTGCTAACTTCATGAAACAAGTGGGGAGGCGTGTCCTCCCTTCTCCCGGGGCCTGAGTCTCACACGGAAAATGGTTTGGGACTCCATTGCACTTCTCTCACGCAGGCACACAGCAAAATGCTTCCAGCCTCAGGAATGCCTATGTTCGCGGAAGCAGGAATTCTCTACACAGTTGTTCTTTCGACTTAGGTGCTTGGCTTTAGGCCTGCAGGCACACCCGGGGCAACTGCACTAGCCTCGTAAACAAGAGGTGAGTTGACAGCTGCCTGTCTCTCCCTCGATTTTACCTATGGAACCTCTCCCCAGGCCCTCACCCACAGTGCAGCGTAAACTGCTTTCTCACACAGAGAGGTCGACGGTAGCTAAAGCACGGTTTCTCTACTGTGTAGTTTCTTCGAGTTAGAACGCTAGCTATTAGACTTCCATGCAAATGTGGGGCTGCCGTGGAGCTTGGTCAAACACATGGGGAGTCGTGTTCTGCCTTTCGCTGGGGCCTGAGTCTCACTCGCAAAAAGCTTTGGACTCCCTTGCAGTGCTCTCACGCACGCACACAACAACATGCTGCCACCCTCAGGAGCAGCTCTTTTACCTGAAGCACAGGCTCTCAACCGAGTTTTTCCTTTGAGTTAGGTGGATTCATTTAAGCCTGCACACACACCCTGGGCACCGGTACTAGCCCCATAACCATGATGTGGGTTGAGAGCTGCCTTCTGTACTGGCCTGTCTCTCCCCCGATATTACGATATTGAAACCGTCCCCAGGCTCTCAGCCACAGTACACCCTAAACTGCTTCACCCACAGAGAGGTCGACGGTAGCTAAAGCAGGGTTTCTCTACAGTGTTGTTTCTTCGAGTTAGAAAGGTAGCTATTAGACTTCCATTCAAATGTGGGGTGCAGTACTAGTGTCACGGAGCAAGTGGGGAGTCGTGTTCTGGCTTCTTCCGGGGCCTGGGTCTCACAAGGAAAATGGTTTTGGACTCACTTGCTGTGCACTCACGCATGCACACCACACAATGCGTCCACCCTGAGGCATGGCTCTTTTAGCCGAAGCAGGAATTCCCTACAGAGTTGTTCCTTTGAGTTAGGTGGTTGGCTTATGGCCTGCAGGCACACCCAGGGCAAGGGTACTAGCCTCATAAACAAGAGGTGAGTTGAGAGCTGCCTTCCGCACCGGCCTGTTTCTCACTCCATTTCACGTATGGGACCCTTTCCCCGGTCTCTCCTACACGAGCACTATACAACTCCTGCGGCTTCAGGAACGGCAATGTTAGCTAAAGCGCAGTAACGCTACAGCATTGATTCTTGGTGTTAGTAGCCTGGGAGGCGAAGGAGCTGCAGCTGGGATTCTTGACAGGCTTGTTTCTTCCCAGTCAGTGTCGAGCACATAGCATTCCAAGCACACATGGAGCAGTCGTGTTAGCTTCAGGTAGCAAGAGCTGAGTCCAGAGGTGCCTTCTGCCCAGACCTATTTCTCTCTTGGTTTCACGTATGGAACCCGTTCCCCAGGCTCTCAGCCACGGTACTCCGTGTAATGCTTCCTCCGTCTAGAGGTCGACGGTAGCTAAAGCACGGTTTCTCTACAGTGTTGTTTCTTCGAGTTAGAACACTAGCTGTTAGACTTCCATGCAAAAGTGGGGCTGCCGTGCTAGATTGATGAAACACATGGGGAGTCGTGTTCTGCCTTTCGCTGGGGCCTGAGTCTCACTCGCAAAAAGCTTTGGACTCCCTTGCAGGGCTCTCACGCACGCACACAACAAAATGCTGCCACCCTCAGGAGCAGCTGTTTTACCTGCAGCACAGGCTCTCAACAGAGATTTTCCTTCGAGTTTGGTGGCTGTGCTTAAGCCGGCGCGCACAGCCTGGGCAACGGTACTAGCCCCATAACCATGATGTGGGTTGAGAGCTGCCTTATGTACCGGCCTGTCTCTCCCCCGATATTATGATATTGAAACCGTCCCCAGGCTCTCAGCCACAGTACACCCTAAACTGCTTCGCCCACAGAGAGGTCGACGGTAGCTAAAGCACGGTTTCTCTACAGTGTTGTTTCTTCGAGTTAGAACGCTAGCTATTAGACCTCCATGCAAAATTGGGGCCGCAGTGCTGGCTTCACGAAATAAGTGAGGAGTCGTGTGCTGCCTTCTGCAGCTGCCTGAGGCTCCCTCCGAATTAGGTTTGCGATTCCCTTGCAGTGCTCTCACGCACACACACAAAAGAAGCTTCCACCTTCAGGAGCAGCTGTTTTAGCTGAAGCACAGATTCTGTACTGAGTTTTTCTTTCGAGTTAGGTGGTTGTGTTTAAGCCAGCACACACCCACGGGGCAACGGAACTAGCCCCATAACCATGTAGTGAGTTTAGAGCTGCCTTATGTACCGGCCTCTCTCTCCCCCGATATTACGAAATGGAAACCGTCCCCAGGCTCTCAGCCACAGTACACCCTAAACTGCTTCGCCCACAGAGAGGTCGACGGTAGCTAAAGCACGGTTTCTCTACAGTGTTTTTTCTCCGAGTTAGAAAGCTAGCTATTAGACTTCCATGCAAAAGTGGGGCCGCAGTACTAGCTTCATGGAGCAAGTGGGGAGTCGTGTTCTGGCTTCTTCCGGGGCCTGGGTCTCACAAGGAAACTGGTTTTGGACTCACTTGCAGTGATCTCACGCATGCACACAGCAAAACGCGTCCACCCTGAGGCATGGCTCTTTCAGCCAAAGCAGGAATTCCCTACAGAGTTGTTCCTTTGAGTTAGGTGGTTGGCTTATGGCCTGCAGGCACCCCCGGGGCAAGGGCACTAGCCTCCTAAACCAGAGGTGACTTGAGAGCTGCCTTCCGCACCGGCCTCTTTCTCACTCCATTTCACGTCTGGGACCCTTTGCCCGGTCTCTCGTACACGAGCATTGTGAAATTCCTCCTGCTTCAGGAACGGCAATGTTAACTCAAGCGCAGTCACTCTTTAGGATTGACTCTTGGTGTTAGTAGCCTGGTAACTAGGCATCCAGGCACACAGGGTACAGCAGTGCTAATCTCCTCAAACAAGAGGTGAGTCCACAGCAGCCTTCCTTCCAGGCCTGCTTCTCACTCCGAGTTACGTTTAGGTTCCATTTCTCATGCTTTCACAAAAACACGCAATAGATGAAGTTCATGCTCAGGAAGGGCGATCTTTGCTGAGGCACGGGTTCTCTACAGTTTTGTTCCTTTGCGTTGCGTGGATGGCACTGAGGATTCCATGCACACACGGGAGAGCCGATCTAGTTTCCTGAAACAAGAGTTGAGTCGATAGGTGCCTTCTGCCCATGCTTATTTCTCCCTCCAAATTCTGCTGGGACTCCTTCCCCAGGTTTGCACTCAAGCAGACTTGAAAATGCTGCCACCCTGTGGAGAGGCGAATGAGCTGAACCTGGGGTTCTAGACCGGCTTCTTTCTGCCAAATCAGTGTGGAGCCCTTAGCATTCCTATGCACACATGGAGCCAAAGTGTTAGCTTCAGGTAACAAGAGCTGAGTCGAGAGGAGCCTTCTGGCCAGGACTCCTTCTCCCTCGGTTTCACGTAAGGAACCCGTTCCTCAGACCCTCACCCACGGTAGCCTGGAAAGTGCTTCCTCCCTCAGAGAGGTGGATGGTAGCTAAAGCACGGTTTCCCTACCGTGTTGTTTCTTCCAGGGAGAACGCTAGCGATTAGACTTCCATGCAAAAGTAGGGCCGCACTGCTAGCTAAAGGAAACACACGGGGAGTCGTGTTCTGCCTTTTGCTGGGGCCTGAGTCTCACTCGCAAAAACTTTGGACTCCCTTGCAGTCCTCTCACGCACGCACACAACCAAATGTTTCCACCCTCAGGAGCGGCTGTTTTAGCTGAAGCACGGATCCTCTACCGTGTTATTCCGTCGAGTTGGGTGGCTGTCTTAAGCCTGCACACACACCCAGGGCAACGGTACTAGCCCCATAACCATGGTGTGAGTTGAGAGCTGCCTTCTCTCCGGCCTGTCTCTCCCTCGATTTTACGAAACGGAACCCGTCCCCAGGCTCTCAACCACCGTACACCCTAAACTGCTTCCTCCCACACAGAGGTCGTCGGTAGCTAAAGCACGGTTTCTCTTCAGTGTTGTTTCTCCGAGTTAGAACGCTTGCTATGAATGTCCACAATAGCCAAACTGTGGAAGGAGCCAAGATGTCCACCAACAGATGAATGGATAAAGAAGAGGGGGTATATATATATATATATACAATGGAATATTATGCAGCCATCAAAAGGAATGAGATCTTGCCATCTGCAACGACGTGGATGGAACTGGAGGGTATCACGCTGAGCGAAATAAGTCAAACAGAGAAAGACATGTATCATATGACCTCACTGATAGGAGGAATTCTTAATCTCAGGAAACAAACTGAGGGTTGCTGGAGTGGGGGCTGGGGTGGGAGGGATGGGCTCACTGGGTGTTGGACACTGGGGAGGGTATGTGTTCTGGTAAGCGCTGTGAATTGTGCAAGACTGTTGAATGTCAGATCTGTACCTCTGAAACAAATAATGCAATATATGTTAAGAAAGAAAAAAAGAAGAAGAAGAATGTAGCAGGAGGGGAAGAATGAAGGGGGGGAAATCGGAGGGGGAGAAGAACCATGAGAGACGATGGACACTGAAAAAGAAACTGAGGGTTCTAGAGGGGAGGGGGGTGGGAGGATGGCTTAGCCTGGTGATGGGTATTGAGCAGGGCACGTTCTGCATGGAGCACTGGGTGTTATGCACAAACAATGAATCATGGAACACTATATCTAAAACTAATGATGTAATGTATGGGGATTAACATAACAATAAAAACATTTAATAATAATAAAGAAAAAGAAAGCTTGCTGTTAGACTTCCATGCAAAAGTGGGGCCGCAGTGCTAACTTCATGAAACAAGTGGGGAGGCGTGTCCTCCCTTCTCCCGGGGCCTGAGTCTCACACGGAAAATGGTTTGGGACTCCATTGCACTTCTCTCACGCAGGCACACAGCAAAATGCTTCCAGCCTCAGGAATGCCTATGTTCGCGGAAGCAGGAATTCTCTACACAGTTGTTCTTTCGACTTAGGTGCTTGGCTTTAGGCCTGCAGGCACACCCGGGGCAACTGCACTAGCCTCGTAAACAAGAGGTGAGTTGACAGCTGCCTGTCTCTCCCTCGATTTTACCTATGGAACCTCTCCCCAGGCCCTCACCCACAGTGCAGCGTAAACTGCTTTCTCACACAGAGAGGTCGACGGTAGCTAAAGCACGGTTTCTCTACTGTGTAGTTTCTTCGAGTTAGAACGCTAGCTATTAGACTTCCATGCAAATGTGGGGCTGCCGTGGAGCTTGGTCAAACACATGGGGAGTCGTGTTCTGCCTTTCGCTGGGGCCTGAGTCTCACTCGCAAAAAGCTTTGGACTCCCTTGCAGTGCTCTCACGCACGCACACAACAACATGCTGCCACCCTCAGGAGCAGCTCTTTTACCTGAAGCACAGGCTCTCAACCGAGTTTTTCCTTTGAGTTAGGTGGATTCATTTAAGCCTGCACACACACCCTGGGCACCGGTACTAGCCCCATAACCATGATGTGGGTTGAGAGCTGCCTTCTGTACTGGCCTGTCTCTCCCCCGATATTACGATATTGAAACCGTCCCCAGGCTCTCAGCCACAGTACACCCTAAACTGCTTCACCCACAGAGAGGTCGACGGTAGCTAAAGCAGGGTTTCTCTACAGTGTTGTTTCTTCGAGTTAGAAAGGTAGCTATTAGACTTCCATTCAAATGTGGGGTGCAGTACTAGTGTCACGGAGCAAGTGGGGAGTCGTGTTCTGGCTTCTTCCGGGGCCTGGGTCTCACAAGGAAAATGGTTTTGGACTCACTTGCTGTGCACTCACGCATGCACACCACACAATGCGTCCACCCTGAGGCATGGCTCTTTTAGCCGAAGCAGGAATTCCCTACAGAGTTGTTCCTTTGAGTTAGGTGGTTGGCTTATGGCCTGCAGGCACACCCAGGGCAAGGGTACTAGCCTCATAAACAAGAGGTGAGTTGAGAGCTGCCTTCCGCACCGGCCTGTTTCTCACTCCATTTCACGTATGGGACCCTTTCCCCGGTCTCTCCTACACGAGCACTATACAACTCCTGCGGCTTCAGGAACGGCAATGTTAGCTAAAGCGCAGTAACGCTACAGCATTGATTCTTGGTGTTAGTAGCCTGGGAGGCGAATGAGCTGCAGCTGGGATTCTTGACAGGCTTGTTTCTTCCCAGTCAGTGTCGAGCACATAGCATTCCAAGCACACATGGAGCAGTCGTGTTAGCTTCAGGTAGCAAGAGCTGAGTCCAGAGGTGCCTTCTGCCCAGACCTATTTCTCTCTTGGTTTCACGTATGGAACCCGTTCCCCAGGCTCTCAGCCACGGTACTCCGTGTAATGCTTCCTCCGTCTAGAGGTCGACGGTAGCTAAAGCACGGTTTCTCTACAGTGTTGTTTCTTCGAGTTAGAACACTAGCTGTTAGACTTCCATGCAAAAGTGGGGCTGCCGTGCTAGATTGATGAAACACATGGGGAGTCGTGTTCTGCCTTTCGCTGGGGCCTGAGTCTCACTCGCAAAAAGCTTTGGACTCCCTTGCAGGGCTCTCACGCACGCACACAACAAAATGCTGCCACCCTCAGGAGCAGCTGTTTTACCTGCAGCACAGGCTCTCAACAGAGATTTTCCTTCGAGTTTGGTGGCTGTGCTTAAGCCGGCGCGCACAGCCTGGGCAACGGTACTAGCCCCATAACCATGATGTGGGTTGAGAGCTGCCTTATGTACCGGCCTGTCTCTCCCCCGATATTATGATATTGAAACCGTCCCCAGGCTCTCAGCCACAGTACACCCTAAACTGCTTCGCCCACAGAGAGGTCGACGGTAGCTAAAGCACGGTTTCTCTACAGTGTTGTTTCTTCGAGTTAGAACGCTAGCTATTAGACCTCCATGCAAAATTGGGGCCGCAGTGCTGGCTTCACGAAATAAGTGAGGAGTCGTGTGCTGCCTTCTGCAGCTGCCTGAGGCTCCCTCCGAATTAGGTTTGCGATTCCCTTGCAGTGCTCTCACGCACACACACAAAAGAAGCTTCCACCTTCAGGAGCAGCTGTTTTAGCTGAAGCACAGATTCTGTACTGAGTTTTTCTTTCGAGTTAGGTGGTTGTGTTTAAGCCAGCACACACCCACGGGGCAACGGAACTAGCCCCATAACCATGTAGTGAGTTTAGAGCTGCCTTATGTACCGGCCTCTCTCTCCCCCGATATTACGAAATGGAAACCGTCCCCAGGCTCTCAGCCACAGTACACCCTAAACTGCTTCGCCCACAGAGAGGTCGACGGTAGCTAAAGCACGGTTTCTCTACAGTGTTTTTTCTCCGAGTTAGAAAGCTAGCTATTAGACTTCCATGCAAAAGTGGGGCCGCAGTACTAGCTTCATGGAGCAAGTGGGGAGTCGTGTTCTGGCTTCTTCCGGGGCCTGGGTCTCACAAGGAAACTGGTTTTGGACTCACTTGCAGTGATCTCACGCATGCACACAGCAAAACGCGTCCACCCTGAGGCATGGCTCTTTCAGCCAAAGCAGGAATTCCCTACAGAGTTGTTCCTTTGAGTTAGGTGGTTGGCTTATGGCCTGCAGGCACCCCCGGGGCAAGGGCACTAGCCTCCTAAACCAGAGGTGACTTGAGAGCTGCCTTCCGCACCGGCCTCTTTCTCACTCCATTTCACGTCTGGGACCCTTTGCCCGGTCTCTCGTACACGAGCATTGTGAAATTCCTCCTGCTTCAGGAACGGCAATGTTAACTCAAGCGCAGTCACTCTTTAGGATTGACTCTTGGTGTTAGTAGCCTGGTAACTAGGCATCCAGGCACACAGGGTACAGCAGTGCTAATCTCCTCAAACAAGAGGTGAGTCCACAGCAGCCTTCCTTCCAGGCCTGCTTCTCACTCCGAGTTACGTTTAGGTTCCATTTCTCATGCTTTCACAAAAACACGCAATAGATGAAGTTCACGCTCAGGAAGGGCGATCTTTGCTGAGGCACGGGTTCTCTACAGTTTTGTTCCTTTGCGTTGCGTGGATGGCACTGAGGATTCCATGCACACACGGGAGAGCCGATCTAGTTTCCTGAAACAAGAGTTGAGTCGATAGGTGCCTTCTGCCCATGCTTATTTCTCCCTCCAAATTCTGCTGGGACTCCTTCCCCAGGTTTGCACTCAAGCAGACTTGAAAATGCTGCCACCCTGTGGAGAGGCGAATGAGCTGAACCTGGGGTTCTAGACCGGCTTCTTTCTGCCAAATCAGTGTGGAGCCCTTAGCATTCCTATGCACACATGGAGCCAAAGTGTTAGCTTCAGGTAACAAGAGCTGAGTCGAGAGGAGCCTTCTGGCCAGGACTCCTTCTCCCTCGGTTTCACGTAAGGAACCCGTTCCTCAGACCCTCACCCACGGTAGCCTGGAAAGTGCTTCCTCCCTCAGAGAGGTGGATGGTAGCTAAAGCACGGTTTCCCTACCGTGTTGTTTCTTCCAGGGAGAACGCTAGCGATTAGACTTCCATGCAAAAGTAGGGCCGCAGTGCTAGCTAAAGGAAACACACGGGGAGTCGTGTTCTGCCTTTTGCTGGGGCCTGAGTCTCACTCGCAGAAACTTTGGACTCCCTTGCAGTCCTCTCACGCACGCACACAACCAAATGTTTCCACCCTCAGGAGCGGCTGTTTTAGCTGAAGCACGGATCCTCTACCGTGTTATTCCGTCGAGTTGGGTGGCTGTCTTAAGCCTGCACACACACCCAGGGCAACGGTACTAGCCCCATAACCATGGTGTGAGTTGAGAGCTGCCTTCTCTCTGGCCTGTCTCTCCCTCGATTTTACGAAACGGAACCCGTCCCCAGGCTCTCAACCACCGTACACCCTAAACTGCTTCCTCCCACACAGAGGTCGTCGGTAGCTAAAGCACGGTTTCTCTTCAGTGTTGTTTCTCCGAGTTAGAACGCTTGCTATGAATGTCCACAATAGCCAAACTGTGGAAGGAGCCAAGATGTCCACCAACAGATGAATGGATAAAGAAGAGGGGGTATATATATATATATACAATGGAATATTATGCAGCCATCAAAAGGAATGAGATCTTGCCATCTGCAACGACGTGGATGGAACTGGAGGGTATCACGCTGAGCGAAATAAGTCAAACAGAGAAAGACATGTATCATATGACCTCACTGATAGGAGGAATTCTTAATCTCAGGAAACAAACTGAGGGTTGCTGGAGTGGGGGCTGGGGTGGGAGGGATGGGCTCACTGGGTGTTGGACACTGGGGAGGGTATGTGTTCTGGTAAGCGCTGTGAATTGTGCAAGACTGTTGAATGTCAGATCTGTACCTCTGAAACAAATAATGCAATATATGTTAAGAAAGAAAAAAAGAAGAAGAAGAATGTAGCAGGAGGGGAAGAATGAAGGGGGGGAAATCGGAGGGGGAGAAGAACCATGAGAGACGATGGACACTGAAAAAGAAACTGAGGGTTCTAGAGGGGAGGGGGGTGGGAGGATGGCTTAGCCTGGTGATGGGTATTGAGCAGGGCACGTTCTGCATGGAGCACTGGGTGTTATGCACAAACAATGAATCATGGAACACTATATCTAAAACTAATGATGTAATGTATGGGGATTAACATAACAATAAAAACATTTAATAATAATAAAGAAAAAGAAAGCTTGCTGTTAGACTTCCATGCAAAAGTGGGGCCGCAGTGCTAACTTCATGAAACAAGTGGGGAGGCGTGTCCTCCCTTCTCCCGGGGCCTGAGTCTCACACGGAAAATGGTTTGGGACTCCATTGCACTTCTCTCACGCAGGCACACAGCAAAATGCTTCCAGCCTCAGGAATGCCTATGTTCGCGGAAGCAGGAATTCTCTACACAGTTGTTCTTTCGACTTAGGTGCTTGGCTTTAGGCCTGCAGGCACACCCGGGGCAACTGCACTAGCCTCGTAAACAAGAGGTGAGTTGACAGCTGCCTGTCTCTCCCTCGATTTTACCTATGGAACCTCTCCCCAGGCCCTCACCCACAGTGCAGCGTAAACTGCTTTCTCACACAGAGAGGTCGACGGTAGCTAAAGCACGGTTTCTCTACTGTGTAGTTTCTTCGAGTTAGAACGCTAGCTATTAGACTTCCATGCAAATGTGGGGCTGCCGTGGAGCTTGGTCAAACACATGGGGAGTCGTGTTCTGCCTTTCGCTGGGGCCTGAGTCTCACTCGCAAAAAGCTTTGGACTCCCTTGCAGTGCTCTCACGCACGCACACAACAACATGCTGCCACCCTCAGGAGCAGCTCTTTTACCTGAAGCACAGGCTCTCAACCGAGTTTTTCCTTTGAGTTAGGTGGATTCATTTAAGCCTGCACACACACCCTGGGCACCGGTACTAGCCCCATAACCATGATGTGGGTTGAGAGCTGCCTTCTGTACTGGCCTGTCTCTCCCCCGATATTACGATATTGAAACCGTCCCCAGGCTCTCAGCCACAGTACACCCTAAACTGCTTCACCCACAGAGAGGTCGACGGTAGCTAAAGCAGGGTTTCTCTACAGTGTTGTTTCTTCGAGTTAGAAAGGTAGCTATTAGACTTCCATTCAAATGTGGGGTGCAGTACTAGTGTCACGGAGCAAGTGGGGAGTCGTGTTCTGGCTTCTTCCGGGGCCTGGGTCTCACAAGGAAAATGGTTTTGGACTCACTTGCTGTGCACTCACGCATGCACACCACACAATGCGTCCACCCTGAGGCATGGCTCTTTTAGCCGAAGCAGGAATTCCCTACAGAGTTGTTCCTTTGAGTTAGGTGGTTGGCTTATGGCCTGCAGGCACACCCAGGGCAAGGGTACTAGCCTCATAAACAAGAGGTGAGTTGAGAGCTGCCTTCCGCACCGGCCTGTTTCTCACTCCATTTCACGTATGGGACCCTTTCCCCGGTCTCTCCTACACGAGCACTATACAACTCCTGCGGCTTCAGGAACGGCAATGTTAGCTAAAGCGCAGTAACGCTACAGCATTGATTCTTGGTGTTAGTAGCCTGGGAGGCGAAGGAGCTGCAGCTGGGATTCTTGACAGGCTTGTTTCTTCCCAGTCAGTGTCGAGCACATAGCATTCCAAGCACACATGGAGCAGTCGTGTTAGCTTCAGGTAGCAAGAGCTGAGTCCAGAGGTGCCTTCTGCCCAGACCTATTTCTCTCTTGGTTTCACGTATGGAACCCGTTCCCCAGGCTCTCAGCCACGGTACTCCGTGTAATGCTTCCTCCGTCTAGAGGTCGACGGTAGCTAAAGCACGGTTTCTCTACAGTGTTGTTTCTTCGAGTTAGAACACTAGCTGTTAGACTTCCATGCAAAAGTGGGGCTGCCGTGCTAGATTGATGAAACACATGGGGAGTCGTGTTCTGCCTTTCGCTGGGGCCTGAGTCTCACTCGCAAAAAGCTTTGGACTCCCTTGCAGGGCTCTCACGCACGCACACAACAAAATGCTGCCACCCTCAGGAGCAGCTGTTTTACCTGCAGCACAGGCTCTCAACAGAGATTTTCCTTCGAGTTTGGTGGCTGTGCTTAAGCCGGCGCGCACAGCCTGGGCAACGGTACTAGCCCCATAACCATGATGTGGGTTGAGAGCTGCCTTATGTACCGGCCTGTCTCTCCCCCGATATTATGATATTGAAACCGTCCCCAGGCTCTCAGCCACAGTACACCCTAAACTGCTTCGCCCACAGAGAGGTCGACGGTAGCTAAAGCACGGTTTCTCTACAGTGTTGTTTCTTCGAGTTAGAACGCTAGCTATTAGACCTCCATGCAAAATTGGGGCCGCAGTGCTGGCTTCACGAAATAAGTGAGGAGTCGTGTGCTGCCTTCTGCAGCTGCCTGAGGCTCCCTCCGAATTAGGTTTGCGATTCCCTTGCAGTGCTCTCACGCACACACACAAAAGAAGCTTCCACCTTCAGGAGCAGCTGTTTTAGCTGAAGCACAGATTCTGTACTGAGTTTTTCTTTCGAGTTAGGTGGTTGTGTTTAAGCCAGCACACACCCACGGGGCAACGGAACTAGCCCCATAACCATGTAGTGAGTTTAGAGCTGCCTTATGTACCGGCCTCTCTCTCCCCCGATATTACGAAATGGAAACCGTCCCCAGGCTCTCAGCCACAGTACACCCTAAACTGCTTCGCCCACAGAGAGGTCGACGGTAGCTAAAGCACGGTTTCTCTACAGTGTTTTTTCTCCGAGTTAGAAAGCTAGCTATTAGACTTCCATGCAAAAGTGGGGCCGCAGTACTAGCTTCATGGAGCAAGTGGGGAGTCGTGTTCTGGCTTCTTCCGGGGCCTGGGTCTCACAAGGAAACTGGTTTTGGACTCACTTGCAGTGATCTCACGCATGCACACAGCAAAATGCGTCCACCCTGAGGCATGGCTCTTTCAGCCAAAGCAGGAATTCCCTACAGAGTTGTTCCTTTGAGTTAGGTGGTTGGCTTATGGCCTGCAGGCACCCCCGGGGCAAGGGCACTAGCCTCCT
Source organism: Halichoerus grypus (assembly GCF_964656455.1). NCBI lineage: Eukaryota > Metazoa > Chordata > Mammalia > Carnivora > Phocidae > Halichoerus > Halichoerus grypus. Next base: position 57,679,561 of record NC_135724.1, read on the forward strand.
AAACCAGAGGTGACTTGAGAGCTGCCTTCCGCACCGGCCTCTTTCTCACTCCATTTCACGTCTGGGACCCTTTGCCCGGTCTCTCGTACACGAGCATTGTGAAATTCCTCCTGCTTCAGGAACGGCAATGTTAACTCAAGCGCAGTCACTCTTTAGGATTGACTCTTGGTGTTAGTAGCCTGGTAACTAGGCATCCAGGCACACAGGGTACAGCAGTGCTAATCTCCTCAAACAAGAGGTGAGTCCACAGCAGCCTTCCTTCCAGGCCTGCTTCTCACTCCGAGTTACGTTTAGGTTCCATTTCTCATGCTTTCACAAAAACACGCAATAGATGAAGTTCACGCTCAGGAAGGGCGATCTTTGCTGAGGCACGGGTTCTCTACAGTTTTGTTCCTTTGCGTTGCGTGGATGGCACTGAGGATTCCATGCACACACGGGAGAGCCGATCTAGTTTCCTGAAACAAGAGTTGAGTCGATAGGTGCCTTCTGCCCATGCTTATTTCTCCCTCCAAATTCTGCTGGGACTCCTTCCCCAGGTTTGCACTCAAGCAGACTTGAAAATGCTGCCACCCTGTGGAGAGGCGAATGAGCTGAACCTGCGGTTCTAGACCGGCTTCTTTCTGCCAAATCAGTGTGGAGCCCTTAGCATTCCTATGCACACATGGAGCCAAAGTGTTAGCTTCAGGTAACAAGAGCTGAGTCGAGAGGAGCCTTCTGGCCAGGACTCCTTCTCCCTCGGTTTCACGTAAGGAACCCGTTCCTCAGACCCTCACCCACGGTAGCCTGGAAAGTGCTTCCTCCCTCAGAGAGGTGGATGGTAGCTAAAGCACGGTTTCCCTACCGTGTTGTTTCTTCCAGGGAGAACGCTAGCGATTAGACTTCCATGCAAAAGTAGGGCCGCAGTGCTAGCTAAAGGAAACACACGGGGAGTCGTGTTCTGCCTTTTGCTGGGGCCTGAGTCTCACTCGCAGAAACTTTGGACTCCCTTGCAGTCCTCTCACGCACGCACACAACCAAATGTTTCCACCCTCAGGAGCGGCTGTTTTAGCTGAAGCACGGATCCTCTACCGTGTTATTCCGTCGAGTTGGGTGGCTGTCTTAAGCCTGCACACACACCCAGGGCAACGGTACTAGCCCCATAACCATGGTGTGAGTTGAGAGCTGCCTTCTCTCCGGCCTGTCTCTCCCTCGATTTTACGAAACGGAACCCGTCCCCAGGCTCTCAACCACCGTACACCCTAAACTGCTTCCTCCCACACAGAGGTCGTCGGTAGCTAAAGCACGGTTTCTCTTCAGTGTTGTTTCTCCGAGTTAGAACGCTTGCTATGAATGTCCACAATAGCCAAACTGTGGAAGGAGCCAAGATGTCCACCAACAGATGAATGGATAAAGAAGAGGGGGTATATATATATATATATACAATGGAATATTATGCAGCCATCAAAAGGAATGAGATCTTGCCATCTGCAACGACGTGGATGGAACTGGAGGGTATCACGCTGAGCGAAATAAGTCAAACAGAGAAAGACATGTATCATATGACCTCACTGATAGGAGGAATTCTTAATCTCAGGAAACAAACTGAGGGTTGCTGGAGTGGGGGCTGGGGTGGGAGGGATGGGCTCACTGGGTGTTGGACACTGGGGAGGGTATGTGTTCTGGTAAGCGCTGTGAATTGTGCAAGACTGTTGAATGTCAGATCTGTACCTCTGAAACAAATAATGCAATATATGTTAAGAAAGAAAAAAAGAAGAAGAAGAATGTAGCAGGAGGGGAAGAATGAAGGGGGGGAAATCGGAGGGGGAGAAGAACCATGAGAGACGATGGACACTGAAAAAGAAACTGAGGGTTCTAGAGGGGAGGGGGGTGGGAGGATGGCTTAGCCTGGTGATGGGTATTGAGCAGGGCACGTTCTGCATGGAGCACTGGGTGTTATGCACAAACAATGAATCATGGAACACTATATCTAAAACTAATGATGTAATGTATGGGGATTAACATAACAATAAAAACATTTAATAATAATAAAGAAAAAGAAAGCTTGCTGTTAGACTTCCATGCAAAAGTGGGGCCGCAGTGCTAACTTCATGAAACAAGTGGGGAGGCGTGTCCTCCCTTCTCCCGGGGCCTGAGTCTCACACGGAAAATGGTTTGGGACTCCATTGCACTTCTCTCACGCAGGCACACAGCAAAATGCTTCCAGCCTCAGGAATGCCTATGTTCGCGGAAGCAGGAATTCTCTACACAGTTGTTCTTTCGACTTAGGTGCTTGGCTTTAGGCCTGCAGGCACACCCGGGGCAACTGCACTAGCCTCGTAAACAAGAGGTGAGTTGACAGCTGCCTGTCTCTCCCTCGATTTTACCTATGGAACCTCTCCCCAGGCCCTCACCCACAGTGCAGCGTAAACTGCTTTCTCACACAGAGAGGTCGACGGTAGCTAAAGCACGGTTTCTCTACTGTGTAGTTTCTTCGAGTTAGAACGCTAGCTATTAGACTTCCATGCAAATGTGGGGCTGCCGTGGAGCTTGGTCAAACACATGGGGAGTCGTGTTCTGCCTTTCGCTGGGGCCTGAGTCTCACTCGCAAAAAGCTTTGGACTCCCTTGCAGTGCTCTCACGCACGCACACAACAACATGCTGCCACCCTCAGGAGCAGCTCTTTTACCTGAAGCACAGGCTCTCAACCGAGTTTTTCCTTTGAGTTAGGTGGATTCATTTAAGCCTGCACACACACCCTGGGCACCGGTACTAGCCCCATAACCATGATGTGGGTTGAGAGCTGCCTTCTGTACTGGCCTGTCTCTCCCCCGATATTACGATATTGAAACCGTCCCCAGGCTCTCAGCCACAGTACACCCTAAACTGCTTCACCCACAGAGAGGTCGACGGTAGCTAAAGCAGGGTTTCTCTACAGTGTTGTTTCTTCGAGTTAGAAAGGTAGCTATTAGACTTCCATTCAAATGTGGGGTGCAGTACTAGTGTCACGGAGCAAGTGGGGAGTCGTGTTCTGGCTTCTTCCGGGGCCTGGGTCTCACAAGGAAAATGGTTTTGGACTCACTTGCTGTGCACTCACGCATGCACACCACACAATGCGTCCACCCTGAGGCATGGCTCTTTTAGCCGAAGCAGGAATTCCCTACAGAGTTGTTCCTTTGAGTTAGGTGGTTGGCTTATGGCCTGCAGGCACACCCAGGGCAAGGGTACTAGCCTCATAAACAAGAGGTGAGTTGAGAGCTGCCTTCCGCACCGGCCTGTTTCTCACTCCATTTCACGTATGGGACCCTTTCCCCGGTCTCTCCTACACGAGCACTATACAACTCCTGCGGCTTCAGGAACGGCAATGTTAGCTAAAGCGCAGTAACGCTACAGCATTGATTCTTGGTGTTAGTAGCCTGGGAGGCGAAGGAGCTGCAGCTGGGATTCTTGACAGGCTTGTTTCTTCCCAGTCAGTGTCGAGCACATAGCATTCCAAGCACACATGGAGCAGTCGTGTTAGCTTCAGGTAGCAAGAGCTGAGTCCAGAGGTGCCTTCTGCCCAGACCTATTTCTCTCTTGGTTTCACGTATGGAACCCGTTCCCCAGGCTCTCAGCCACGGTACTCCGTGTAATGCTTCCTCCGTCTAGAGGTCGACGGTAGCTAAAGCACGGTTTCTCTACAGTGTTGTTTCTTCGAGTTAGAACACTAGCTGTTAGACTTCCATGCAAAAGTGGGGCTGCCGTGCTAGATTGATGAAACACATGGGGAGTCGTGTTCTGCCTTTCGCTGGGGCCTGAGTCTCACTCGCAAAAAGCTTTGGACTCCCTTGCAGGGCTCTCACGCACGCACACAACAAAATGCTGCCACCCTCAGGAGCAGCTGTTTTACCTGCAGCACAGGCTCTCAACAGAGATTTTCCTTCGAGTTTGGTGGCTGTGCTTAAGCCGGCGCGCACAGCCTGGGCAACGGTACTAGCCCCATAACCATGATGTGGGTTGAGAGCTGCCTTATGTACCGGCCTGTCTCTACCCCGATATTATGATATTGAAACCGTCCCCAGGCTCTCAGCCACAGTACACCCTAAACTGCTTCGCCCACAGAGAGGTCGACGGTAGCTAAAGCACGGTTTCTCTACAGTGTTGTTTCTTCGAGTTAGAACGCTAGCTATTAGACCTCCATGCAAAATTGGGGCCGCAGTGCTGGCTTCACGAAATAAGTGAGGAGTCGTGTGCTGCCTTCTGCAGCTGCCTGAGGCTCCCTCCGAATTAGGTTTGCGATTCCCTTGCAGTGCTCTCACGCACACACACAAAAGAAGCTTCCACCTTCAGGAGCAGCTGTTTTAGCTGAAGCACAGATTCTGTACTGAGTTTTTCTTTCGAGTTAGGTGGTTGTGTTTAAGCCAGCACACACCCACGGGGCAACGGAACTAGCCCCATAACCATGTAGTGAGTTTAGAGCTGCCTTATGTACCGGCCTCTCTCTCCCCCGATATTACGAAATGGAAACCGTCCCCAGGCTCTCAGCCACAGTACACCCTAAACTGCTTCGCCCACAGAGAGGTCGACGGTAGCTAAAGCACGGTTTCTCTACAGTGTTTTTTCTCCGAGTTAGAAAGCTAGCTATTAGACTTCCATGCAAAAGTGGGGCCGCAGTACTAGCTTCATGGAGCAAGTGGGGAGTCGTGTTCTGGCTTCTTCCGGGGCCTGGGTCTCACAAGGAAACTGGTTTTGGACTCACTTGCAGTGATCTCACGCATGCACACAGCAAAACGCGTCCACCCTGAGGCATGGCTCTTTCAGCCAAAGCAGGAATTCCCTACAGAGTTGTTCCTTTGAGTTAGGTGGTTGGCTTATGGCCTGCAGGCACCCCCGGGGCAAGGGCACTAGCCTCCTAAACCAGAGGTGACTTGAGAGCTGCCTTCCGCACCGGCCTCTTTCTCACTCCATTTCACGTCTGGGACCCTTTGCCCGGTCTCTCGTACACGAGCATTGTGAAATTCCTCCTGCTTCAGGAACGGCAATGTTAACTCAAGCGCAGTCACTCTTTAGGATTGACTCTTGGTGTTAGTAGCCTGGTAACTAGGCATCCAGGCACACAGGGTACAGCAGTGCTAATCTCCTCAAACAAGAGGTGAGTCCACAGCAGCCTTCCTTCCAGGCCTGCTTCTCACTCCGAGTTACGTTTAGGTTCCATTTCTCATGCTTTCACAAAAACACGCAATAGATGAAGTTCACGCTCAGGAAGGGCGATCTTTGCTGAGGCACGGGTTCTCTACAGTTTTGTTCCTTTGCGTTGCGTGGATGGCACTGAGGATTCCATGCACACACGGGAGAGCCGATCTAGTTTCCTGAAACAAGAGTTGAGTCGATAGGTGCCTTCTGCCCATGCTTATTTCTCCCTCCAAATTCTGCTGGGACTCCTTCCCCAGGTTTGCACTCAAGCAGACTTGAAAATGCTGCCACCCTGTGGAGAGGCGAATGAGCTGAACCTGGGGTTCTAGACCGGCTTCTTTCTGCCAAATCAGTGTGGAGCCCTTAGCATTCCTATGCACACATGGAGCCAAAGTGTTAGCTTCAGGTAACAAGAGCTGAGTCGAGAGGAGCCTTCTGGCCAGGACTCCTTCTCCCTCGGTTTCACGTAAGGAACCCGTTCCTCAGACCCTCACCCACGGTAGCCTGGAAAGTGCTTCCTCCCTCAGAGAGGTGGATGGTAGCTAAAGCACGGTTTCCCTACCGTGTTGTTTCTTCCAGGGAGAACGCTAGCGATTAGACTTCCATGCAAAAGTAGGGCCGCAGTGCTAGCTAAAGGAAACACACGGGGAGTCGTGTTCTGCCTTTTGCTGGGGCCTGAGTCTCACTCGCAGAAACTTTGGACTCCCTTGCAGTCCTCTCACGCACGCACACAACCAAATGTTTCCACCCTCAGGAGCGGCTGTTTTAGCTGAAGCACGGATCCTCTACAGTGTTATTCCGTCGAGTTGGGTGGCTGTCTTAAGCCTGCACACACACCCAGGGCAACGGTACTAGCCCCATAACCATGGTGTGAGTTGAGAGCTGCCTTCTCTCTGGCCTGTCTCTCCCTCGATTTTACGAAACGGAACCCGTCCCCAGGCTCTCAACCACCGTACACCCTAAACTGCTTCCTCCCACACAGAGGTCGTCGGTAGCTAAAGCACGGTTTCTCTTCAGTGTTGTTTCTCCGAGTTAGAACGCTTGCTATGAATGTCCACAATAGCCAAACTGTGGAAGGAGCCAAGATGTCCACCAACAGATGAATGGATAAAGAAGAGGGGGTATATATATATATATACAATGGAATATTATGCAGCCATCAAAAGGAATGAGATCTTGCCATCTGCAACGACGTGGATGGAACTGGAGGGTATCACGCTGAGCGAAATAAGTCAAACAGAGAAAGACATGTATCATATGACCTCACTGATAGGAGGAATTCTTAATCTCAGGAAACAAACTGAGGGTTGCTGGAGTGGGGGCTGGGGTGGGAGGGATGGGCTCACTGGGTGTTGGACACTGGGGAGGGTATGTGTTCTGGTAAGCGCTGTGAATTGTGCAAGACTGTTGAATGTCAGATCTGTACCTCTGAAACAAATAATGCAATATATGTTAAGAAAGAAAAAAAGAAGAAGAAGAATGTAGCAGGAGGGGAAGAATGAAGGGGGGGAAATCGGAGGGGGAGAAGAACCATGAGAGACGATGGACACTGAAAAAGAAACTGAGGGTTCTAGAGGGGAGGGGGGTGGGAGGATGGCTTAGCCTGGTGATGGGTATTGAGCAGGGCACGTTCTGCATGGAGCACTGGGTGTTATGCACAAACAATGAATCATGGAACACTATATCTAAAACTAATGATGTAATGTATGGGGATTAACATAACAATAAAAACATTTAATAATAATAAAGAAAAAGAAAGCTTGCTGTTAGACTTCCATGCAAAAGTGGGGCCGCAGTGCTAACTTCATGAAACAAGTGGGGAGGCGTGTCCTCCCTTCTCCCGGGGCCTGAGTCTCACACGGAAAATGGTTTGGGACTCCATTGCACTTCTCTCACGCAGGCACACAGCAAAATGCTTCCAGCCTCAGGAATGCCTATGTTCGCGGAAGCAGGAATTCTCTACACAGTTGTTCTTTCGACTTAGGTGCTTGGCTTTAGGCCTGCAGGCACACCCGGGGCAACTGCACTAGCCTCGTAAACAAGAGGTGAGTTGACAGCTGCCTGTCTCTCCCTCGATTTTACCTATGGAACCTCTCCCCAGGCCCTCACCCACAGTGCAGCGTAAACTGCTTTCTCACACAGAGAGGTCGACGGTAGCTAAAGCACGGTTTCTCTACTGTGTAGTTTCTTCGAGTTAGAACGCTAGCTATTAGACTTCCATGCAAATGTGGGGCTGCCGTGGAGCTTGGTCAAACACATGGGGAGTCGTGTTCTGCCTTTCGCTGGGGCCTGAGTCTCACTCGCAAAAAGCTTTGGACTCCCTTGCAGTGCTCTCACGCACGCACACAACAACATGCTGCCACCCTCAGGAGCAGCTCTTTTACCTGAAGCACAGGCTCTCAACCGAGTTTTTCCTTTGAGTTAGGTGGATTCATTTAAGCCTGCACACACACCCTGGGCACCGGTACTAGCCCCATAACCATGATGTGGGTTGAGAGCTGCCTTCTGTACTGGCCTGTCTCTCCCCCGATATTACGATATTGAAACCGTCCCCAGGCTCTCAGCCACAGTACACCCTAAACTGCTTCACCCACAGAGAGGTCGACGGTAGCTAAAGCAGGGTTTCTCTACAGTGTTGTTTCTTCGAGTTAGAAAGGTAGCTATTAGACTTCCATTCAAATGTGGGGTGCAGTACTAGTGTCACGGAGCAAGTGGGGAGTCGTGTTCTGGCTTCTTCCGGGGCCTGGGTCTCACAAGGAAAATGGTTTTGGACTCACTTGCTGTGCACTCACGCATGCACACCACACAATGCGTCCACCCTGAGGCATGGCTCTTTTAGCCGAAGCAGGAATTCCCTACAGAGTTGTTCCTTTGAGTTAGGTGGTTGGCTTATGGCCTGCAGGCACACCCAGGGCAAGGGTACTAGCCTCATAAACAAGAGGTGAGTTGAGAGCTGCCTTCCGCACCGGCCTGTTTCTCACTCCATTTCACGTATGGGACCCTTTCCCCGGTCTCTCCTACACGAGCACTATACAACTCCTGCGGCTTCAGGAACGGCAATGTTAGCTAAAGCGCAGTAACGCTACAGCATTGATTCTTGGTGTTAGTAGCCTGGGAGGCGAAGGAGCTGCAGCTGGGATTCTTGACAGGCTTGTTTCTTCCCAGTCAGTGTCGAGCACATAGCATTCCAAGCACACATGGAGCAGTCGTGTTAGCTTCAGGTAGCAAGAGCTGAGTCCAGAGGTGCCTTCTGCCCAGACCTATTTCTCTCTTGGTTTCACGTATGGAACCCGTTCCCCAGGCTCTCAGCCACGGTACTCCGTGTAATGCTTCCTCCGTCTAGAGGTCGACGGTAGCTAAAGCACGGTTTCTCTACAGTGTTGTTTCTTCGAGTTAGAACACTAGCTGTTAGACTTCCATGCAAAAGTGGGGCTGCCGTGCTAGATTGATGAAACACATGGGGAGTCGTGTTCTGCCTTTCGCTGGGGCCTGAGTCTCACTCGCAAAAAGCTTTGGACTCCCTTGCAGGGCTCTCACGCACGCACACAACAAAATGCTGCCACCCTCAGGAGCAGCTGTTTTACCTGCAGCACAGGCTCTCAACAGAGATTTTCCTTCGAGTTTGGTGGCTGTGCTTAAGCCGGCGCGCACAGCCTGGGCAACGGTACTAGCCCCATAACCATGATGTGGGTTGAGAGCTGCCTTATGTACCGGCCTGTCTCTCCCCCGATATTATGATATTGAAACCGTCCCCAGGCTCTCAGCCACAGTACACCCTAAACTGCTTCGCCCACAGAGAGGTCGACGGTAGCTAAAGCACGGTTTCTCTACAGTGTTGTTTCTTCGAGTTAGAACGCTAGCTATTAGACCTCCATGCAAAATTGGGGCCGCAGTGCTGGCTTCACGAAATAAGTGAGGAGTCGTGTGCTGCCTTCTGCAGCTGCCTGAGGCTCCCTCCGAATTAGGTTTGCGATTCCCTTGCAGTGCTCTCACGCACACACACAAAAGAAGCTTCCACCTTCAGGAGCAGCTGTTTTAGCTGAAGCACAGATTCTGTACTGAGTTTTTCTTTCGAGTTAGGTGGTTGTGTTTAAGCCAGCACACACCCACGGGGCAACGGAACTAGCCCCATAACCATGTAGTGAGTTTAGAGCTGCCTTATGTACCGGCCTCTCTCTCCCCCGATATTACGAAATGGAAACCGTCCCCAGGCTCTCAGCCACAGTACACCCTAAACTGCTTCGCCCACAGAGAGGTCGACGGTAGCTAAAGCACGGTTTCTCTACAGTGTTTTTTCTCCGAGTTAGAAAGCTAGCTATTAGACTTCCATGCAAAAGTGGGGCCGCAGTAGTAGCTTCATGGAGCAAGTGGGGAGTCGTGTTCTGGCTTCTTCCAGGGCCTGGGTCTCACAAGGAAACTGGTTTTGGACTCACTTGCAGTGATCTCACGCATGCACACAGCAAAATGCGTCCACCCTGAGGCATGGCTCTTTCAGCCAAAGCAGGAATTCCCTACAGAGTTGTTCCTTTGAGTTAGGTGGTTGGCTTATGGCCTGCAGGCACCCCCGGGGCAAGGGCACTAGCCTCCTAAACCAGAGGTGACTTGAGAGCTGCCTTCCGCACCGGCCTCTTTCTCACTCCATTTCACGTCTGGGACCCTTTGCCCGGTCTCTCGTACACGAGCATTGTGAAATTCCTCCTGCTTCAGGAACGGCAATGTTAACTCAAGCGCAGTCACTCTTTAGGATTGACTCTTGGTGTTAGTAGCCTGGTAACTAGGCATCCAGGCACACAGGGTACAGCAGTGCTAATCTCCTCAAACAAGAGGTGAGTCCACAGCAGCCTTCCTTCCAGGCCTGCTTCTCACTCCGAGTTACGTTTAGGTTCCATTTCTCATGCTTTCACAAAAACACGCAATAGATGAAGTTCACGCTCAGGAAGGGCGATCTTTGCTGAGGCACGGGTTCTCTACAGTTTTGTTCCTTTGCGTTGCGTGGATGGCACTGAGGATTCCATGCACACACGGGAGAGCCGATCTAGTTTCCTGAAACAAGAGTTGAGTCGATAGGTGCCTTCTGCCCATGCTTATTTCTCCCTCCAAATTCTGCTGGGACTCCTTCCCCAGGTTTGCACTCAAGCAGACTTGAAAATGCTGCCACCCTGTGGAGAGGCGAATGAGCTGAACCTGCGGTTCTAGACCGGCTTCTTTCTGCCAAATCAGTGTGGAGCCCTTAGCATTCCTATGCACACATGGAGCCAAAGTGTTAGCTTCAGGTAACAAGAGCTGAGTCGAGAGGAGCCTTCTGGCCAGGACTCCTTCTCCCTCGGTTTCACGTAAGGAACCCGTTCCTCAGACCCTCACCCACGGTAGCCTGGAAAGTGCTTCCTCCCTCAGAGAGGTGGATGGTAGCTAAAGCACGGTTTCCCTACCGTGTTGTTTCTTCCAGGGAGAACGCTAGCGATTAGACTTCCATGCAAAAGTAGGGCCGCAGTGCTAGCTAAAGGAAACACACGGGGAGTCGTGTTCTGCCTTTTGCTGGGGCCTGAGTCTCACTCGCAGAAACTTTGGACTCCCTTGCAGTCCTCTCACGCACGCACACAACCAAATGTTTCCACCCTCAGGAGCGGCTGTTTTAGCTGAAGCACGGATCCTCTACCGTGTTATTCCGTCGAGTTGGGTGGCTGTCTTAAGCCTGCACACACACCCAGGGCAACGGTACTAGCCCCATAACCATGGTGTGAGTTGAGAGCTGCCTTCTCTCCGGCCTGTCTCTCCCTCGATTTTACGAAACGGAACCCGTCCCCAGGCTCTCAACCACCGTACACCCTAAACTGCTTCCTCCCACACAGAGGTCGTCGGTAGCTAAAGCACGGTTTCTCTTCAGTGTTGTTTCTCCGAGTTAGAACGCTTGCTATGAATGTCCACAATAGCCAAACTGTGGAAGGAGCCAAGATGTCCACCAACAGATGAATGGATAAAGAAGAGGGGGTATATATATATATATACAATGGAATATTATGCAGCCATCAAAAGGAATGAGATCTTGCCATCTGCAACGACGTGGATGGAACTGGAGGGTATCACGCTGAGCGAAATAAGTCAAACAGAGAAAGACATGTATCATATGACCTCACTGATAGGAGGAATTCTTAATCTCAGGAAACAAACTGAGGGTTGCTGGAGTGGGGGCTGGGGTGGGAGGGATGGGCTCACTGGGTGTTGGACACTGGGGAGGGTATGTGTTCTGGTAAGCGCTGTGAATTGTGCAAGACTGTTGAATGTCAGATCTGTACCTCTGAAACAAATAATGCAATATATGTTAAGAAAGAAAAAAAGAAGAAGAAGAATGTAGCAGGAGGGGAAGAATGAAGGGGGGGAAATCGGAGGGGGAGAAGAACCATGAGAGACGATGGACACTGAAAAAGAAACTGAGGGTTCTAGAGGGGAGGGGGGTGGGAGGATGGCTTAGCCTGGTGATGGGTATTGAGCAGGGCACGTTCTGCATGGAGCACTGGGTGTTATGCACAAACAATGAATCCTGGAACACTATATCTAAAACTAATGATGTAATGTATGGGGATTAACATAACAATAAAAACATTTAATAATAATAAAGAAAAAGAAAGCTTGCTGTTAGACTTCCATGCAAAAGTGGGGCCGCAGTGCTAACTTCATGAAACAAGTGGGGAGGCGTGTCCTCCCTTCTCCCGGGGCCTGAGTCTCACACGGAAAATGGTTTGGGACTCCATTGCACTTCTCTCACGCAGGCACACAGCAAAATGCTTCCAGCCTCAGGAATGCCTATGTTCGCGGAAGCAGGAATTCTCTACACAGTTGTTCTTTCGACTTAGGTGCTTGGCTTTAGGCCTGCAGGCACACCCGGGGCAACTGCACTAGCCTCGTAAACAAGAGGTGAGTTGACAGCTGCCTGTCTCTCCCTCGATTTTACCTATGGAACCTCTCCCCAGGCCCTCACCCACAGTGCAGCGTAAACTGCTTTCTCACACAGAGAGGTCGACGGTAGCTAAAGCACGGTTTCTCTACTGTGTAGTTTCTTCGAGTTAGAACGCTAGCTATTAGACTTCCATGCAAATGTGGGGCTGCCGTGGAGCTTGGTCAAACACATGGGGAGTCGTGTTCTGCCTTTCGCTGGGGCCTGAGTCTCACTCGCAAAAAGCTTTGGACTCCCTTGCAGTGCTCTCACGCACGCACACAACAACATGCTGCCACCCTCAGGAGCAGCTCTTTTACCTGAAGCACAGGCTCTCAACCGAGTTTTTCCTTTGAGTTAGGTGGATTCATTTAAGCCTGCACACACACCCTGGGCACCGGTACTAGCCCCATAACCATGATGTGGGTTGAGAGCTGCCTTCTGTACTGGCCTGTCTCTCCCCCGATATTACGATATTGAAACCGTCCCCAGGCTCTCAGCCACAGTACACCCTAAACTGCTTCACCCACAGAGAGGTCGACGGTAGCTAAAGCAGGGTTTCTCTACAGTGTTGTTTCTTCGAGTTAGAAAGGTAGCTATTAGACTTCCATTCAAATGTGGGGTGCAGTACTAGTGTCACGGAGCAAGTGGGGAGTCGTGTTCTGGCTTCTTCCGGGGCCTGGGTCTCACAAGGAAAATGGTTTTGGACTCACTTGCTGTGCACTCACGCATGCACACCACACAATGCGTCCACCCTGAGGCATGGCTCTTTTAGCCGAAGCAGGAATTCCCTACAGAGTTGTTCCTTTGAGTTAGGTGGTTGGCTTATGGCCTGCAGGCACACCCAGGGCAAGGGTACTAGCCTCATAAACAAGAGGTGAGTTGAGAGCTGCCTTCCGCACCGGCCTGTTTCTCACTCCATTTCACGTATGGGACCCTTTCCCCGGTCTCTCCTACACGAGCACTATACAACTCCTGCGGCTTCAGGAACGGCAATGTTAGCTAAAGCGCAGTAACGCTACAGCATTGATTCTTGGTGTTAGTAGCCTGGGAGGCGAATGAGCTGCAGCTGGGATTCTTGACAGGCTTGTTTCTTCGCAGTCAGTGTCGAGCACATAGCATTCCAAGCACACATGGAGCAGTCGTGTTAGCTTCAGGTAGCAAGAGCTGAGTCCAGAGGTGCCTTCTGCCCAGACCTATTTCTCTCTTGGTTTCACGTATGGAACCCGTTCCCCAGGCTCTCAGCCACGGTACTCCGTGTAATGCTTCCTCCGTCTAGAGGTCGACGGTAGCTAAAGCACGGTTTCTCTACAGTGTTGTTTCTTCGAGTTAGAACACTAGCTGTTAGACTTCCATGCAAAAGTGGGGCTGCCGTGCTAGCGTGATGAAACACATGGGGAGTCGTGTTCTGCCTTCTGCTGGGGCCTGAGGCTCACTCACAAAAAGCTTTGGACTCCCTTGCAGGGCTCTCATGCACGCACACAACAAAATGCTTCCACCCTCAGGAGCGGCTCTTTTAGCTGAAGCATGGATTCTCCAGCGAGTTTTTCCTTCGAGTTAGGCGGTTTTCATGAAGCCTGCACACACACCCGGGGCAACGGTACTAGCCCCATAACCATGGTGTGAGTTGAGAGCTACCTTCTCTCCGGCCTGTGTCTCCCTCGATTTTCCGAAACGGAACCCGTCCCCAGGCTCTCAACCACCGTACACCCTAAACTGCTTCCTCCCACACAGAGGTCGTCGGTAGCTAAAGCACGGTTTCTCTTCAGTGTTGTTTCTCCGAGTTAGAACGCTTGCTATGAATGTCCACAATAGCCAAACTGTGGAAAGAGCCAAGATGTCCACCAACAGATGAATGGATAAAGAAGAGGGGGTATATATATATACAATGGAATATTATGCAGCCATCAAAACGAATGAGATCTTGCCATCTGCAACGACGTGGATGGAACTGGAGGGTATCATGCTGAGCGAAATAAGTCAAACAGAGAAAGACATGTATCATATGACCTCACTGATAGGAGGAATTCTTAATCTCAGGAAACAAACTGAGGGTTGCTGGAGTGGGGGCTGGGGTGGGAGGGATGGGGTCACTGGGTGTTGGACACTGGGGAGGGTATGTGTTCTGGTAAGCGCTGTGAATTGTGCAAGACTGTTGAATCTCAGATCTGTACCTCTGAAACAAATAATGCAATATATGTTAAGAAAGAAAAAAAGAAGAAGAAGAATGTAGCAGGAGGGGAAGAATGAAGGGGGGAAAATCGGAGGGGGAGAAGAACCATGAGAGACGATGGACTCTGAAAAAGAAACTGAGGGTTCTAGAGGGGAGGGGGGTGGGAGGATGGCTTAGCCTGGTGATGGGTATTGAGCAGGGCACGTTCTGCATGGAGCACTGGGTGTTATGCACAAACAATGAATCATGGAACACTATATCTAAAACTAATGATGTAATGTATGGGGATTAACATAACAATAAAAACATTTAAGAATAATAAAGAAAAAGAAAGCTTGCTATTAGACTTCCATGCAAAAGTGGGGCCGCAGTGCTAACTTCATGAAACAAGTGGGGAGGCGTGTCCTCCCTTCTCCCGGGGCCTGAGTCTCACACGGAAAATGGTTTGGGACTCCATTGCACTTCTCTCACGCAGGCACACAGCAAAATGCTTCCAGCCTCAGGAATGCCTATGTTCGCGGAAGCAGGAATTCTCTACAGAGTTGTTCCTTCGACTTAGGTGCTTGGCTTTAGGCCTGCAGGCACACCCGGGGCAACTGCACTAGCCTCGTAAACAAGAGGTGAGTTGACAGCTGCCTGTCTCTCCCTCGATTTTACCTATGGAACCTGTCCCCAGGCCCTCACCCACAGTGCAGCGTAAACTGCTTTCTCACACAGAGAGGTCGACGGTAGCTAAAGCACGGTTTCTCTACTGTGTAGTTTCTTCGAGTTAGAACGCTAGCTATTAGACTTCCATGCAAATGTGGGGCTGCCGTGCTAGCTTGGTCAAACACATGGGGAGTCGTGTTCTGCCTTTCGCTGGGGCCTGAGTCTCACTCGCAAAAAGCTTTGGACTCCCTTGCAGTGCTCTCACGCACGCACACAACAAAATGCTGCCACCCTCAGGAGCAGCTCTTTTACCTGCAGCACAGGCTCTCAACCGAGTTCTTCCTTCGAGTTAGGTGGCTTCATTTAAGGCTGCACACACACCCTGGGCAACGGTACTAGCCCCATAACCATGATGTGGGTTGAGAGCTGCCTTCTGTACCAGCCTGTCTCTCCCCCGATATTACGATATTGAAACCGTCCCCAGGCTCTCAGCCACAGGACACCCTAAACTGCTTCGCCCACAGAGAGGTCGACGGTAGCTAAAGCAGGGTTTCTCTACTGTGGTGTTTCTTCGAGTTTGAAAGATAGCTATTAGACTTCCATTCAAATGTGGGGCTGCAGTACTAGTGTCACGGAGCAAGTGGGGAGTCGTGTTCTGGCTTCTTCCGGGGCCTGGGTCTCACAAGGAAAGTGGTTTTGGACTCACTTGCTGTGCACTCACGCATGCACACCACACAATGCGTCCACCCTGAGGCATGGCTCTTTTAGCCGAAGCAGGAATTCCCTACAGAGTTGTTCCTTTGAGTTAGGTGGTTGGCTTATGGCCTGCAGGCACACCCAGGGCAAGGGTACTAGCCTCATAAACAAGAGATGAGTTGAGAGCTGCCTTCCGCACCGGCCTGTTTCTCACTCCATTTCACGTATGGGACCCTTTCCCCGGTCTCTCCTACACGAGCACTATACAACTCCTGCGGCTTCAGGAACGGCAATGTTAGCTAAAGCGCAGTAACGCTACAGCATTGATTCTTGGTGTTAGTAGCCTGGGAGGCGAAGGAGCTGCAGCTGGGATTCTTGACAGGCTTGTTTCTTCGCAGTCAGTGTCGAGCACATAGCATTCCAAGCACACATGGAGCAGTCGTGTTAGCTTCAGGTAGCAAGAGCTGAGTCCAGAGGTGCCTTCTGCCCAGACCTATTTCTCTCTTGGTTTCACGTATGGAACCCGTTCCCCAGGCTCTCAGCCACGGTGCTCCG